>NC_141304.1:9578615-10178615 GCF_037954325.1 Fistularia commersonii | reverse complement strand
TTAATTTTTCTGATTGAAGTCCCCGTGGCCTTTAATAAGTACTCCATCCATGGACAAATTTACAACAAATTTACACATTAACCCATCTAGAAAAGTAAGTAAGTATAGAAAAAAAAAATATGAGACTAGCCAAAATAAGTACTGAGTTTGAAACATTAATTTCATAAAATTTCATTCAATATTTTTTAATTTTCTTAAATTTTTCACATCACATCAGAGATTCTCAATTTGACTTTTCTGGGCACAAATGAAAAAATATTTTCACAGAATTGATATCTTCAGTATCACGAGGCATTGACTTTTTTTCTAGATTTGAAAAGGATTAAAGCGATTTTATCCGTCCCTAAGCGTTATGAGCGTTATACAGTGTGTCTTCTTCACCTCGTATCCTCTCAGGATGCCGTTGGCACTGAGAGGCTGGACGGCCTCCCACGACACCTGGATGTCAAAGGCTGTCAGCGCCGTGGCGTTGATGCTCGATGGTCCCACTGTGGGCTCTGCGAGGAGGGGGTCAGAGGTCAAGAGGTCAAATTTAGCATGTAGGTGGGGCTAAAAGATACAAGCCCCATGTCACTGAAATTGATAGGAATCATTAATTTCCCTGTGGCACGCCAATGCTGCTCTCTGCTGGTGAGGACAGGTGGAGTTTAGCCGAGGCCTCGGGTCCACACAACCCTTTTTAAAACTTAAAATGAATTAACACGTCGTCTAACATTATTTTTCTTTGCCTTTATGCTATTTATAAACAAAATGGGTTACAATTTTTTTTTAAATCAATGAACAGCTGCAGAGAAAATGAAATTATATTTCTGAATGCAACAAAACCTTTTGAACATTTTGAAAAAAAAAAACGTTGGGTTGAAGGTTACTTAAAAGCAAAATACTTTTTGTGTTTATGAAAAAAAATAAAAAATAAAAAAAGGAAAGCCGAACTTGAATTATCCATCGGCGGTAAACAAAAAATGCCGTCCTTTAACTGGCATGTAAAGTCACTTATTTCATTTAGATGTTACAAGATCGCCATAATCTTCAAATTTAAAATTACATTTTAAAAATGAACAACTAAAATAAAATACATTTTAATCAAATACTCGTTAATTACTTTCAAAAGTCGCAGGAAGCTGAATCAGAGGGAGCAAAGAGATGCATGCGGTTGCCGACCCCTGGCCTAGGTTGCATCACAGATCTCATGTAGGCCGTATAATAATCATTCATTCAATCATTATCTAAACCGCTTATTCTGTACTCACAGTCTCGGGATTTTGGGGGGTCTATCTGAGGGCGAGGGGAGGGGTTCATCCAGCAACCATTCACCCTCTCATTCACATGTCATATACAGTGGGGTAACATTGTATTTAGTCAGCCACCAATTGTGCAAGTTCTCCCACTTAAAAAGATGATAGAGGCCTGAAATGTTCATCATAGGTACACTTCAACTATGAGAGACAGAATGCAAAAACAGAATCCACAAAATCACATTGTCTGATTTTTAAAGAATTTATTTGCAAGTTATAGTGGAAAATAAGTATTTGGTCAAGAAAAAACGTTCATCTCAATACTTAATTATATACCGTTCATTGGCAATGACAGAGGTCAAGCATTTTCTGTAAGTTTTCACAAGGTTTTCACACACTGTTGCTGGTATTTTGGCCCATTCCTCCATGCAGATCTCCTCTAGAGCAGTGATGCTTTGGGGTTATCACTGGGCAAAACAGATTTTCAACTCCCTCCAAAGATTTTCTATGGGGTTGAGATCTGCAGACTGGCTGGGCCACTCCAGGACCTTGAAATGCTTCTTTCGAAGCCACTCCTTTGTTGCCCAGACAGTGTTTGGGATCATTGTCATGCTGAAAGACCCAGCCACGATTCATCTTCAGTGCCCTTGCTGATAGAAGGAGGTTTTCACTCAAAATATCACGATACATGGCCCCATTCATTCTTTCCTTTACATGGATTAGTCATCCTGGTCCCTTTGCAGAAAAACAGTCCCAAAGCATGATGTTTCCACCCCCATGTTTCACAATTGGTATGGTATTATTTGGATGCAGCTCAGCGTTCTTTCTCCTCCAAACACGACAAGTTGAGTGTTTACAAAAAAGTTCTATTTTGGTTTCATCTGACCATGAGACATTCTCCCAATCCTCTTCTGGATCCAAATGCTCTCCAGCAAACTTCAGAAGGGCCTGGACCTGTGCTGGCTGAAGCAGGGGGACACGTCTGGCACTGCAGGATGTGAGTCCTTGGCAGCGTAGTGTGTTACTGATGGTGGCCTTTGTTACTTTGGTTCCAGCTCTCTGCGGGTCATTCACTAGGTCCCTCCGTGTGGTTCTGGGATTTTTGCTCACCGTTCTTGTGATCATTTCGACCCCAAGGGGTGAGATCTTGCGTGGAGCCCCAGATCGAGGGAGATTATCAGTGGTCTTGTATGTCTTCTATTTTCTTATTATTGCTCCCACAGTTGATTTCTTCACACCAAGTTTCTTAACGATTGCAGATTTAGTCTTCCCAGCCTGGTACAAGTCTACAATTTTGTTTGTGGCGTCCTTTGACAGCTCTTTGGTCTTGGCCATAGTGGAGTTTGGAGTGTGACTGATTGAGGTTGTGGACAGGTGTCTTTTATACTGATAACCAGTTCAAACAGGTGCCATTAATACAGGTAAGGTGTGGAGGACAGAGGAGCCTCTTGTCGGTGAGACAGAAATCTGGCTTGTTTGTAGCGGACCATATTATTTTTTATTTTCCACCATAATTTGCAAATAAATTCTTTAGAAATCAGATAATGTGATTTTCTGGATTTTTTTTTTTTTTTTGCATTCTGTCTCTCATAGTTGAAGTGCACCTATGATGAAAATTACAGGCGTCTATCATCTTTTTAAGTGGGAGAACGTGCACAATTGGTGGCTGACTAAATTCTTTCTTTGGCCCACTGCAGACACACCCAAGCATTCACCCTCTCATTCACACATCACACAGACATCCAAGCATTCACTCACTCATTCAAATTTAATAAAGAAACATCCAGCTTTTCACCCTTTCATTCACACATCATAGAACGACTTGTAAACATTCGTCCTCTCATCCACATATACAGACAAAACCATTCATCCTTTCATTCACTTCATCCACTTATTTACACATTGGGGCAAATGAGGGTCTATTGCAAACCGACTGCATGTTTTTGCACTGTGAGAGGAAACAGGAGATCTTCCTGCTGTGAGGCGCCACCTTGCTGCCCAGCAAAGCTAAATATAAAGTGCAGCGTAATAGCATGCCCGGAAAATCAAAACAAAAGCAGCTCACCTTCCTCTGCAGAGTGGACCACAGCGATCTGGCTGAAGGGCCCCTCTCCCCGGTGGTTGTAGGCCTTTATCTTCACGTCAAATGGAGTGTAGGGAGTCAACGTCTGGTTGGAATAGACGTAGCGTGAAGACTCTACGTGGGGGATGCGGGCCAACATCCACGACCCCGGCTCGTCCCTCCTCTTGAATGCCAGGATGTAGCCGAAGCCATCACCGTTTTGATACTCCCTGGCCATGGGCTGGAGTTTCACACACACACACACACACACACACACACACACACACAGGTCAGGTACTTCATGGGGAGGAAATCTTAACATGGCATTACTCGAATATATGAGATCAGATGAGAGATGACGTATTTTAATGATCCCATGATTGGGAAATTGTTTAGCAGCAACAAGACATACAAGGACAAGACAGTGACAAGCCAAAAATACAAGAAAAATAAATTTCATAAATAAACCTGAAGGGTAAAATAATAAAGTATTATATGAATAAATAGATAAATAAATAGATATTCCAAAGTGTTACAATGCAAAATTCCTCAATTTTGTTTTCCATAACAGACACCGAATACATGCCAAGGAATTTTGCTCCATGATTTGCGTGAAATGCTTGTCTTATTTGTAGTTTTTGCCTCGTTAGAAATTTCAATGGGGGTTGAATTCTTATTGATTTAGCAGGACTTCTGCTTCTGAAGGCCGTCATCTCTTGGTTTCTTTCCAGGTCATTTTACGGTGACCGCTTCTTTTCAGAAATGTAATTTCCAAACCAATCTGTCGACCGTTTCCCCACAGATATTCCTGGCCATTTCTTTCTGATTTTACAAACCACTGCTTTGGCTTGGATCCGCCGGTCATTTTGTCCAATTTTGAGCAGAATTGTCTCGCGGGATTGGCTAAATTAACAGAAAAGGGGTTATTTTGGACAGGGAACCATGTTTGGATGATCATAAATATCTTATTGAAAAAATACACAGCTGTGATATGAAATCACAATTTTAGAATATGAAGGAGATTGACTGTAATGCTTCAGGTTCCTTTCTGGATTGCTTAAAAAAATTGAATACTTTGAGTACAACATGCATTCTCCTTACCGTCCATGTGACGATGAGCTCGCTGCGGTCTCCGCCTCCTCCTCCCAGTCCGCTGGGGGCAACTGTCGGGCCTGAGGGCCAATAAGCACAGTCAGTAACTTTGCGTGCATCTTCTTCCCGATCTAGCATGCTGTACTGCCTCTTACTATCCCACTCGGCAGCAATGGAGATATATTACAATATGCAGCTCTTCAGACGCAGCGCTACATCTCACCCGCACCTCATTGATCGGTAACCTGACCTTTTTTTTAAATTATGCGTTTGGCCAATGCGTGCAGCCTCACCTGCCTGCTGTGTTCGTATCATATGCGACGGCATGCTGGGCTCCCCGCTGCCCAGGATGTTGCTGGCGATGACCTGGAATTCATAATCCATCCAAGGCACGAGGCCCACCACGCGGGCGGACTCCGCATTCCCCTCGATGTTTGCCGGCTCTGAGGAAAACATCAAACAGCAGGCGTTGCCAATATATGTGCTAAAACAACGGGGAGTGGAATACAAGAATGTACCACTCCCTCTAAGTGCATTATCATTTATCACTTAAATATGTTTTTTTTTTATGTATCTAACCCTTCAATAATCCGCCAAAGCCCACCTGTCCTCATCCTCTTCCACTCGGTTGACAGCGACGAGCGACCCATAATCACGTATTTGCCGATGGGACTGTGGTTGTCATAGCCACGGCTCCATCGGAGCTCCACCGATGCCTCGGCAACATTCTTCACCAGCAGACCTCCGGGGGGCCCTGGAGGGCCTAGATACATGACACGCAACATGTTAAGAACATACTGACTGCCTACATTATATATATATATTATTATTATTATTATTATTACTATTATTAAGAATAACAATTACAATAGTAGTAATTGTATTCATTATTATTATTGTTGTTGTTATTATTAGTAGTAGTATCAATATTATTATAACAATAAATAACAAATTATTATTATTATTGTTATTATTATTATTATTATTATTATTATTATTATAATAAATGTTTTTCAGTCAGAAAAGACTACGGGTAGCAATGATAACTTTATGTTTGTCTGTGCCCTTTTCCAAGAATAGTGCTCAAAGTCTTAGTTCGGTCTCCTTTATGCTAATACCTCACCTCGAACCACCAGTTTGGCTGACGCTGTGGCGCTGTCCACCACTGTCTGAGCCGTGCAGACGTAAACCCCAGCCTGACTCAGCTGAGCATTCACTATCAGCAAGTCTCCAATGTTTTCCTTCTGAAAAGTTGAATAGATGGCGACCGATAGATGCCAATCACAAAAAAAAAAACAGGTAAATCAACGTCGCATAAGAAGGGACAGTTCTTTTGTACATCCATATTCAACAAGAACAATCAAATGACAGGAATCAGTGTAACAGGATGAATACATGACTCCTTACAAATAAGCTAACTTTTATGGGTATGTTAGCACCAGAAAATATGATGAGATTCAAAACAGTTCTAGCGAGCAATGTTTTCCCATTTAAAAAAAACTGTTAGAGCCCGATCACCTGGTCAGACCTTCATTCTCTGGCTTGATCAACTGCTGCCTTTCACCACTTTTATTATGATACCGACTCACACCAGCAGCCTTGTCACTTGATTATTAGTTTTTTTATATGTGTTTGTATATGTATGTGTATATATACACATACATGTATATCTACCAAAGAGCTCCACTGAACGTCACAGGAGGTCTTTCCTACCTGAGGCTATCAGACTTTTTAATTCCTCTTCCCTCAGCCGCAGGGAATCTTCAATCTTTGTAGTTACTGCTAACAGCTAAGACAATTTATATTTCATTATATTTCTTATTCTTCCTCCTTTCCACTATTATCTATTACTGTTATGTCTTTACTTGAAACTCTGGCACAACAATTTCCTTCGGGATTAATAAAGTTGTTCTCATCTCTCATCTCTCATATATATATATATATATATATCCATATACATGTGTATGTGTGTATGCATGTATCTATTTATATATACATATACATGCATATGTGTTACGTATATGTATTTTTTGGATATATATTTATGGTGTCCTTGAGTGTCAAGGCCCCCCAAATAAATGCGTTATTATTATTAATATTAGTAGCAGTGCTCTTTCTACCCCGACCGGTTGAGGCAGAAGGCCGCCCCAATAGAGATCAGATTTTTCCAATGTCTTGGGCCACAGTAAAAGGCTGTTGTTCACAGTTGCGAAGTGCTTCCTTGGGGGGGGAGTTGAAGCAAATTATAAATAACTTCAAGGACAGCCACTGAAAGAGCGTATACGTTAATACTTCTGTGTAACTCTTGGATCTAAATCGAACCCCTTAATTATATGAGCAACCTTCATTGCAAACATGTCAAATGAAGGAAAAATAACTGAACACGCTTTTTCATATTTCAATCTACCAGATTGCAGAGCGGCACTCACCCCCTCCACCCTGTGGTACGGCCTCGACGAGTCCTCCAGATCCAGCAGGACCCCGTTGAGGGTCCAGGTGAAGGTCAGATCCATGGTGGGATCGTGGGAGGCGTGACACTGCAGCGTCACGTTCTCTCCCTGGTTAATGTCAGCGTTGGAAGGAGCCAAGGTGATCTTGGTGGCATCTAGATTTTTTTTTAAACAGAAAAACAAAAGTGAACTTGGAAAATAGAACAGAAGAGCAGAAAAGAAAAATGTAGTATTTCGGCAATTTTGATGAAATGTAAATTTATTATAAGAAAAATGCTTTGTTTGATGAAAAAAGAAGCTGTCATGCTTAGCCTATCACGGCTGCTGCAGTGGCAGGAAAATTGCAGAAATCAATAAGAAAAAAAAAAAAACACAACAATAAAAAATCTGTCTATTTGGACAGTTCCAACTCCTCAAATAAGCTCCTTTGGCAGGGAAGATCTTTCAAGGAATCAGAAATGGCTCGGGGGCCGTTGCGTACCTCGGACGGACAGGTGTCCGGTGCTGTTGGCTTTGCCCAAGTAGTTCTCGGCGAAGCACGTATATTTTCCCTCGTCGGCCCTGCTGATGTTGTAGATCCACAGGATGCCATCTGGAGTGACCGCCACCCTGAAAAACACCAAAAAAGTAGATTGGGAGCATTAAGTCATCCTATCTAATAAACATTATTCGCTATAGTTGCCAGAGCTTTGGAATCTTTAGTTCTTATTATCACGTCCACCGGCAGTTGCCACATTATTCCAGAGACAAATGTCACCCGCATAAGTTTACTAAATTTATCCAGCCATCGCCATCCGGACCAACCCCCACCGCTCCGCAGCCAGTCTCGCTAGGTTTAAAGTTGAATTTTAATGAGATCCTGATTCACTGCCTGATGATTCCCAGGAGAATGAGCTGTTTTGCTAAAACCACCAAATTAGTGCTTTATATACCATTTCTTCAATGTTGTTGTTTAGTTCTTTGTCCTAGTATGAAAAGGGACGTAAATACCAATACAGTACTTTCAGCATGGAACAATTGAAACAATCAATGCAGCATGCTTTTTTTTTCTTTTTTTTCTGGCTATTTGATGATAATTTACTGCATTTGAATCAAGTTTCCTGGCCTCTTCTATGTGGCCAATCAGGTCCTTCATGCGCTGCCTGCTGTGCCGGGATGACATGCAGTGGCATGCTGGGCTCCACTGCTACCCGCTGATGACCCGCAATTCATAATTCATCCGGGGCAGCGAAGAAAAGGATTGTATTATCTAAATATATTCTAGATTTATCTAAACTCGATTAAAAAAATTTGATGTGTGTTAAAAAGTTACAGTGTTGTAGTGTCAGGCTGCTTGTTTTTTTCACACTTAAAAACATGGTGCCTATTTTATTTTTTAATCAACATTAATAGATTAAATATATCTAATATTCCAGTTGGATTGATGACATGCACTGTGAAGCAAGTGATTGATAGGTTAGTGCGGTCGGGTTTATGACCATTGCTATTTCCAATGAAAAAGTGGAATTCACACTTTCATGGATGACTTAGCTACAAAACCTACACAAGAGAATGACAGAGAACGTTATTTTATACTACTCAATATCCCTTTTGCCCCTCGATGATATTCTATAACAACAGTGATTTCTATACTTTCTGGAACTAAGCGCGAGCTCCTATGATTTGCCTCCACAACCATGATTATTACCAGCAAAACAACAACTTGTGACAGAACACAGACGTCACAAGGGATGAAATCTTATTCCTTATCTTATAAATAAAATCTAAATAGCTCGCGGAGCCAAGAGTTGGGCAATTTTGAACCTCAAAGTGGAAGCTGACATGTTTTCGTGTCTTTTTTCCACATATAATTTCAGATTTAGATGTAAAAACAGTACAAAGAATGTGTACAGGAATATGGCCAGAGAAAATATAAACAATCAGACGCTGTATAATAAACCCTTTATTTGCAAATGGTCTTTTTTTCATCATGTTGATAAAGTAAATATTGATAATTCTTTTATACTGAATTATCTCCTGCTGATATCAAACAGTCGGGAGAAAATTAAAAAAGAAAACATGAAAAAAAAGACAATAAATGCTTAGAGCCTTGAGTTCAGTTTTGGTGCAGCTTTCTTTAACATCTAGTAATCCATTACTCTCTCTTCTTTATAGTGTTTGGGGCTTTCAAACTTCATTTCTTTTTTTCCCTATCAAAAGATCAATATTAGAAATGAACAAACACTCAGCTGGGTTACAATTTATTCATGCATCTATGCCGGCATCTGATGAAATCAACAGTAATAAATCTTCTTATACAGACACTGCGCTGCTGGAAGCTGCATACCAGTGTTTCATTTGGCATGAGGATAAAGCTGCTCCTGCTTTAATGAGTTACATCTCGCGGTTTCCCAGCTTTGTTGTTTGCTTTGCTGAATTTCTGTAGCATTACTCCGAACTAAAATAATACAAAGATGCCTTTTTTTTTTTATTGTTTGTCTAGAGTTCAGACAACCCGAGGCACAAATCAACCTATTGAGAGATTTGAAAAGTGTGCGCTTGAAATACTTAATCATAACTGTGTGAACAGATTCATGTTTATATTTAAAAAAAAAAAACAAGTTTAATCCATTTAATGTACATTCAAAGAGTCTCAATTAATTTATTGAGATACATATATTTTACATTTCATAATGGCCTCGAGATTCATGGAAGTTATTCAATGGCAACCGCTGACAAAATGATGACACATGGACTTTGTAGTTTTGCCAGGAGACTTCTGTTAGGGGATAGACTGTAAATCAGCCTGTCTGATCTAAACATGAGTTGTGTTTCGCCCGAGAGGAAAATTTTGGATGGAGGAACCGCATGCAGAAAAAATGATCAAATACTGGGAACCCCAGGGGTTGCTTTTTGTTCTGTATATCACTGATTGAAGGGACTCCTGGTATTCTGTGTGAAGCCTTGTCCTCTGATGACAATGTTGTTAAAGTTAAAAATGAATAAACACAGATACTTGATATTCAAAATCAGTTATCACTATAGATAAAGAAAAACACATTCTTTGTAGAATAAGTAAAGATAATTTTCTATGACATAGGGACATTTTCTGCTGCACCAGAATCACGTATCAAGGCAACAACAATCTAAACGGCATCAGCTATTATTGTTCTTTCTTTAGACATTTTTAAATGTTCTTGTTGACTATCCCGCTATGCAATTTTACCTTTTCAGATGGTGATGTTATAGATTTTTGGAGCTAAAGCAAGAATTTAATGGGATAGCATGAGATATGATACGTTGCTCTTTATCAGATGAGCTCTTTATTGATCAGCTGTTTTCAAGGTTTTTCCAGCTTTTCTAGGACATGAGAAGAAGAAGTGCTTCTGGTACCTGCTGCTGTTGGTGAGCAACTCGGTCCCACGGCTCCAGAACAGGATGGGCTTTGGGGCGGCTCGAGGACGGCATTCGATCATCACCTGACCCCCTCTGGCTGCGGGGATCAGTTTCCGCACCGGATTTGACCTGAAGTCTGGGGCTTGGACTGGAAAAGGAAAGACAAATGGGGTCATTACACAGCACGGCGGTCATGTAGGACCGTGTCCTGAGCCGTTGTTTGCCCCCCTCTACCTTGGACCCTCAACTCGGCGGTGGAGTAAATAGTGCCGTGCTTGTTTTCTGCCACACACTGGTACATTCCAGAGTCTTCCAGCGCCAGGCTGCTGATTTTTAGACGGGCTCCATTTACTTCAACTCGGTCCTAGGACGCAGTCAGACAAGAAGGATGAGCGGGGATGGGCGGGGACACTTTTTCCAACTCAACTTTTTTTGTTCAAATGCACTTTGTGACTCATCTAGGAGTCATCCTCAAAAAAAGACCGATCCCCAGCTTTGATTAGCAGAACTAAGTGAAAAGTAGGGTGTTATGACTTTCAAAACACAAGGTATAAATGCAAGTGCGAAAAATGCAGGATCATCGTCTTCTTTTTTTAAATGTACGTGCTGCAAAAAACTTATCGTGTGAAAGCAACATGAATCATAACTGTGATCAGCACAATATATAATAAACTGAAGAACACAGCTTTAAAATAAGAATGTGCAGATGAAGTAGAACAGTATGGTCAAGGGGAGTTTTTCCCTGTGACAAGCAACCTGAAAACTAAATTTGAAAAAAAAAACAAAAAAACACACAAAGTACAGATTTTGTCTGTAAACAGAAACAAAACACAGACAGTATTCTCTGTTGGCTCTGCCTGCTTGCCGATTTCAAAACAAAAGATTCAGGGCGACGACACACTTAGAATCTGCCTTATATAAGGTGACGCACTTCAAGGGGTGTTTTTCCAAAGACGTTTGAGGGAAAAACAACAAAATTCTTCTTTATCTCAAAGTCCATTGTAAGTTCTTTTGTTTGGCTCTCTACAAGTGCCATCTTTATTAGTGCCTGATCAATTATACATTTATTCATTCATTGACAGTTTTGATGAATCATTTGAAAAAAAAAAAAAATCAACAATTAAACACGAAGAGACCGGGTATTAAGATCACCAAAAAAGCGTAAAAAAAAAAATGACTGAATAGGAGAACTCGTTTTACAAAGCAAACAGAGATTGACAGCAATGACTGATGAGTTTAACATAATCCCATGTAATGAATAAATTGAGCGTTACCCATCTAAAGTGCCTTTGAGAGGATGAGCGATATCGGAAATCCCTTTGGGAAGAAGATAAAGGAGGAAAAAATAGCTGACCTTTGAAACGATAATATAGGGGATTTTGCATTCAGGTGTGTATTTGACCCAAACTCTGCTTTGTTTTGTACTGTGGGAGGAATCTGGAGAACCCTGTTATTATTTTGAATAATAATAAATATATTATCATATTATTATTATTATAACAGAATAAGAATATGAATATAGTTGTTATACTCTTATGGTTTCATTTTGTGCATAAACTACTTTCCATTTAAAACTCAAGTTTCACCCACATTTCATGAAGGAAAGTAATAGTACATTTTTTTACTGTTCCAAGTGTCCATCTGATAGGACAGGAGTACTTTGGTAGTCATGGTTACACCATACTTACAACTGACATTTTTTTGGTTATTTTTTTATTGGGACCTTTGCAACTTCAACCAAATTCAACAAAACCCAATTACGGGTGTGAAAATTACGGGAAAAAAAAGAGGATGTTTGGCATGAATTCATAAATAAACCAAAGCCAGACTTGCTAAAAGAAAGTCAAATAATATAGAATTCACCTTTATTCTTAGGTGTCGAAAAATAGCATCAAGGCATATATGCAGAAATGAGTAAGGAAGAGACTACACAAGTTAGGACTCAATAAGATGAAACTAAAAATTAGTCATCATAACAAGCTACGTGAAAATATTCCCCCAAAAACTTTGGAATTTCTGGGCAATTGAAATTATGTATAGAAAGAGGTTGGATTATGATGTTCACATGAACGTCAACGGCAATCAGTTGTGTATCTGACGAGTGATTTTCATGACATTTTAAAAATTATTGTAATGATGCGTTTTATTTAAGGCGTTATACTCTGCACTTAAGGTCACCGGAAAGTCATATAAATATATGCAAAATGTAGATTTCACAGAAACAATAAAAATAAAAACAATGAAGGAAACAACGTGGTAAATGTAAAAAAAGTAAAAAAAAATTATAAAAATTAAAAATTAAAAAATTCAGGTAGAGGTGGCGTGTGTGTGTGTGTTACCTGTGTAGCAAGAGGCTGTCCGTTACGTAGCCAGCGGACAGACGGTCGTGGTTTACCTGCCGCTATGCAGCTCCAGTGCAGCTCTGAGCTGATCTCCACCTCCGAGTCACTCATCACCTGCAGCCACTCGGGCTGAGCTAAAAACATCCAACATAGCCCAGCGTCAAATCACTGTTGTGGAAAAAAAACACGTCGAGATGTCGACATGACATGAAGCAACGTCACACACCAACCTTGCACGGTGATGCGCCCCTGGTGCGTGTCGACCCCCTCCGAGTTGGAGGCCTCGCACTCGTACACGCCCTCATCGTCAAAGGACAGGTTGGGAAGGGTGAGGGTGGGCTTCTCTGTGCTCGGGCCCGCCTTCGACGGCATGAGCCCGTCCACCTTCCTCCATCGTATCTGCGGGACTGGACTGAGAGGAGCGAGGACATGTTAGGGGAGGATCCATCTACTTACAGGAAAGAGGCCTCGCAGGAGTGTCAGGACGTACTTTCCATAGGCAAAGCACTCTAGCTGGACGTTGTGTCCCGCCAGGGCGTATGTCTCGGCCGGGAAGCGAACTTTGATGGTTGGAGCGGACTTCCTGGGATTGGCTGCGGTCATGCAAAGACATGAGGAAAATAAAAAAAGAACTGACAAGTCGGTTTCAAAATTGTTAATCAGGAGGTCGGACACTGATGTGCAAAAATGAATTGCTTAGGATTTTCGAAGGACTCTGTGAAATATTTGCAAGAATATTTATACAAAGAAAATTGCTTAAAAAAAATTCCAAGAGGCCAACAAAATGATAGAAACAATAACAAAATGCTGGAAATCTGGAAATCAGTGACATTAAAATCAGATATATACAAAGGAACTTTATAATGACTTGTAGGATTTTTCTGTACCAAATAATCAAGATATTTGAAAGGCTAAAAGAGGAGGTAACAAAAATCGGCTACAGGGTACATCAGATCAGCATACAAAACAAATAATTCAGGATCAAGAAATGACCCTGGGCTTCAGAGAGATTTAAAAAAGAAAGAAAAAAAAAAAGGAAATCACCTGAAATCAGCAGATTTTACACAAAAAGACCCAAACACATCAGTAAGAAATTAACCAGATGTTGCAAGCAATCTTGAAGGACGTAGTTGAACTTAAATTAAGCGGGACGTGTTCGAAAAAAGGCAAATCTGGCAGCTGGCGGGTATTTAATTTCTCTTTCCATTACACTCACAACGAACACTGGCACTGCCGGTAATGAGATCATCCATGGTTCAGGAGAAACATCCAAACGCGAGGAAGAAGCCTCCTACCTTCACCGAGCACTGTTAGCTGGTTGCTCTTGCTCAGAGTGCTCTTGGTGCTGATTTCAAGGCTGATGGTGGCAAAGCAGTAGTAACTGCCCGTGTCATTGGGCTCGGCTTTGGCAACGTACAGGTTCCCCGTCGCCTGGGATATGAACCAGCGGCCGTCTTCCTTCACGAAGTTAGGGAAATCGTTTAAAAACCACCTGTAGGACACAGCTGTGGGGAAGAAGAGAACGGTAGGGACTTGGCTGGGGTTGAGGTTGGAAACTAAGGCCCGGCGAATGAATAGCACGTTCCACGATGCGCCGTCACTGGGTAGTGAGGAGGTGTTCTGCGGGGGGCGGCGGGGTAGACGGGGTACCTGGGTAATGTGGAGGTGGCTGGCAGGCGAGGAACGTCCCGACACCTTCGTACGCCGTCTGAGGAGTCCTGTTGTGTGAGGGGAAATCGTCCAGATCTGCAGGGGGCAAGACAGGACGTACATCGTGGTACCATTGTGAAGGTCAAATCATGACTGCATGGAATAGCACAACAGCACTACGAGGGATCACATAAAGCCTCAAAAGTCAGAATGAGAAATAGAATAAAGTGCAATATTTAAATGTCGTTCTTCGTGTGGCTGTGGATTTGTGATTTGGTTTAATGCACCGGGACCGCTGCAGTTTTCCTTATACTCACAGCCAAATTTGATGTTGGCAGCGCGGCTGATGATGGTGCCGCAGCGGTTGACGGCCAGGCACTGGTACGAGCCCGCATCTCGACTGGACTCGGGACTGACGATCACCAAGTTCCCGGCGACCAGCGAATAACGAGGATTCAGACCCAGCTGGACCTCCGACCCGTTTACCAGCCACCTGCATAAACAGGTTGTGAAACTTAAAAATGATGCAGCGCACCAAACGCGCTGATATTTCTAGGCTGTTCTGACGACAAGACATACAGATAAAGTTCAGGCCTTTCCCTAATTTGTGCACATATATATATTCATGTTTATACATATTATATATTCTGCTGCTGATCCGGCACCCAGAGCCATCGGGCGAGAGGCGGGGTACACGTGGACTGTCATCGGTCAATCGCAGGGCCACATACAAGGACAGACAACATTCACTCACTCACTAATTCGGGGCAATTTTCACATTTTTTTTTTCCAATTTGCCTGCTGCATGTTTTTGGAATGTGGGATAAAATTGAGGGACCAGGGTCCTTCATGCTGTGCTGACCAGTACGCCACCATGCAAATAAATATTTTATTTAAATTTTTTTTTTTTTGGATGTCTATATGTTGAGTGTCCTGTAACGTGCACTAAATAAGTGTGAGTGGATTGAATACTAAGATATTCAAATAATAAAATGGTTCCTATAGTCGTGTATGTGTGACTGTGCCGCTGACATTTATAAACCCACTTGGTCGACTGATATTAACGCCTGTATTAACATTGTCTGTCAACTGGATGATAATAATGGAACGGCCTGTTAGTAGCACCGCAATGAAGGAACGCACCTGTTTTCTAGCATTCAATACCTAGCTATTAGAATAATGGGTCGATTTGTTTTATTTATTAATTTTTTCAAGGCCAGTCTGGTGCTGCGAGTGAAGTGCCGCCCCACTCGATAATGTGAGAATCTGAATATGCGGCGTTTCTGTTTTAAAAGATAACATCACCAGCCACAGCTATATTGCATGTCTGATTCATGTTAAAGTGTATTTAATAACATTTACATTTGTGGGGGAAAAATATTAAAACAAAGTAAAATAATTAATTAATCAACCTCATAATCTAACAAGCTGTTTTATAATTCTACTGAAAAGCTAGGAGGATATGTTTTGTTTGAAAAGGATTTTCTAACACAGATAAGATTTTATTGGTAACAGTATTTAAAGTTTTCCAAAAGCCTATTGGCTTCCAGCTCAGCTTTTTTTGTCAGAATGGACTTTGTGACTCATCAAAATAAAGCTTGTGAAGCCTTATTTTGAGATTTTTAAATAACCATGAATAGTTGAATAGCGTCTCAGAATCTGAGATCAGAATCTTTTATGTCTTTGGGCATAAAGAGACACACAGTGAACGCTGGCGCTTCTTCCTGCCGCTGCTCACCGGTTTCACGCCAGTTACTAACGTGTACTTACCAGTACAGTGTGAATGAGTGTCAAGAAATGCACCTTCAAATAAAATGCATTATTATTGTTATTAGCATTATTATTATTATTTTTATTATTCAAACATACACCCTCTGCAGTACCTCCACAGATCCCAAGGGACTGCAGACCCCCCGTTTAAGACCTCTTGAGTTGTGGAAGGGCATGCAGTTGCATAGTCAGAGACAGCTCGGAAATAAAACAGTCCATATTTAAATCAAATCAATCCGTTTTTTTAAAGAGTGTTTCTTATTTGCACATTCTGAGAAGGATGCACGTATTTCGGTCACTTCAACGGCCCAGACCAGGGTTTGCACCATCACCATGCTCAGGTTATAAAGTTCAAATAAGGGATGGGGGGGCGGGAGGACGTGCGGTCGAGTTGTGTGTGTTCCTACCTGTAGGAGACGGCCGGACTGGCTCTGGCCTGGCAGCTCAGGACCACCTTCCCCTCACTCAGGCCTTGTGGGTAAATCACACTTGATGGCTGTTGCTCAAACACCGGGCCCGTGTCATGACCGGACACACACACATCTCCACCTGGAGGTAAGGCCAGGAGAAGTACACACCGCTGTCTTATTCACTTCACTATCGCATCCATTGCTGTTTCCCTTTAAAAGTGAGTTTTATTAGTAATAATGAGATTTGTTTTTCCACATATAAGGACTGGCAGCCATAAGAGTAGCCGGAATAGTTGTCATAGCAGCAGTAGTATTATATTTATCACTAATGTTACCTCTGCCCGGGAGGTCACCGGCATCTGTTGAATTGTTAATTTCACAGTTTGCCATTGACCAAAAAAAAAAAAGAAGACCAAGCATCCAAGGAGAAAAGTTAAAACAGCTCGTATGTGTGTGTTGTCTTTGTGTGTGTTGTGTGTCCAGCGGGAGGAGAAAGACGCATGGCTGCACATTTCGACAAACTGGCCGAGCTCCGTCCTTTCAACATGAGCTACAGCCATTCTGCATCCATCATTCATGGCTCTGGCGCATTTTTCAGCGCTGAGACACGGCTGGTGAAAGAGAGGGAAAATGGTGGACTTGGAGAAAATTGAATTTCCTGTAGCTGCCATCTAAAATAACAATCATTAAATTTTAAATAGGCCCTGAAGCCCCCCAGATAAGCTACACCCTTCCATTTAACTTGTGTATCTTTCTCACCGAGGCATTTATTAGTTTCTGTATTTCAACTTCTTGTCAGCTACACCTTTTATTTACCACAAAACATTTTTTCCCGATAGTTATATTGACTTTTACACGATCAATCATTTCAGAGGAAATTAGAGGACTTAAATGAATAAAAACAAAGGCATTAAATAATTAAAAAGATACTTCCTGTAGTGAGAGGAATATTACTTTTCAAAAAACCAAAAATATAGCAATGTAATTGGTGCGATGCAACACATTATCCATGTTCGAAGGTATCAAGGACAACCTATGGAGATAACTTTGCATATGAAAGGGAAAAATAGAAAGGGAGTGAGAGAGATGATGGAACTTGCCAAAAGCATTCTTTACTGTTGCAGAGCTGACAGCCAGCAGGAACAGCAGTAACCCCATCTTGTGGTTCCAGCTCACTAGGAAATGCGATGGGCCGTGTTTCCGGGGCGTATCCAGTCTGCATGGAGGAAAAGACTAACATTAACATTTCAGAAAAAAACATAAACTAGCACCCTGGTCCCTGGGGTAAAATAAAGCCGGCATTTTGAAAGTTTCAGTCAGTCGGAGGCAGGAGTCGGAAACCGTTGCATCTCTTTGGAAAAATCATTGTTACTTATTTCAATCAAACTGATGATTCTGTTTAGTGGGTGTCATTTTCGAACAGTTTTGACAGGACGAGGACATTTTTCAAGAAGGACATTTTCAATAAATCACTTTTCTTATACTTTTCACAAATCACAAAAAGGCTTCATACGCTTGCCTTGTCTCTTTCAGTATATTTTTGGTAACATATAATTAATGTGTAATGATACCACTGAATTTATACACATTTAGCTGTCCAAGGAATGGCCCCATAAATCATAAATCGACTTTCCTTGAAAGCAAGCAGGGCTGACGCAGTGGAGGGCTGGAAGTCAAGTGACAAACCCGTGCATCGGGACAAATCTCCAATGGCACAGAAAAAACAATTTTGGGTGTGAAATAAATTCACGTCTAAGATTCTAGATGAAAATCCACAGGTAGAAAGTCTAAAACCGAGCCAATCGTGTCACTCACTCTATGTCACATCTGTTTATGAGCATACAATTACCGCTTTGGTCAATGCTTTGGTGTTTCAGAGACATACTTAGGGATTCATTATTTCTCCCCCATCATTTTTACAGACACTCAGAAAACTGTCAAATATTGTTATTGTAGCTTGCGAATCCACCTGGAAAATAATTTATTTTTGAAAAAGAAAAAAAAAAAGCACTTCCTGACTATCTCTGAGACGTTGGTACCTGCTCAGTTGTGCACAATTGTTTTCAGAGAAATGGTTCAGTCCTCACAATTTAAGCATTTTGCAGGCACCTTTGTCAGAGTTTAAGAGGCTGACTGGAAAAAAAAAATGAATAGTGCCATGAGTGCATCCTGAGTTTTCATCAAACTACGTCTGCATAGAAATTAAACTTTGTTATTCGAGTCCAAAATGGCCAGGTAGGTTCAGATCAAACCAGAATTCAATCTTTCAAATTCTGTTTTTCTTTTTCTTCAAAAGACCTATACAACAATTGTTATCCTTTCTTCTCACAGCCAAAATCTGGCAATACATCCTAAATCCTGCAGCTTGGTTTCACTTTGTATGGGGACGGATTCTTCAAGCCCCATGAGGACCACTGACCTCACAGATTGTCTTGAAGGCGAGAATAAGAGAATCATAAAGAGCTAGGCCACGAAATCAGTTTAGGTTTTAAAGAAACAGGAAGTGCAGAGTGAAATATTACATCCCAGACAGGCAACCCGTTTACCCTGGTGAAAGCGAAGGTCTAAGATACCCAATCCAACCTCATTGGGCCTCCGTGTTGACATTTGCTTTACAAAGAAAAAGAGAAAACATTTTTGGAACCGAACATTCCCGGTTTGATTCCCGGCTCCTCCTCATGTGTCGAAGTGTTTTTGAGCAGGACACTGAACGCTGAACTGCCCCCCTGGCACTGCTAGATGGCAGCCAACTGCTCATGGTTTATCCATGAGAAGGAATTTCCCACAGGAGATTAATAAAAAATTAATGATTATTATATATCTATTATTATCTCTACACCGCCACCTAGTGTATGTACTGCTTGACAACCATGGAAACACAGCACGTACTGGTAATACGTGGGCAGTGACGTTTGACAACAATTGAAACAGGCGCACCCACCTTAGCTTACATATCATAATATTACAAAAATTCACTTTTCTTTGCTTATGACACCTAAAACCTTTCCGCAAATCTTTACCGACTCAAAACTCGCTAAAAATATTCGCTAAAAGTAAGCTTTTCAGTCTGATCTCTTTCCAAAAAAGTTGATGGGGGGAGGAATGATAAAGAACAGAATATGTGAGTTTTAACGCTGTATGAATAATGAATACATTTCCCTCATGGTCAGTTTTCAACGGTGAACCTTGCTGAAGACACATCAAAAGCAGACGTTTTCCCACATGAGCTCCCATCAGACCATCATGTCTGCTGGCACTGACAGCAGTCTAGAGCTGTGTGGTTTATCTGTGTAGCCCTTTATTCTCTGTCCGCGCCATCTGAGTCTAATAAGACGAATCCTGAGATAACAGCAAAAGGAGGTGAGTCTTTCACTGTCAAAAAATGTGGCCCCTGAGCAATAATTTGAACCTTGTCTTTTTCTTGCTCCAGTTGGTTAGCGAAGTCTGCTTTATTTAGGAGACAAAAATGGTGTTATATCTTTTGACATTAGGCTGGCTTTAACACCATACACATAGCCATCTAGAAGAGTTGAAAGATTGCATATTTCCACAGACATGCCTCGGGTGTTAATACGGACAGGCTGCTATGGGTTTAAAAGTGTTTTACGACATGCTTCCATAACATGAATAAATAAGTTCCGTGAAATGAGAAAAAATTGGGATTAAACATTCTGACTTCATCCTGTCCTGGATTACCCAGAAAAGGCAGAGTGATGTTACAATAAACCTCCTCGCTTTCTGTGGAAGCTTCAGTCTCTTCATCCGTCCCCGGTTTGCGCCAGACCGGCACTACGACCGTAACTATTTCTGACGAACTGTGTCATCCAGTGAACCTTTAGTGTTAGCAAGTAGTTTCCCTGAACACGGCGTGTTCTAAATGAATCATCGACAGTTATCAACTGTGCTATGTCAGTGTGCAGCTCTGGAATCTGAAATAAAACACCAGTTTCTTTAAAGATTTAGCATAGTGAACATTTACTTATTCAGGATGTTCTGCATCAGTCATGAAGGAATTACCATGTGAAATTGGTTTCGATCTCCATCCGCATCAGACCACACGTGTTAGAACAATAGGCACCCCCAACCTCACAAATTTATAATCAAAAATTTTATCTTGGAGAGATATTTTGATGGCTGTGCTCTTATTCTACCAACTGGAAAAGAAGCTGCTTTTTGTAAATTAGAACCTGTAAAATGATACTGATACACATTATTTGGTCTGGTTTTAAATGTCTCATAGTGTCGCAAGAGTAAATTACAATTTTAAATAAACTACTGTTCACTAACTATGGATCGACAGCAAATGAATGTGGCTGCGCTGGTGGCTGATCAAGACAACATCTCGTATCAGTGATAATGGATGGAACGACTTACATTTAGCCTAAAGAGGAACGTTTTTCCTGAAGAAGTTGTGAGCACGTCTGAACTGTGTTAAAAATGTTTAGTGCAAAAATTTTGCAAAAGTAGTTTTCTTTAAAGCATGATCCAAACACATATTTCAATATTTGATATTTGTGTGTGACACAATCAGAGCCAATCATCAGTTCTAAAGGTGAAAAAGCGAATAAGAATGATTAGTCCTTGGGGAGTCACTTCCACAGATAATGAGACATCAAGCACACACACACACACACACACACACACACACACCAAACACACACACACACACACACACACACGCACATATACAGGTTCCATCCCGCAGCTTTGAAGGTGTTTTCACCTTTGCTCAGAGCGTCTGAGGAAACCGCTTCGAAGATAAATTTGTGAAAACTTTGTTTGTACATGGAGTTTGTTGTATGTGGTGTGCTTCTGATTCTCTGTAAACTTCTGTGATGACACTGTTAAGCTTTTTGTGTTGTAGCCTTGCTGGAAAAGAAAAAAGAAGGAAAAAAAGGAAACATATTCATCAGTGTATCTATCTTTCAATCTTTGTATATATGTTGTATATATAAATGAATGTGCTTAAAATAATAGATTGAGACATAGCAACACAAGCACCAAAATGTATTACTTCAGCTAAATATGGTATTTTTTTCCAGTCAAAAAAATAGCAATACAAATAAACAATACATTCCCTCAATCATAATTGGGAAAAAATAAACTGAAAAAGCTTAGATGCACACACATAGCAGGTATTTGGTCATCTGCACACGCACCGTAGTGAGGATATTAAGAGAAGAGGAAAGATCATGACAGCTGAGTTAAACATAGCTAAACAAAAGTAATGGCGGCTATCAGTTCATTCTGCAGACATCATTAATTGTGTTACTTCTCGGCTGAGCACCGCCAGCGGTAATGGCGTGGCGTGGTGCCTGACAGACCCAACAGCTGGTGACTCACTCATCTAATGTGGCTTCCACGTCAATTATTAATGACGCGAAATTATACATAGTTACTCTTACTATTCCACTATGCAAGAAACTGCTTTGTCTTGGAAACAGATTACTTGATAGCATAAAAAAATAAAACATTGTTCTGCTATGGGATCATAATTGGACATCGAAGTGAATTATAATGTGCTTTTCCAATGGCCTCAATGTCGCCATGGACTATGAAAATGAATTTCCGAGAGACTGGAAATATTTATTGGAATGTTTACTTGGAGGTGGATTTTAAAAAGTGTTGCGAAGAAATGGAACTGAAATTAGAAAAAAAAATGTTCAAGAAAGTTGGGGAAGCGTCTCCACGTGAGTGGAAAATTACCTTGAAATCAAAGGAAAATTGCGTATTCAATAGTAAGAAAAAATAAAGAATCCCCAAAACAGGAACGCATGTTTCAAATGGAAAATAGAAGGTCCATTAAGATAACAATTTGCGGGAAGTTCAGTAATATTAGCAGACCTTGAAAATGTGATTTGGAAAAACACAAAATAAAGTAAAATGTTGGATGGAATTGGGGGATTGACCGTGAAATGCTTCCATGTTGAAGTTTGGCGTTGCTGTTGGGTATCGTGGAAAACATTATGGTAAGACTTAGTTTGATACTTTTTTGGAGGATTTAGTTATTTAACCCTTCAATAAGCTATTGGGTCAAAGATGCATCCCAATCCCAGTCAGTAACTAACATTCATTCTTTCATTATTAACGCTTATCCTGTGGTCAAGGCTGGTGGTAACTGGAGCCTATCCAAGCTTATAATAGTTCCAAATTGCGGTTTAAACTCTAAATAGAACAATTGGGAACAAGCATGAAGCGAGAAACGCGATATTGTTTGGATATAATTGGAAAAAATTCAAATACCATAATTTTTGGACTATTGAGCACACCTGAACATAAGGTGCACAGACTAAAAATGACTAAGTAAATATGTGTGAACATTTATAAGTTGCACTTGTCTATAAGCTGCAAGTGTCTACGTTGTAACGTGAGATATTTACACAGAGACCCTTTTTTTAACTTTTAATTAAATACATACCCGTAACATCCACAACTACATACTGGAATTGCTTTTTTTCCAAACAGTGAATGCAACATGGCTGATAAAAAAGATTTATAATAAATGGTACAAGGAAAAGTCCATTTCTATCCCCACTTTATCCTGCTCCAGCCTCTTAAGAGTCAGAATTGAACAGCCTCAAAATGTTACTGTAATTTCATCGGTCCAATGTGACGAGGCTAAATGTTTTGGCGACATGAAGATCGTCAGCCCCCAAAAAATCCATAATTTAGCCGCATCATTGTTTAAACAGCGGTGTTCAAAGCGTGTGAAAAAAGTCGTGGCTCATAGTCCAGAAATTACAATATAGATTTTTTTTTTTACATTTTTATTTCATAGTTTTTTTTACAGACATTCATTCAGTCTACATAAAGCTAATCCCCCATGCGGGGTTGGGTATGCAGAGGTGGGGCTGGAGCCTGAACCCATCTATGCCGTGCCCCACCCTATTTAAATTATTCGCAAGGTAAAAAATTTTCAGATTAAACATGAAGAGATGCAGGCCATTAAGATCCCCATAAAAGAAGAAGAAAGATTAAACTTAATAAGAGAGCTCGTTTTACAAAGCAAACAGAGACCATAACAGTAATGACTGATGAGTTTCACATAATCGCATGTAATGAATAAATTGAGCGTTACCCATCTAAAGTACCTTTGAGAGGATGAGCGAAATCTGAAATCCCTTTGGGAAGAAGATAAAGCTGGGGAAAAAAAATAGCTGACCTTTAAGATGATAAAAGGAGTATTTTGCATTCAGGTGTGTATTTGACTCAAACTCTGCTTTGTACATTTTCCGGAATACTTGAACAACTTGACTGAAATAACATTGAGGACTTAATTCCAGAATAAATGTCAGAGCCTTTCAGCCCAATGTGTATTCAAAATGCCTTTTGATCATCTTCTTCATATCTTGTATGTTTGTCTGGTGTCTGACCTTCACAAAGACCCGCTTGGGATTTTTTTTTTTTTTTTTTTCAATATTTTCTCATCGTCTAAGTTCTTCTTTCTGTTGCTTTAACGCAGATTCTTTGTTTCACGGTGGCTTTAGAGGATATGGGCTCGCTACGTCAATGACACTGGAACAGAGCTCATTTTAAGGATTACGTCCCCTGATCTGGACCGGGACTATCCTTCATGGTGTCCTCAGAGCGATCCATTCATCTTCTCACAGAACTTAGCCAAGTTACTGAAGTATTTGTTTTGTATTTGCCGAGAGCCAATCAAAGCGCCCTTTCAATTAGTCCCGTAGAACTCTTCTCCCACAGCCTTCAAAACATGAGTCCGTGACTAATATTCCATCATATTTTTGCTTCTTTTCACATGTATTCAAATTTCTTGCCCAACCTTCGCTGTTGTCACAAGATTCTGAACGTGAAATTAAATCATCTGTACTTTTGTCCAGCCTTTACTGAACATAAGTTAACCAAGGTTCCAGTTTCATTCCAAATCCTGTGAGTAATATTGATAATGGATGAATGAATTTAAGAGAAAAAAAAGTCAAGCGATACCCCTGTATATTTGAATCCCTCCCGACTATATTGAAACTATACAACTGAATGACAGATTGAATGGTTGCGACTGGTCCAGGGTGAACCATGACAGATGGATTTGCGACCCTGAGGGGGGGTACAGATAATGAATGAAGAAAAGATTTATTGCTGGTTCATGAACGGCAAGTTTATTTGTCTGACTTCGATCCAAATGTAGAACACGATTTTCTTCATGGGTCCAACTTCTTCTTTTGAGCTATGCTTTGTTTGTATGACTCAAGTCATGTATACTAATATGATGATTCACTCTATTCAAAGATATTACCATTTAGTCCAAGTACCATTAAAACCAAACTAATTTTTTTCCAATAAATGTAAACATGTATTCCTGAACCTGTTCACAGATATATACTGCTCAAAAAAATAAAGGGAACACTTAAACAACACAATGTAACTCCAAGTCAATCACACTTCTGTGAAATCATAGTGTCCACTCAGGAAGCAACACAGATTCATTTTGACTTGTTTTAAGGACATTACATCAAAGTTGGATCAGCCTGGAGTTTGTTTTTACACTTTAATTTTGAGTGTGATTCCTAATCAGACCTCCATGGGTTGATACAATTGATCTCCATTGATCATTTTTGTGTGCTTTTGTTGTCAGCACATTCAACTGTGTAAAGAGCAAAGTATTTCATAAGAATATTTCATTCATTTAGATCTAGGATGTGTTTTTTAAGTGTTCCCGTTATTTTTTTGAGCAGTGTAGTTTTGTATATATTTCTTGGCTTTAAATGTACCCAACTCTAAATATCTATTATTTAAATTTGATTTATTTTAATTTTGTTTTATTTCATTTTGGGGTGAAATGATCCCCCAAAAATACAGAGCTGGTCAAATTATAGTTTGACTAACATTCAAAGGAATCCCAAGAGTGACAGAATGGATGACTGCTAAAACACGCAAGGGAAATGTATTTCTGCAGTAGACCAAGGTGTAGGGTTAGCAACCCAAACGCTAAATAAATGAATGAATAAATGCACTAGAAAACATAAAACGTATCTGTTGTGTTTTATGTAAGGCAGCTAATGGTGAATAATAATCCTTTTTAAATTTAAATAAAGATTTACACTCAAGAATAAGTTGCCTCCCATGGTTATATTTACACAGCGGTTAAGAAATAATGGCTTGTATCGCTGTACCGACTATTCTTTTTTCATTTCAGAAAAACAAGAAGTTTGCTCTTTGGATTTTTTGATCAAGCCTGTTAGAGATGAGTTCAGACCACCAAGTTGCAGTTTTCAGATCACGATCCAAAGTTGGCATTTTGATCCGCAAACGTTTTTCTGTTTGCCGATTCTTCACATCGAAACTACTGGGTTACGCTCAGACCGCTCCGCTCCCTTGCAAGGACCAGGAAGACGTGATTTGGGTTAAACAATATGTAACAAAATCATAGTACCCTTTCGTTTTTTTTTTCTTTTTTCTACAAATCACTCAAACTGGAGGCCTCAGAAGAACTGCGAGGACAACAAAAATAGAAGGAATGAGGAAAGTAAATGGGTTCAGAGTGATCCTTTGTAAACATGATCAGGTTTGGATGAAATTAGAACCAGTGAGCTAGCAGTCGGTTAACATTGGCCAAGTGTGTGGCCCGGATGGCTCTGTCACGACACGGAGACAAAACAGCTAGGATTTGTCTGAGTCTCTGTGCGTCTGGTGACACAACAGCCCATTTATGAGTCCCCTCAGACACTCGCGGCCTCCTTCAACAGAGAAACCGTTGACTGGAGTGAGATGGAAGCACTGATCTGCGAGTACGCCGCTGAACTCTAACAGCGACTCAAAAGCCAATTGACACGACAAGTACTCGAGAGTCCTCTCAGTTTGACGGGGACCTTTGGAATGAAAGATCACGGGATTTCAGCGAGGATGAATATGTGCTCAAAAACAAATAGGAAATATAAAAAAATAAAAATAAATATGGTCCCTGGCTCAACTCTGGTGAATCCCGCCGGGTTCCCGTGCTTCCTGTTCACAGTCCAAAAACATGTAGTAAGTTCATTAGAGACCCTGAATTGCCCAGATGTGCGAATGAGCGAGTGATTTGTCGTATGTCTTAGTTCGTGGCCCTGTGATGGACCAGCCAAAAGTATAAGGTCGGAACCCCAACCTCTCCCATAGGTGGTATGAATGATGAAAGAATGTATTAAAAAAAGATATGAAACAAAAAATCCTAGATTTGAATCTGTCTATTCTCATATATATACTGTATATACAGAAGGAATGAGAGAAACAAAGTTTTTTTGAAAACAAACTTTTTAAGGCTCTGGTAGTGTATTCTGTATTCTTTTTCATTGACATTAACTGAACTGATTTCGGAACCCTCTCCAAAAAGCCATGAGCAAACTACAATACCTGCCAGATACCAACTTTATATCAGTAGGGAGTTATAGTGTCACAGGAAAACTTAGTTTAAAAAGAAAAATCAAATGATTGAAATCATATTGTTCAACTTTTTTTAGACTTTGACTTTCAGTGCAGATTCGGTCAAACCTTTAATTTTCTTCACAAGCACAAAAAGTGTGGACTGTGGACAAAGCTATTTGAATGTCCTTGCACCTGGCCGAATCCTCCCTAGAGCGACGCGCACAGCTTTTTTTGTTCCGAGGAAAATTATGGATCAGTTGGCCGTAGAATAGTGTAATACAGTTGTTAGTGGGTGTTTGCTGCCAAGCCCAGACTATTGTTCTGCACTTGCACCACTGACTTTAGTTGCTGTTAGTGATGGTAGAGAGTTAAAAAGCAAAGCAAACACTACCAGGGTTTGAATGTTTAATGCCCTTCAAAAGCATAAGGTAAATCCTTCTGTCTGAAATCGCTGAATTTTTTTGTTTTGTTTTGTTCATCCATAAAATTGTGCAATATTTCCCTCTGGGTTTCCATCACGGGCAGTGAGAACGCCACGCTGCCCCTGAGCGACGTGACAGAGTTAGTGACGGTAATCAAGGTGGGCAGGGCTTAGCGAAGCTTAAATTACAGACACAATGATAAAGTGCATGTACTATCCGTTCATGCTCAATATCTTTATGTCACATATCGTCACTCTTAAAATAAACGCCTAAGTCATTTTTTCAGATTTTTCAGGAAACACAAAAAACTGAACCAGTTGACACATTCTTGACATAGTCAATTTCTACTAAAGGGGTAGAATGACACAATCTGTTTAACTGAGGATGTAGGCAATTTTGCCAGAGGTGGTCGGCATCATGAGGAGATGATTTAGGCAAAAAAAACATTTTTGTAAAAAAAAAAACTTAGGCGATTATTTTAAGAGGGTGACGATATAAAACATACATCTAGCACAACAAATGCAGGTATAAATAGTGCAATTCTATTTTTTTCTGTCAAAATGTATTATTTAGAATTCAGACCTTGACTTGAGACTAATTTTCCCAGAAAGAAAAGAAATGAAAACCCCTAGATTCATTTTTGAGTTTATGCTGTGAGGTAGCAAGAAAGAAAGACATTGGCACGGCTGAGGGCAGATCAACAGCAAAAACAAATCAGTATTGACGACTTAGAAAACCCTGTCAATTTTTTTTCCTTCTGAACCACAGAATCACACCGTGCAGTGAAGAGCTGGATTCAAAGCTCGACTCTACTGCAGCAGAGTCGGCTTAAAAGCCTGCACGGAGCTTGGGAGCGGCGAAGGAAGCCCTCGCGAGAGCTCTATCTGACGGACTCTGACAGATTCCGCTCAGGACTATCGTGCAAGGGTGATTTTTTTGAAAAGTTTGTCATTTCGGAAGCATTCCCAATCCTGTTCTGGATATACCTGCCGTGCATTTTTGAAGTGGAAGAGACGATTTCCTGTACGTCACACCCCGAATTGCTTTTCGCAACTAGCAGACCTGAGTCTTGTAGCGACTTTCACCGCCCTCTCGGACTTAGATATTCGAGACGGCATCTTGTGAAGAAGGCTATGGTGATCTGATGACTTTGAAAGTCTTGTCGTGAGGAGTTCGACCTCATCCGGCCAGCAACGGGGGGCGGATGCTCATGAATAAAAATAAGTGAAGCGGTCGGTCAGTTATCTTCTCTACGTGACTTCTGCTCAGTCCTGACTAAACAAACATTATTACATATCAGATTTTTTTTGTCTTTGGGAAACAAATTCTTATGAAGTTAGCTGCAGATAGGATGAGAGTGTTTTGTGCCAGTGGGATGAAAGATCCTTTGAGGGATTATGGACACAGCGGAGTTCCTAAAACAAGCCGATGCGGTTTTTCAAGGGTTCCGCGACACTGTGGATAAAAATGTCTGCGGTGTCGACGCTGAGCATCGGTGTCTCTTCACCCGGGCAAAGGCGCGCTCCATTTCGACTCCGGGGGTAGGGGGGGGATCTCTGGCTTCTGTCTGACGCTAGCAGTTCTTTTAACAGATGGTAGTAAATGTAGCTGTGCACGGGGGCAAACCGAGACTACGGGGGCTTTCAGACGATCAAATATTCATCGAATCTAAGAGTCGAGCCAACAAAAATAAGTGTCTCGGAGTGTGTTCGCCGGGTTACTTTGGAGGTGACTTTTTCTTTGAGATGTAGGTCTTGGATGTCAGGTGATCTCCTGCTAACCAATCAGAGGTTAGGGTCCCTTGTGACGCAATCTCAGTGCGAGTCACGATTTGATATTGCTCTTGTTTTATATGCACTGTTGGATGGGATTCATGCTTGATAGCACCTTCCATCATGAACAGATGGATGAATGAGATTCTTTTCATGTCTATCAAAAAAAATTTGCCAGTCTCACATGATATAAAAAAAAAAAAGTGGCAGGGAATCGAGGTAGTGTTTTAAATGTCAGGGCACCAATAGCCTCTACCGCTAACTTTGGTTGTTGACGGACAACATAGATCCAATATCCCCCTGTATCCTGTATCTTGCTTCCCAATAAATTCATGGCATCAAAATATATTTCCAAATACAAGTTCAAGGGTCAGATTCGGACAAAACCATGACAATGCTCGGGACCTTTTGATCTCCGCCTTCTACGTCATTGAAACTTGAAAGGTCCTTCCCATGTCTTGTCATATTAGACCATTTCAATGGTTTGGCGTTTTTCCTCATTTAACCAACACATTAAAAAACATGAGTCTTCATGTGACATCACAGAGATGCATGCTCGGCAAGAAACTGGCAAAAACCACTGAACGATAAATAGACTAACGATAAATAGACTAACACCAAATAAGCTGATAAATTTGATGACAAAAAAAACAAACTTAGACCTTAGTGATTTATTTGCTACGCAGAATCCTAACATATTGTAAACAAGGCCGTGGGGAGAATGCACAACAAAGTATCCTGATAAATGCCTTATCTCGGAACGGAGATTACAGACCTCGGGTTTTTAACAGACTCTCTGGAAAAAAGCTTTACCGCTTCTGGGGAAACTCAGAAGACCTCCCAAAATCCGTGACCCCTCCCCCTTTATTAGTAACACTAGAAATAATTGCTGTGGATTCTGCAGGATGTGCCGCATTTCAACGCCCTAGACTGCGGATTTCTCGTCCTCGTTCCGCTTGCAGTTCAAGGGAGCTGGAAAAACGCATGTTGCAACAGCGACTTCATGCTGAAGTCGTCTCGCACCCTTTGTTTGCCGCACCATTGAATCATAGCGAGTGATCTCACAAAGAAGAATGGGTAAAGAAAAAACGGCGCCGCTTATCTCGACATCTCCATGACACTTCGGAGAAGTTCCCAGGTTCGACGGTCATGACGAGGGCTCATATCTCTGAGATGGAGGGCTGACCTCAACTGCTCTCATCCTTTATTAGAGGACAAAGAGCCGTTCAGCAACCCGTGCTGACATCAGCCCCAGCCCCGCCCCCATCACACACACATCACACACAAAGGTTTAAGTGTTTGCTCCGAATGGGGAGTTTAGTTGGCCAGTCGATAGCCAACTTGACACCTCAAGGGTCAAATATACCTATTTTACTGTGTGTCCACCAGAGGGCGCTAGTGAGAAGGCTCTTAAGTTCTCATAACATGATTGATAGTAGCATTTCCCAAGGGATTACAATCTCTACTAATTATGAGAGCAGTGCAGTTGTGTTAACACCCTGCCTTGTTAGTGATTTTAATTTTTATCACAAATTCTGACCATGCGTTTTGCATCCCACCCGCTGATCCTCTGACATACACACAAGCCGCCTCCATGGGTGACCGGTCCAGGGTGAACCCTGCTTCTCGCCAAAATGACATCTAAGATGGAAACCAACAACCCCCGCGACGCTGCAAGAGTGCAGGATAAGTGGAGTAGATAATCCAAGTAGACGAGGAACCCCTCATGTCGAGCGGAGGGATGAACGGAGGAAGACTCGCATCCCTCTCTGCATCGTTGCTCAACGGCTGAATGTCACATCGGAGATTATCTTCCCGAGTGCGAGTGATGGTGAGTCAGGCGTCATCAACAGATGTTTTGTTAGTCAGTTCCTTCCTTTTTATTAATAGACTTTTTTTTAACAATTTATGCTCACTGTAATTCTCATATCAATTGTTTTCAAAATCCCCTCATATATAAATCTCCAAAACACTCCGGGAAATCCATCAATGAACGACCCGTAACTTGTGTAGTACCCATTATTTTCACAAGAATTAGCAAATTAATAAATGAATTAATAAGCAAGCAATGTCGCAAGGATAAGTCATGATCTGAATACCAGACAAAAAAATTACTTTAAAATTTGTCAGAAAACCATTAGGAATTGGCAGCAAATCACCTAGGATTGAGCAAACAGCTCAAATCAAAATAAAACAAAACAATAACTGTCCGAGTCTGAAGAAGAGAGATGAAGATTATGAAACATTTTTTAAACCTCATATGATAGGTCAGGTTGGTGATGCTGATTTCAAAGTAATTCAACTTAATGTGACTGTTTAAGCGAGAGAGGGAAAACAAAAACAGAATGCGACTTAAATGCCAGTATTTGCTTAGAAAGATATGTGAAATACTGAAAACCACAGCGCAGTAAGAGGTTCAAATCCACTTGTAGTTAAATGCACAGGGGTGGAAAAAAAAAAGCTTTTAATGGAAATTTTCCTCTGGGAAGAAAATTAGTAGTTCAGCCAAATGCCAAATGCTGTCTGAGTTGATAGACAAGTGCGAAAAAAAAATTTAAAAGGGAGAATTTTATTATAGGCAACATAATTTTAGCATGAATATTGCCATATAAAGTTGCATTTTTATTTTTTTAATTTCTGTTTTTTATCTTTTCCCCAGCTGAGAATTACTAAATTGCCAGGCTTATACAAGCTTATAGTCACCATATGTCAAACCTTTGGGAAATAGAAGAATAAAAATAAAATTACAACCGTGTCACAATGACATGCTGGTCCGTCTCTCCGGCGGGGACTGACTCTCTTCAAATAAACGCCACTTCACTGCGAAACGATCTGCTGTTCTTATGTGGGGACACAAGAGTTATTGAGACCTCTGGTCAGTAGAAAGGGGAATAACGGCTGTTTGTGAGTGCCGATTTTAAGCCACTCGCCCGAACTGTGTTAACACCTCGTGTTTTGACGCGCACAGTGCTGGAAAAACACGCATTCCTTAAATTAGCCGTATTTTGAACGGAGTTCGGTACGGCGCGACCGTAAACACGCTCGGCGAGACGCGAACTGCGTCAAACACAAACAAACTGAAAGATCCGCTCACACCGCGGCGCCCCACTGTAACGATCTCTGAAAAAAATCGACATGTTGTGACGAGAAGCGAGAGAGAGGGGAGCGTTCACAGGAAGCACGCGGTTTATTTACCTCTCGTCAGATGCGGATGTCTTCTCCCCGGGTAGGGACGATGCGGCGCCGCGGGAGATGCGCAGCAGGCGTGGGTGATGTTGTCCTCCAAGTCGGCGAAAGAGACCCCCGTGTTTCACGCGGACATCTCCGTGTGTCGGTCCCACGCGTCTTCAAGAGATCTCTGAGATTTGTGTTGAACCGCAGTCAAGGTCGACCCAGCCTCTCACTCTCTCTCCCTCCCGCTCAGCTTCTCGCTCTCCTCCTCATCTCTCCTTTCTTTCCATTGCTGGCAGTTCGCGCTTCACTTCAGTCAAGCTCGCCGACGTGAACGAGAACTTCCGGTGACGGGGCGTCTCCGAAGACATTGTTGAGAACAATCAAGTCGACGCGCTTGAAGTGGCTTGAAGAAAAAGAGAATATTTCTTTAGAGTATTTTTCATAATTATATAAAATATAATTTACAAACCTTGGTATTGAAAGTAGTTTTCACATATAGTGTATTTGGTGATTAGTCACTCCCAGTGGCTACTTTGTTTTAAGTTAAACTTCAATTCATAACGGAGAGATACAAATGTTCCTGTCTGTCTCTTGTGAGGAGAACTGCGGCAAACACACAAAATTAATAATAATGATGTGTTTCACTTTCGTGCAATGGGAAACAAATGTCAGTAAACCATGGCAGTATGAACTTGGAAAAAAACATAAGAAGTTCGAAGACATCTATATATTATCTCTCCAAAAATATTCAAATGTTCAAATTTGACTGAGAAATTTAAACGGAGCTTTTGGTCAACGAATTGATTCCCTTTCATTCAATGAGCCGAATATATTATTTTATTTTGAAATCCTCAAATATCAATTTCCGGTTTTGCGCAGCTCTCATCGTCTAACTTGATGTTGCAGCGAGTCGAGCGTCAGATGGAGCGGCGGCGGCGTCTACCTCCTTTTGTTGTGGGCTGCCTGGAAGGGAGGCAGGTGCTGCTGCCCCGCCTCCCTCCTCGGCCCTCGACGTCCCAGGGGGCCGTAGGATAGAGGGAGGGTTGACTCAGATCACCACCCCCCCGCTCCCACACACTCACACACATTGACACACACACACACACAGCAAGTAGATTAGATTGATTAGAAGCATCGCACCTCACAGCATCAACGACGAGGGTTGATGTGATGATGCTCTGCTTATTTCTCTTTGGAAACAAGCACACGCACACACACACACACACACACACACACACACACACACACACACACACACACACACACACACACATGCAAGAAGTAAATGATGAGTAAATGGATGGTATGCAAAAAAATAGTATTCAAAAATAACATAAGATACTGGTTACTTGATGTTTCTGATTTGTGTTCTATTGTTTCAAATGAAAATTTGAACATTCTAATGCAACAAATCATTAGATCAATGTATAATGTAATGCCTAGATATGTCTCTGTATGTCTCTATAGGACCTGTGAATGGGTGGGTGAACCCTGTGATCAAGACTGACAGAAAATGAATTAATGCATGAATGAATGACTGTTTGTTTTGCAGATATGTCGGACGGTTCACCATTTTTTATACGATCCTGATATAGTTTCTGGTGCTAAACTCCAGCAGCGAGTTATTGACAGAAGCTAAAGACATCCATAAACCATTTTTGCTGCAGAGGGCTAATTTTTCTTTTCTATATAACACAGTGTGACACTGTTGGGGGGTACGGGGGTTGGGATAAAGGGATTTAGTCATCAGAAAGCAGGGGAAAGATGATTGACTGCTAGGGTTTTATGACAGCCAATAAACTAAGGACAGAAACAAAACATGAAACATTTCCATTTATGAAGTAAAACCAATTAAAACAAGCAGAGTGTGTGCGTGTTTGTGTGTGTGTGTAACAGCAAATGGTGTGATGGATGATGTCATTGGTGATGCCATATTCCGTCCCTGGGCTCATTATAGCGACGCAGCAACATACAAAGTGCCACCAATTAGAAAAACAGCTCTGCCGGTCCTGCTATAGCGTTCATTACTGAGATGACGGCGCCTGGAGGAAGATACTGCTCATCAATCAGCTTTAATTCATTCCCACGCTTCTTAACGAGTCCGTCGCTCCTCCTGCTTCCAGATCGGAGCCGACCAACCTCTTTGGCTTTCGTCGGTGTTCGGGAGAGGTGAGCGAGAAACGGGAAACGCGTCAGTGGTCAGCCGAGCTCTGAGTCTGAGATGAAGTCTGAAAGAAAAGGGGATGTGACCTGAGGCCTTGTGAGGGTGAACTAGAAAATTGGACTGATATCACCTCAAAATCCAACAGTAGGGGGAAAAAATGGTGAGAGGAATACATAGATGGCGGCAACTAGGAGGCAATATTTTATCTTGAAATTCAAAGACACGATTGCAACAAGTCAGGAGAGGCGCTTCAAGTAATTACACGCAGAATTAGCGAGACATAACTTGGATATTTGGACTCATAGTCGTACAGGTAGCAAGACAACAATGACATGTAACACCTAAAACTACAGCATATTACCACTCTAAATGTATGAGTCATTTACACATATGGCTGATTCAACTAATATGACAATTATTTTCTTGCCACAATTTTTTGCGTAACTGAACTGAAAACTAGGATTTTTGCACCTACAGTTGTAAAAAAAAATAAAAATAACAATAATAATCATGATAATATTATCATGATTATTATATTAAACAACAACAACAACAATAATAATAATAGTAATAATAATAATAATAAAAATGGTAATAGTAATAATAACAATAATAATATTGAGGTTCTCCATGTTCTTCCCATTCTGCATGGGGTTTCCTGGCGGTTCTTCAGTTTCCTCTCACAGTCCAAAAACACACAGTTGACCTGTAGAACCTAAATTGGTTCTATGTCTTGAAAAAAGACGTGAATGATTTGTTGACTGCCCCCCATCTATTGATTAACCTATTCTTTTTTGGAATCAGGACATAATATGAAACATAATTCAAAAAAACCTATTGTTTCATTCAATAAAATGTATTTGCAAATTGTTTATAATCCAACTCAGTAACTGACTTTGACAGGAGGGGCGAATCTGAATATTTTAGGGAGTCACAGCATTAATAAAAAAAAAAAAAAAACATCTGGCACAGTAAAGGGTAGACGCAGTAAATACCTTTTAGAGATAAAATCTTGCTTTTAATGTTCGTGGCTGAAATCCCACAATCAGCGCACACACAGTCAAGTTCAGCAGGTGGGCATGAAGTTCTGACCAGATAACGTCTGGCAGGCAGCAGATCGAGGCGGGTGATGAGGCAGACCTGCAAATTCATCTGATAAGCAGCGGGGAGATGGAGAAAGCAGAAATGATTTGAAAGTTCTGATCAGAGATTCATAAATTACTGTGGTAAGTTTTGTAAGATATTAACTAAGTTGTCAAGATTTTTTTTTATTAGTATTTTTTTCACCTAAAGAGTAATACAAATATGTGATTGTAAACTTTAAATTGAAAATAAAGTGTGATCCAAACCACCTTATTTGACAGGTGTCAAGACCGGTTTGTTTTAGATTTAATGATTTAACAACATAGACCAGGCAACTTAAATAAACACATCAAAAAAATAAAACTCATAACAATAAGATTATTTTGCATGACAGGTTGTGACCTTCAAATATCCATAGAAAGATGGAGGATTTTTTCTTATACTCCAGTTTTTAAGTCTGAGCTGCAACGACAGGATATTAACATACAAACTGATTGTAAGAGGTCTCGAGAGAGTTCTTTGAGGAACTCTGTCTTTTGGAATTTGCCATTGACAAATGAAGAGATTAAAATAGCTTAGCTTGGTGCGAGGCTGCTAACTTTCCATCGATGCTTGCTCACTCTGCCAGCTGACCGGCGCCTCACCAAACTTGTTGCTCAATCGACTGAAAGGTGTCGGAACCAGAACCAGACAAGGTGACTATGCTGAGCTGTGTCTGGACCGGGCACCTGGATACACTGGGGGGGAGGAAGGCTGGCCAGTTGAAGCAACGCATTGCCTTGGACGACGTTCCCACAGGAAACCATGGTTTTGTTCGTAATGCAAATTTTATTTTGAGTCACACCACCAACCTGAACATTGTTGCAAGTGCTGTCTTTTGGGTTCAGCACCCTGTAGATCTGCAAAGGTTGAGAGAAAAATGTTTTCAAATCATTATAAAGCCATTCTAAGACAATAGTTCACCATTTTCAAGGAAATATTTATGAAATGAGTGATAAGCTGAACCTATCTAAATGCCCTTTTTTTTTGTTAATGAATAAACAGGGTCAAACATTATATAATGTTAAAGTCTAGAGGACAACTGCAGAGACATGAAATAAGAAAGTCTCAAGGTTGTTTATTTAATGAGACCATGATTAAATGTTCCCAGCAGCACAAAAAGACTATCTTTTATTTCAAGATTTATGTATAAATAACTTGGGATAACTTGAGATCAAGGGAACGATGATAAATCGTCATTAAACTAATGACCCCTTCAGGCATTTCTATGCATAAAAACCTTAACCAATGCCAACTTGAAAACATTTTTAAAGTACTTTGCAGGTTATGCATGTTTTTTCCCGTTTTTCTTTTATTTTACATTAACACAACAACCCATTTTGGTGTTGCAACAAATTTCCCCAGGTTATAGGAGTAAGTGCAGCTCGTTCCTGACACAGACAAATGGTACCGGTAAGTATGGGGTTTCTTTGTCATTGCTGCAAATGCGAGAGGGCAGTCATCTCATCCCTCTCGCTCCTGTCGTCCTCTGGGGTGTTGCCCCAGACATCAGCCCACCCCATCACCCCTGTCTGAGTCTGAGCCCCAACTGTCTGTGCTCTGTGCACAACCTGGTCTTTTCATTTCCATTTGAGCTCTGCATGAATACATGTCAGCCAGCGGCGTCCGCAAGTCACGGGCAAACTGGCAGATGTCAACTTCTCCTGAGCTGCCTTTGAAGGTGCCAGTGTGTGTGTGTGTGTGTGTGTGTGTGTGTGTGTGTGTGTGTCGCACCATCTCTTGGAAAAACATCACTCTTGTCTGGATCCGTCGTCCTCATGGAACTGTTTTCTGACAAAATGCAATTTATATGCTCTTGGATAAGGCCGGGATAAGCTGTGAGTTAAGGTTAGGCTGAGGTTAAGGTTAGTTTAGCTTGATGGTTAGACTGTCCATAATGAGTGGATTTCAATTCATTGACTTGACGGCAATCTGCGTCAGCTAACTTTTTTTTTTTTTTTCATTAGACTGTGTTGAATTGAGAAATTCATTAAAGAACATTGTGATGTTAAAGCTTGAGTGTTTTTTTTACATTGATTATATCACTCTGGGATGTTTGCTTCGGCTATGTGTTTATACTGATAATTTTTCGGTCCAAACATCTTTCTTTGAGAAATCTCAAATCCCATGAAAACACACGCATGTCCATGGCGGAAACCCTATTCCTTTTTGAGGAAATGTTCTCAGCGCCTGTCTGAGCCCAATTTAAAGACGGCCAATGTAATTTTCCAAAGAGTTGACCTTTGCGGGAAGTGGTTAACCTCCATCAGTTCCTCCATATAGTCAGTGGTCCACTACAGTGCTCAGACTTCATACTTATTATAATCCAGGCCCAAATTTATTAAAAAAAATGTTTTTATCATGCTTTTCATTATTTTAATGTCTGTGGTGATGAGTTCTATGCACGCAATTTCTTTATAACCAGTATTTCTACTGTGGCTGCAAGTGGGCCACATAAAATCCAATACAAGAGGGTGGTATGATCATTTGACCTGCTCCTTTTACTCTTATATTCATTTTGGGATCATGGGTAATGGGATTTTCTATTCTGTGGATTATATTTTTATTTATATAAATATATATACTGCATGTGGCTAACGGTCACCAGCCTTGTGATCCCATACCATCCTATATCAAGTTACCTGCTCTGCTGCTGCCTACCTGTGTAATACACTCACGTGCAAAAGCTTGCATTTGTCTGTAGGTTTTAAATATTTTCATATTGCGTACGTTTGAGACCTATATATTTAAGATGTTTTTATTATATTAAATGCACCATCATGTTGCTCAAAATGTGTCCTTAATAAATGTATCAGAATACGAATCTCTTTAATTGCCGAGTGTACACAGGAATTTGACATGGAATCTGACAGCGCCTTATAGCAGGAAATTTAAGCCAAGAGTTATAAGTTATAAGAAAAGAAACATTACCTGAGCAATAAAAAAACACAGATTTGGCTTCGGATTTATATACAATATTAAGCTAGATGTACAGTAAACCCCTGCTATAACGCAAATCACCTTTTGCGGCTTCATGGTTTTCACAGATTTTTTTATTACAGTTTTTTTAATGCTTTTTTTTACAGTACTGCATGTTGTGTTCTGCATCCTAATTGGCTAAAGGACAGTAGACCAGTGTCAACAATCTCCGCGCCTTGTCTGTACAGCTTGCCAAATTTACGTTTACAAATTTTCTCCATGACAAAACCCACAATGTCGTCGAAACGTTCTGCACCAGCAGAGGCAAAAGGAAGGGGAAGATGTTGACTATTGCAGAAAAAGTGAAACTTCTGGACATGCTGAATGAAGGTAGAAGCTATGTGGTTGTAGGGCGCCATTACGGAATAAATGAATCTTCGGGTTCTTATATAAATAAGGAGGAAAATAACACAAGGACGACAGCAGCAATAAGTTTTAACAAGGATGTAAAAAGAATTGTGACAGTCCACAACAAGACCATTGTAAGGATGGAGTCTGCTTTAGCCTTGTTGATCAATGACTGCAGGAAAAAGAACATTATGCTGGATACCAACGTTATCCGCACAAAAGCTAAAAAACTTTATGAAACCTTTGCTGTCAACAATGACATTCATGACAAGCTGGCTACTTTACGGATTTTGCCTTTTGATGGTTATTTTTAGAACGTAACCCCCGCAATAAACAAGGGTTTCCTGTATACATGTATATAAAATGTGCCCTAACTAGAGCATGTCTACAACTATTCTGGTCTATTGTATTCTATTCCTATGTCAACAGATAGGAAGGGTAGGTAAAAGCTTGAGCAATATCAATCTAGTTTTAAGAAACACGTGTTCAATGCAGCACTATAGAAAATCTTATAGATCAGGGATAATGTGAAAAGGGATTGATTCTTCCATTCAGTAGTTTATGAATCAGTGGACCGCTTCGTCATCCATTTTCTTCCTCATTCACTCCGAATTAGAAAATTGTTTTTCAGAGGAAGCGGCAGTGGTTAGCACTTCCACCTCACAGCAAGAAGATCCTTCAAATTCCAACAGGGTGAGGCGCCTTTCCGCATGGAGTTTGCATGATTCCCACAGTCCAAAACACGCAGGAAACTCATTTAAGACCCTAAATGAGACAGATGTTTGAATGAGAAAGTGATTGGCTGTGTGTATATGACATTTGAATGAATAAGTGAATGGTAGTATATCTCTCTGTGGCCTTGTGATTGACAGTCGACTGGCTAACCCCGCCTCTCTCCCATTGACAGTGATAAATGATAGAGATAATGAATGAATGAATGTTTTCAGGGGCTGAACGAACACACGTGTCCTGGCACAAAGTCCGCGAGGAATAAACCGGGTACAGCGTGGGTAAAAGATGCCATTCAACAAGAGGGAAGGAATGGTAATTGAAGCTGAGCAATGAAATGCATTTATTTATCTCTTCCTCCTCTACTTTAAGCATGATGTTATTCACTCAAATGTTCGTTACCGCACCGACCCACCCGATGATACTCAGCTCTGGCCCAAAACTGAAAGCGCCGTTGTCGTCTACCTCCTACGCTTGGGAAAGTTTCACATTTTGGTGAAAAATCCCTGACAAAAGCATTACCTCGCAGGCAAAGGTGTTTACAGTTCTGCCACTGAAAAAAAAGGCCTAAATCACTTTGGATACGAGGCAGTGTCTCCTCAGCCTTTCCTATTGGCCAAAACAATTTGTAGTTTGTCGCAGCACTAAGGTGGGATGCCATAATGACTTTCCTTTTCCAGATAAGTAACTCTGACATACTCCATTCTCTTCCGTGTGTTTCACCAGAAGTAAGTTGTAGCCTTTCAACAGATCAATGCCTCCGACCCTCGCGCCGTCCTGGGGAGTTAATGGGGTTTAATAGGGTCTCTCCCTGGGGACCCATCCACTTCAACATTTGAGAAGCCTGGGGTCGCCATTAGTTAGCTGTGTGACAGAAACCCTGTCATAATGAAATCAGCATATTTGATTGACAGGTCGTGTTGCCGTATTAATCAGAGTCAGGTTACGCCGTGGGCCATCTGCACACATCGCTTGGGAAATCAATATTCACGGTGGTCAGCCGACCGACAGGGTGTCCTTCATGTTACATTAGGAAACCCAGACAAACCGAGGCTTTCTTCAAACGCATCGCGCTACTTCTCTGACAGCGACACAGTCTCCAATACTGGCACTCTCTATCTACGGGGAAAAAAAAGTGGTTTTAACTGGAATTGATTTCTTTTTCTCTTCATCCGTGTCAGGCAGTAAACACACTGCATCTCTTTTGAATGTATTCGGCCTCCTCCGGCACTAATGCGGAACCCGGTTTCATCGATTTCTATATTTGACAGGGATGCTGCCTGGGATCCTAGACAACAAAGTGTGTCACCCAGTTTCACTTTATCTGGATGATGAATTCTCCCTGAGCACATTGCAACTATTACATCGTCATCATGTGTTTTTTAAAGGGCAATGACTCATGAGAGTATTCTGTGTCCTACCCTGGAAGGTTGATAGTTTACACCCTGACTACCTATGCCATCGCTTTGACAATTTATCTAGCTTATGCGAGATGATCCGTAAGATCCTGACTCCTCGGACATCCAGTCCCAGACCTCCCAGGGACCCTGGAAGATCCTGATGTCCGCTGTCCAGATGCTACCAGTTGAAATACTGTCTGAGGTGTTTGTGAGAACCAGTTCCAGACTTTGCCTGATTAATGAATTAAAAAAAAAAAAAAAAAAAAAAACACTTTTAAAAGTCCCAAGTTAAACAATTGATATTTAGAAGAAACAGCCAAATATATTTACTTGGCTGATTAACTCCAGGTCAGATTACAATTCGGCCATTTCATTCACTCTGATGTACTTCTCAGTTTCTGTCCTTGTCCATTACTGCACAAACACTGGCGCGTCATGCCAGCAGTCGGGCGGAACAGAAGGAAGCGGAGCATTTGGGCAAATAATATTGGAATTTCTCCAGTTTTTCTCAAGTCGAATGAGGACATGGTTTGGTTATCGTGGATATTCATTAATCGAAGCTCCTAAAATATATTCCGCCCCTGTCGGAGTCGGGCGTTTATTAGTTATACACGCATGCATTAAATAATTAGTCTGATTCCTCATTGGCAAGGCCTTCTTTATAAAACCCCTCTGAACTCAAAGAGAGAGAAGCCCTTCCAAACACATACTCCACTTAGAGTAATTGTAAAGCAAGGCCAAAAAAAAAAAAATCTAATTTGGAAAGGCAGAAAAGTAGGAGCCAAAGTGGATTGTGTCCTTATCTTATAAAAAGACTCAAATTGGCAGAGCAGCTCTTTTCTGTCAGCCATGGAGATCAGACAGACGGGGTTAGTGTCCATTTGGCAAACGAGTCAGGGGACAAAAGAAAAGAAAAAAAAAGGAAAGAGCTGTGATAGATAAGTGAAGTCTAGTCCTAAATATGTTCCTCCATCAGCAAACGATGAGCCGTACGTCAGAACTTTTTATTCCCCACCTCTGTCCAAGTTGAAACGTGTGCTTCTATTTGTTCTTTTTCCCCCCATTCTTTCCCCTTGAGGTTTCCGCTTCTTCTTCCTCGGTGGCTCAAGGGGTTTTTCGTCATTGTCGTCCTTTTTGTGAGGAAGAACCGATCTGTTGCAGATCGCTGAACTTTTCAAACGATAGGAGGGGAGTGAAGGCGTTTTTCGAACCGATTTGTCACGCCCGCAGCAATCATCGTCAAATCTTGCCAACTATATGGGTACACAACGACATCAACAAACACACAGCAGGTGTGGTTAACAACAGTGGCGGCTCCAGACAAAATTATCATTGCAATGATGACTTCGGTGACCCATTAAATTTGCTAAATTAACAGGTGACTCAGCAATTATTACAATTTATGTTTGTCAAAATGACACAGCAATACAGATTGGAACCAATAGGTGGCAGAATAAACACTAAAATGTTCACTCTAACTACATTAACCACAAGGAAGGTACATCTTAGTACATCTAGTAGTCCCTCATTTATGTCAGGAGTTACATACCAGTATGATAAATGCAAATCCAGGATGTAGCTACATATCTTATTTTTTGTATATATATTTTCAAGCTTTGAGACCCTCCCAACACTCTCATTAACCTTTCTCACACTCTTAAAACACTTTTCACACAAACAAGAATAACATTAAGAGCGTTGATCACACGTGATGTGGGACGCCGAATGCACGCTATGTGCTGGAAATGCAGAGGATGATGCTCACGTTGCTGAGCCAATCAGAGCCCGGGATATAGAACACCTTACTCTGGTTGGTCGCCACCCTAGAAAATGCTTATTTTGCCATAAAAATAAGTGAAATAATTAATCTATAAATATACAGTTATAGCATTAAGGAAAAGTTATAGTTAAAGAAGGATTTCATGTTTGAAGCTGTGAGAGAATGGGGTGATTTTGACCTGACCGATTATGGCCCCAAAGACGGACGGTTCCCCATGGAGCAGCACCGCACGCTGATTAGAGGCATTCAGAGGCAGCTACAATGGTCAGAACTGCTGTAACAATGGTAGAATGTGATTTAAAGAAAATTGATTCCTTTTACTTTTTGGTGTTGCATCGTCCAGATCACTCTCATGAACAAATCGCCCTTGGTCAACAACCCAAAACCAGATCTAGGCGTCGCCCACCTGAGTCTCAACCCACGTGAGCCGATGGCCTTTTTCCATATCACGCAATCTACGCTTCAGCCTTACAACTACCTATTCCAAAACCCAGCTCATCCGAGTCAATTTCGCACTATTGTTCTTCAAAATAATGCACAAAACACACACACACACGAACATCTCTTACCCTCTTAACTCGAACCAACGCTAACACCAGCAGATATATACAGATATTACACAGTTATTTTAACCTCATCTGAAATGTAAGAAATTATTTCGTCTGTCATGGCACCTACAAATACCAGGTAAAAGCCCTTTTCAACAAAACGGGATCAGCCTATCAATGTGGAGATCACAGAGACCTTTTTCCACATCTTGTGACTCAGTGGTGCAGAAAGGTTGACAATATGTCAAGAAACTTGACTAAAACTGGATCTGCAGATCTGTTAGTGTGACACAGAAAGGAGTAAGTTGTACAAGTGAGCGAAGACAACCATGTTTACAAAGAATCAGTCATAACACAGATTTCTGAGTGTTCCTACTCTTCGATTAGCGACAAACACTTTTACCGCAGCTTTTTTTTTGTTATTGTCTGGATTCGAGCTGTCATTGGGTGAGAGGGAGGTAGGGTACGCCCAGTCACCAGTCAATCACAGGGCCACATATAGTGACATGCAACCATTCGCATAATCATTCACATATCTGGACAATTTATGGCCTCCAATGAAACAACTGCAGGTTTTTGCATTGCGGGAAGAACCCGCAGGAAACTTATGCAGACTTGGAGAGAACCTGCAGACTCCGTACAGAAAAGCTCCCTGCTGGATTCAACTTCTGTTCCAACGTGCCACCCCAGTTCTTGATAATGTGAAGATATGTGACTATGTTGTTAAGTGTTGATTCCCACGGAAACACATTGGCATAGAAGGTTGAGAGAGAAAGACAGAGAAAGTGTGTGTGTGTGAGTACTACGCATCCTCACATTCTTCTTGGATGTTTTTTTCTTTGACCATCTCTGACCTGATATGAGACAGCATTGTATCAGGAACACATGTGCCCATTAAAAGTGCCCCAGTCTCACACACAGAAACACACACGCACACACAGGTCAGTTTCTTGTTGCGAGTAGCAAAAAGCAAAAGAAAAGGACTGTTGTGCTGGGTCAGAGAATACCGCGCCATGTCCCAATCTGCCACTTGAAATGCTTCCGAAATAGGGTCTGTTGAATGTATGCCAGAAAGTGCTGAAGCCAAACTGTGAATGGGGGCCACAGTGTGGAGCAGGAGCACTTTCTAGCGCATGTCGTACACCAGCGGTAAAAAACCTGCTGAAGCAGCAAACAAGAAAAAAAAAAATGGAGTGTGCCACAAAAACTTAATTTTGAGTTAGCCAAAACAGACCAACTTTGTCATTCAAATGATATCATTATATCCGATCCCATAACAAATCTGCCTTTTTGATTTGTTTTTCTTTATCTCCTGGACAAGCTGGACACACCCAGCTCTGCGTTGTTCACTGACTTGCATCAGAGCGGCCGACATGCATTATTAATACCGTGACATGTTAGATCATCGACTCTGGCCTGTATTGATGTAGGAGTATGATAAAAACAATACAGTGGTGTCACTGTGAGTAATCCAGTAGATTAAATAAACAACCCCTCTTTTAAAACCACACTTTCCCTTTCGTTTGGTGTAATAAGACAAAAATGAACAATGTCATTGTTCAAACTATTGTTCAAAAAAAACCTAATTCTCCAGTCGTTTTCAAATCATCTGAAAATCCGTCTTCCGGCTCGGCGGGTAAAGTTATTAAATGTAAACACGCGCACAAGGCCTGAGCGTGAGTTCAATCTCACCCCGTCGAACTGATTCCCCGTGAATACGCTTCTGATTAGGCGGATCCGTCTTCGGGGTGCCTGCGCTGACAGCCGACCGGGGTGACAACGTCGGCCTCGGGTTAAAACAACCTCTCAGGTTTCTTGAGCAAGCTTTTAGCCAACATTATCATCAGCCTTATTGATCCCGCTGCTTCGAGCAACAGATGGGTGCAGCCTTAGGGGAGAGCGGGGTCTACTCAGAAAATCACTCACTGCTTGGGAGTGTAACATACTGTAAATCTTGAACAAGGCTCAAGTGGTGCAGAGAAAGGTTTAAAGGGATAAACCGACACTGAAAATTCCTCTGCTGGCCCTGATCCCTATACTATAATGAAAAGTCAGTTAAGCGCAATAGATGGCAGCCTAAGATACACCAGAGACTTAGTCATCAAATGATCAATTATTTATTCCCAAGGATAAGCATTTTAATGTCAGTTTTTGTCTCGTCTTGCATCCGCTTGTGATAAAGCAGCAAATTTCCAGAGTATGTATTTCCAGAGGATGTTGTTAATTTGGCATTATGTGATGGCTTTCCTGTAATAAGAAACCTGGTGGGTTTTTTTTGCACATTAGATTCCACAATATCTCAGATGGGCTGGTTCAACATCATCCCCACCCTGCACTTCATAACACGGTGTCAGTGTTTTTTGATAATGTCGGGGATGTTTATTTGATCGGCATCAAATTATAATACACAAAAAAACTCCACAATGTAGAGAAGGGGGAGAAAGAACATGATCTTCTCGTTCTACAATGACAGTGGTAAATATGCAAATTAGCATACCATCAAACTGGATGTAGGCCAGCACTATAGATAAACACCATTATTGTTATTATTATTTGCCTGGAGAAAAACCTAAGGGGCTGAACGTACAAACACTTATAAACAGTCGTGAAAAAGACTGTAATTTCAACTGGACATTCAATGTGACTCCCTTCCTCCCCTCGTGCTAAAAAAAGGACAGCTAACCTGCAAACTCACTGCCTTATTATGAATAATAAGACAGCGTTTCCATTCGCAATCCTCAAGATATTTCAGTAAATTGGGGAGAAAAGGGATGATGACATTCAAGCCCGAAAAGCTCCGCGGATATTTTAATGAAGCCGTCTAATATGTGGCGCGAAAGTTCAAGCAACACTATTAATTAGTGGAACGGCGTGGACCCTGAATGCCTCCTCTCATGTCCTTATGTGCTGGATTGACTCACGCTTCCCTGCAGCCGACGGTTTGTTTCATTTGCAAACCCGAGCCCGACAAATTTACCATTGATTTATCTCTTTCACCATATGTGAAATGCGGGGAAGTCTTTCAGGTCATTTACAAGCTGCACTGAGAGAAAAAGCTTTAGGATGACATCACCCGCTAGAAGATCGATCGACGGATTGATCCCTCGGTTTCAGATTTTGTACCACTTGGGTGTTGGAGTACCGTATAAGGATCGACTTCCGTCTCCGTTGGGTCTCTGTTGCGTCTCTGTTGCGTCTGATCATTTATAAATGAAGTGTTGTGCGATGTTGTTGTTGAGGAGATAACATTTCCAACAACATGAGACACTGACCTACAAAAATAGATAAAGTTCGAAAGCCAAAATCCCAATTATTTTGATGGGCCTGGAAACTGCAATAACAAATCACGGGGACTCGGTGTCCACTGAGTCCTCTGATTTTATTGAATTTTCATTTAATTTTTCTTTATTTCTTTATTCTTTTTCTGGCACTAAGTAGTGATGGCTCACTCCCACCAGATTGATTTGTCTCAAAGCTTTTGGATGGCCACCCCTAACCAACAGCAGAAGAAAGTGTGACTTTTAATAATAATATTATTCCTGGTTCTGCAGGCGACCCTGTTAAGCCACCTTTGGGGATTTTATGTTTCCCTTCTAAACCTGCATTTAAATGTCTCGACGGCGCCTTTCTATAAATAAAATAAAGCCATCGAGCTGAACATGGCGGTGGGGCGAACTGCTGAACGAATGGTGCTAAAGTCCATTCCCCGGTTTGTAAAATGGACTTAATCCAAGCCATCTGGCTCAGTGTGACGGACGGGTGACGCCATGGATGCTCCATCGGCAGCCCCGTGGAGCTAATGTTCACGTCGGCGCATCAAGCCGTAATAGGAGTGCCGCTGTGAGGAAAGGTGGCCTGCGGAACAATTATGTTGTATCCTGATTATGTATTTGTCGTGGCAAGCAGAGACTATAATTGAAAGTGAAGTTTGTAAAAAACGACTGACCCCGTCTGCATCCAAAAGAGCCCTACAAAGTTTTTTGCTCTTGAAATGAAAAGAAATGAATGAGATCCTATAAGACCAATGTGTTTGTATCAGTGTGAAAAAAAATATACATTTATCTATATGTGTTCAGGCACAAAAGTACATTTCAATTAATTGACTCTTTAGTACGTTTCATGAAATTAAATATAAAGCTGAAAGTGTACAAAAATTTAATGGAATTTATTTATCATTTATTTGTTTTAATAGTATCTGTGAAATTGAGTCATGTAATGGGGTAGGCATATTTAAACGTAAACTTTTTCCTACTATCTTTTTCAGCAGATTTGGAGAGTAAAATGTACAGGCGGAAAAAGGTGAATGTATAAAAAAAATTTAAGAATGAAAAATGTTGTAAATGATTGAGCATGTTCCAAATAAAAATCTAAATGAATAAAGCGTAATAATAGAATCCATTTTGTAAAACCCCGACTAAGGTCACCACGGCCTCTACAGCTCACAACTCTCAGCTCATATTTTTTTTGGTGATCACATTTCTCAACCAACATTAATTTCACATAACTTTAAACTCTAAGTGCAAAGTGTTGACCCACTTGTTATTACTGCTACAGAAACCTATAATAAAAATAGCTGATGCAAAATTCCTTCAGCGAGAAATCCTTTGTAGACCCATACTCAGGTTGTTACCTTTCCCATTTCTCTAAATTCTCAGTTAAAATGACCTACTTTGTCAGGGGAATTAGACTTAATAAGACATAATTAAAATGTGAAATTGACAAATTCTAGTTGTTAAACCAGCTGCTTTGTTTGTTACTTCACCTCTACTCTTGTGGTCCCATTATCGACGATTAGACATCTGTGTTTTGGAAAATGGTCTCCACTTATTTAGGGCTTTCATCACCGTGCCGTGTAAAAATGCTTTACACACCCATTCACACACACACACATACATACTGATGGCGGCAGCGATGCCATGCAAGGTGATAACCACACCATCGGAACCAAAATATCGTCAATAGAAACACAACTTTTGTATCCGTAGTCTGCAGTATGTTGCCTCTTCACTCCGATGTTGTCATAAAGCTATGATGTTTTGTGCTTATTTTCTTTCCACGAACTGGAATAAGTTCGAAAAGTCGGTGATAAAAGACAGTGGTGTGATTGATCCTGATTGTTTTTGTGCCCTGATTTGAATCCATACCATTCCAGATATCAAGCCTCAAGCGGTTTACGCTCAATGTTCCCTCTAGTTTTTCATATATCTGGGCATACAGACAACCTTCCTTAGCACACTGAAGACCACTGCGAGCAACATTAGATGTGCACGCTGTGGCCACACACTAGTATCACACCTGGGATTATAGAAAAATTCTGGCTTATTAAAAGAATCAAATTACTCCTTAAGCTTCGCTGCATGTTTTGCAGAGCAGACCTTTGTCACTCGAAAAAGAAAAAAATCTCACCCAGTTTCACCGGTTGTTCTTCTATTTACACAAACTCCGACAGCCATTCCAACTTAAAAAAAAAAAAAATCGCATTTCTTTTTTAACTTTGGTTTGGTGATTGAACGTATCACATCCACAGCCCGCCAGTTTTGCCATGATAAGGGGTTAGCATGTTAGCATTAGCGTCACTAAACTCTGCCACACTGTTATGATTATTATTACATAACGTGTATGTGCTGAGCACGTGCGCAAGTGATGTCGATGCCGTGATTGGCTGCGTAGCGAAATTGCATCCCATCGTCTGATTGGCTGTACGCCTGTCAGTCACTGAGTTACACCGCAAAATAATGCAGAAAAAAATGTTATATATATTATTCATTTGCAGTTTACCTATTGCGCGGGATAGGTTTTCTTGTGCGCAGAGAGTGTGCGAGCAGTGCGCAATTGCGCAGTTGCGCAACTCAGAGGGAACATTGTTTACGCTGCTTGTTTTTGTCCCCCATGTACTTGAAAGTAAAGTTAAAATTTTCCTAAAGTAGAAGTGAGACTTTTATTAACAAATGCCGTCACACACATCAGCACATTCACCAGGACCACTAATTAATATTTCAAATCCAGAATGTGGAGGCCAATTATGAGCAGACCTCATGTGTGAGTCTTGAACCTTGTCTCTGGCCAGGCATAGTCTTGTTACCTTCAACTGGCTGGAAGAAGTATGCAGTAGTTGAGGAGGAGAAAAGTGGTTGGACTCAGGGCTTTTGAAAGTGAGCAGTTTGCGTCCGTCGCCAAGATGAATGAGCCACCTTGAAAGACTTCAGCGAAGTTTGTAGAAAGTCTTTTAAACCCACAGCTTATCTGAGTGAAATTAAAATGAGGCCGGCAGATTTATCAGGAACCGGACTAAGGAGCAAGATTTTAATGGTCCTCAGCCTTTGGCAGGTTCAAAAACTCACCCTACCTTTAGAAAGATAGTTGGTGTCAAACTGAAAGGGAAACCAGTATCATTCCCTGCAAATATGAAACTAGGCTTGGCTGTATGACATTATGGATTGCATTTACATGCAAACAATAGTCCGATCATCATGTGATGGCAGAAATCCCATGAGATATAGATTCTTACAAAATGATGCAAGTGATGCAAACATCAAACATCAATAACTTACAAATGAGTTATAACTAATCACATGCTCTGAACGAGCCAAAATTTTGACAAAGGAGCTACACGTTCACTAGATATCTGAACCTCAGGTAGCCTCTACTGTTGGATGAAGAACACAAGATGCTGCTGTTTACACAATAATTTGAAATATCTCCCACTTTCATAACACAGGATTCAAATGAGTAGCAGCTGGTGGTTAATTTCAGTGGGAACACAGACACACACGGTTGGTCTGCTTGTTTCAAAATACCACCTGTGCAATCTCACTATGGATACACAACACTCCGATGAGTATAATCATGTCTTTGGTTCCTCACCCTCAGTTTGGAGCCCTGAAGTAGCGGCACTTAACCGCAAACAATACGTCACGATGAAAGCAAACATTTCGGTCCAAACATATGAAATACTGAAAAACGTAATAATGTTAGGAATAATGGAAAGTATGATAATCTTGAACGAAACATTTTGACTGTGCAGTTACTTACAGAAGGGCTTTGACCTCCGTGAAGCTGATCACCAGCAGCGAGGCTTGGACGCCAGCCTCACACTGAGCCAGAGGCTAGATTGTACTGCCACAGATAGTATTTAGGACCCAATTGCATCTCAATGGACCAAGATTATTTCTGCCATGTCTTGTATCGAAGAGGCCGGATAAGCTGGGGTTTCCATGATGTGTTGACGAGGTACTGGAGGCCTCTGCCAAGGGCGAGTAGAAGAAAATGTTTGCTCTCCCATCTATGAAGTAAGGAGGTGGTGGCGGAGAAATGAACGTGACGGAGACAAGACCACGGAGACATGGAAGGTCGGGCGTACACTAAAGGGACGAGGAAGCTTGACCTACACCACCGTTGGACTAATGACTCTCATCATGGCAAAGGGTCCAATGAATCCTTGGGCCAGCTGGGACTCCACCCGCAGAGGAAGGTCACCGGTGGAGAGCCAAACCTTCTGGCCCATCTGGTACTCTGGAGCTTGAGAGCGATGTTGATTGGCTGCCATGGAGGACTGTCTGGTTCATTCAAGAGGAAAACCTGGCTCTGGCAGTGGTCTGGCAGCATCAACGGACGAAAGTCATAAATGAAGGGCAGAAAACGTCTCTTTCTTGTGACTGGTAGATGGGTTTGTCTGGTAAGAGACGGGTCGGTGGTTGAGTTGGCCAGGGTTTTTTGGCCATATTCCACCAACAAAAGTTTGGATGGAAACTGGAGCTTCTGGAGGCTCACTAGAACAGCACAGCCCTCACTCCCATGTTGGAGGTCGCCATTCCCACCGTTATTGGTTGCTCAGGATCAGGAACTTGGAGCGTGGGGGTAAAGGTGTAGTAGCCCTTGAAGACCTCTAAAGCAGGGACTGATGGAAGGGACTCCTGGGGGATGTCAGGGTAGTTAGAGAGGTAGAAACAGAGCTGTTCCATAACATTTACTGTAAAAATTGTAAATAGCCCTGGAAGTGTTGTCCTTGCTCCCAGGTATCTGGTGCCAGCCAGGTCATCTCTGCTTTGCCTCGGATGTATGATCCCCGGGCTACTGTGAGCAACAATGTATCCCAGGGCTGAAACTTGCAGTGAACAACTTGCATTTTTCGTGGATGTGTTGCAGATGCGTTCATCAAGGGACTTACAGAAAATAGAGCTGTCCCTCGAGGTAAACAAAGATGTATTTGTTGATTATTTCCCACAGAACGTCAATAAAATATATTGCAGAAATATTCAGAGGTAAATGAAGCTGCAGACTGTGTCGTGGTGTTTCTTGTTTTTCATCATAGCTGCTACTTCTAATAAAAATAAATTTAATAATCATTGGACTCATTGGTTGTACTGTAAATCCCTCTCCGCTGTCACAAACACTTTAAGCAAACATTTCTTGCACAACTGAAAGAGATAGTCATGTCAGCGATTCAAAGTGAACTCATTTCTTATTGGTCATTCTTACTGAAGAGGAACTAATGGTCACATATTCACTTATTCATTGATTCATTCATTCTCTATCCACCAATCAAGGGCCTGTTTCCAGCAAGACAGACTAGCTCTTCCTGTGGGACTTCAGGGTATCCTTGGGCCGGACGGGAAATCTAATCCCTCCAGCATGTTCTGGGCCGACCATGGAGGCCTCTCATCAGGTTATCATTAAATACATCAAAAACAAGATGTAATAATGAACAAAATGTTTTTTTTCTGTTAGTTCATTTTACTGCTATTTGACACCTCTTTCTAGCCTCTGCTGGTGAAATGCCTCAGATCGCACTGGGAGACAGGTGTCCAATAACTTTTGTGTCATTTCTGCACTATTTATGTATCATTTCTCGACATCTCCAGTATGGTTTGTATGAGAAATTTCTATGGTCAAGGTCATGCTTTTTTTCCGGTGAATATGCTCCTTATGTACTGCCTATCTATATGCTTCCGTTTGTATGGCAGGTGTCCATGGTTACAGTCTATCCTCTTGTATGTGCGGTCAATATCTGTGCTCAGGAATGTGGTAAGCCGTTATGTATTGAATTCCTCAAAGGACAAGAACTTGAATTTTTGTCTTTCTTGCATTCCATAGACAAAAGAACTTCAGAGGATGATTATTAATATAAAAAAAAATTGGTGAACATCCTATCACAGATGCAGAACAAGTCAATAAACTGTGTCCGAGCCTCAGTCGTGCGTGGCGTCGGATTTACAAGTTTTTTCCAAACTTGCATTCAAATGTCCTGGGTCACAATGATAAAAGACGACAAGACACCCGTAACTACGAGACATGAAGATCTGAGAGGTAACAAAAGCTGCCCTTTAGGATCGTTGCTGCTTATTTGCTCAGTATGTATGGGAAGCTTTGACCGAGCCTGTCTGTGCATTTAGGTGACATCTATGATTTGAAGTTATATCTATTCATATATATGAATAGATAGATAGACTGCCATTTGTACAGATGCACTGATATTTACAAAGATGTACAGTTTATTCACAGATTTTTGAATTTACCTTATTCTCACTTTTACTTTTAGCCTATTTTATTTTACATGTTTACATATTTATTTACTTTTTTTTTACATATCTATCAATGTTGGATCTGCTCTAGGATGCTATGGTATCCCATGTGTGCTCCAATTGCTCCTTTTTGACAAATAAAGTGTCTGATTCACTGATTCTTTCATGATTTTCATACATGGGTGACATTTGGTTAGAATCTTTGCTATGCGTGTATAGGTGTGTAAGTAATACATCCAGTGTAAATACTGGGTGTCAATATTCATATTCAGTGGCTCTTCTCAAAGGTTCATGGCTATTATTGACTATATGAAGAGAAACTACATATGGAGTTACATCTTAATGGTCTTTATGGATGGACAGTCACTACACATATACAAGGGAGTGTCTAAACACAAAATGGATGGGCAATCTCTCTGCTCTGTCTCTGATTTTAGTGTGTATTGAGAGTGCCTCTGCTTGGCGTTCACCGCCGGTATTTATAGGTCATGTCCAAGGTCAGGTGGTACACTGTGTCGCTGCACAGTATACTGTGACGATACTGAGTGTCCATGGGCCGCTTCTACACTTAATGGTCAATGCCTCCAATGGATGGGTAGCGCCTGTGATTCACAGCTCATGTCCATGCTTTATAATTATAGACCGTGTTTGTCTGTCCCTCGCTCCTGCTTTCACACATATGTATGGTAAATGGTCTCCACTTATATAGCTCTCTCACACCTCGCAGTTACAACAGGCTTTACATTAGTTAGCATTCATTCACACATTCGCACGCCGTTGACGGCGGAGCTGCCGCGAAAGGTGCTCACAAAGCCATCTGGAGCATTTTTGTGTCTGTGTGTGGGTATGTTATCATGCTCATATTTGGTATGTGCACTTAAGTGTTCCCTCCGCGTGCATCACGGTTCCTTCACCGTGGAGGCTCTTCATTAATTTGCCCTTTCTTAGAAGTAAAAGGAATGTTTGATTGTTTGTTTGTGTGAAAAATCATGCAAAGCCATGGGGATATTTTCAAAAACGACAAACCAAAAAAAAAAAAAAAAAAGTTGAGGTCTTGCAAGATGTTTAATTTGGGGATTTGGAGCAGATGCCCTTGTATTAAAATTTAACCAAAAATACCTTTGACTCCTATGTTTTGATGTATTTTACAAAGTGCATTGTTTTTGTATTTTATTTATTTTTCACCATTTGAACTTTGCATCTCATCAATTGATGAGCTGAGGGACATTTATAATGAACCGACAACCGTCAGCACAAACCAAACACAAAAAGCAGCTGCACACCTGGATTCTCATGGGTCTGCCCTGACTCAATGAATTATTGCATCTTGGCACAAATCCCTTTTTTTTTTTTTTAAGAGTTCCGAGTGTTTTTAGTGTTTTGTTCCCTCGCAGTTGTCGTGACCCCCCTGTGGATTTAAGGAGTCAATAAAGGCCATCTTCATTAGCGATTAAAGAGGCAAACCAATAGTCGGTGCCGTAATCAATCACGGGCCTCCCGTCAGAGATGTCAGTGTCCATCTTCTCATCGGGAAAACGGCCGGTCTTACTGGCAGCTAATCCTGTTAGCTTCTTGAACGCTCCCCAGTGCTCCCGTCCTCCCTGGGGGAGTTCAGACCACCCCGATCCCTCTTTCACTTTCAACCAAATGAAGAGACTGGTGTTTCCTTCAAACATCTATTTAGATTTAGATGGCATCAATTCAATTTGCTTCTTTAAAAAGTACTGCAAGCCATGATTTAGTTAGCGCAGGGGTAAAAGGCCGATGCATATACCGCTTATGCATGTGTGGGTGGGTTTTGGTTTAAAATTGAATTTAGTTGTCTGTGTCTCTTCTGTTACATTTTTAATGCATAAGAAAATTTAAAATCAGATCCGAATCACATATAACATCCGCATTTCTATCAAAGTACGACTTTGTTAACAGTCGACAGTGCCATCAAAGAAAAATGCCCAATGAAAGAGACTGGCTTCTAATGCTTGCTGCGTTTTCAATCTTATGGTCTATTGAATATTATGGCCTAATTTTGTAAGTTAGAAACAAGTCAAGAACCATTTTTCCTCTCATGATGTATAAAACCCCAGAAAGTGTTAGACAGACACAGCATGTATCCACTTTTTTTGCCGATGAAGTTGAGTTTGTAAATTTCTACCCTGTGTATGCGTGCCGGAGCCTGATTTTCATCTTTAACAAGATTTTTATTTCCCATTTGCAAGTAGAAACGCGGTTTTGCACAGCGAGTTATTAAAAAGCATGGCAATAGCCTTTACTCTTCTGCGAATTGGGTGGAAAAATTTTGGTTACCCCGTCAAAAGCGAAGTACCCCGAGGTAACAAAAGGCTATGAAAAGGTGCATCGGTGCAAAGAAAACTACAAACCCTGACGACGCTTTAAATGTGAACGCAAGCGTTAATTAACAGCATTGAGGCAAAGCCAACGTGACAGTGGCTGCGGTGAAACATGGGGATGTGAATGATTAATAGAGATCTCTTAGAGCCCCCCTCCCCACAATTAATAAAAGATGTGTGTGTGTTTTAACCAAATCCCCCACACACACCCCACGCTACTACGCCCCAACCGCTTTCCACTCTGTCTGAGCGAGACAGCCAGGATGCAGTCAAAATCCCCAGCGGGGGGGCCAATGTTTGGGCTGGACGTCTGCTGTGGGAGGCGCTGCTAGCCATGCGGCAAAGAAGAGCACGACAGGCGTGGAGGGGGGGGGCGGCATAGGGTGGAATATGTACATGCTTTAAATCGCATAAGTGGGTTTATTCCTTATTATATTTGAACATATAAGTATGCATTTGACATTCACACTTTATCTGCTTTGATCATGATCTCAACCAATCTCTGGTGAGTTGGTCAGTGTGTATCCTCAACTTTTGAGAATAAAGACATAAGTATATAACTGCCAATGATCTTGAATTCATTGCACTGGATTGAATATTTGCTTTTCGACCATTTTACACCCAGTTCTGCTCCCATCAGACTTTCATTCATGTACCCACTCATCCATATTCACTTGTGTCGCTGCTGTCAGCAGCTGTTAGTCTCCAAGAGTGTTTGTATTTTGAATTTTCTATATTTTGCGATACTTTGTATATTACTGTTTATTTTTTTTAAGCTTATGATATCTATCATTTAACTACTTCTACTGCACTGTCAACTTGTTTTGCTGCGCGAATTGAAACATCCCAATTGTGGGTCGATTGACGGCATATTCCATTCTATTCTCGAAAACAAACTAAAAACATGATAAAGAAATCATTTTAATAATGTCAACCGGAATGACATATTGCAGAAAATTTGAAAAATACTGTTTATATATTTTGACATTCTGGTAAAAGGGATTTTGTTAGTTTCTTTGGGAAATATATTAAAAGTTTGTTTCCAAAACAGTCATTTAAGCAAAAATCACTGGGAAGAAACACGACTGCTGAAGGTTTGGGTACAAAATTCACCGATGGCTACTTCTGGTTTTCTTTCTAATTTTTTTTTATGAATAATTCTGCTCTGTGAAGCATGACACATTTAATACACCTTTGAGTTAATACACAGAGAAAGAAAATGTTTTAATGTGACATGTCTTTGGGGGTTATTGGTCATCCAGGTCATGGTGAAAAAAGATTTTGACAAAAACTAAATGTTTTAAAAGTATTTGATTGTTTTCCCTCACCAAAGGCCAACGCTTATTTCCTAAAGACAGTTCCAGTTGATATAGTCAAACCAATGTCAGCGAAAATCACACAAAATAAATAAATGAATAAATGAAGGACATATGTGCCGAAACATCCTTTTTTTTTAATCTGTATTAAATGTTCTTTAAGCAATTCATTTACAATATCTGATGATCTGCCATGATCAACAATGTGATTTGAACTTGATTTTACTGTATTCACTTCTGGCATTGATATATTAAAATCACTCACATCTGGATATAGCCTTACCGCTGGAATGATCTCTGTTCCCCTCCGACAAGTCTTTCTGCCCGAAACCCGGTGACGCCCGCAGTCTATGCCAGATAGGCAGATGATCGGTCCCGGTTCCGGCGTCGCCTCTTGCCCGATTTTCGACTGGATGCTGCAAACGGGATGAGCAGGGTTGTCAGCAGGTAATAAATAACCATCTGGCTTTGTCAAGGGTCGGCTAAGCAAGTAAATGTAGTGATCCAGAACAATTGCAGTTATGGCAACCAGGAAGTGAAAGAGCCGAACCCGGATGTCGATCAGTCAAATACACATTTCACGCTGATTAAAAATCACTCATACTCGTGCTCCGACAGCTTCCGGGGGTCATGCGTTCGCGCATCCCTCCCGAAGGTCATGCAGCTGTGGTGGTCATAAAACCATATCATGTCAGCGTTATCAGAGCTGATGTGAAATATGCCAAATACAGCCATCGTGGTCGGCTGGAAACCAACAGGTGATACGTAAATCGGACGATACGCACATTCACGATTTTGCAGACCAAGTGCTGGTGGCCGACGTGGCCAGCCATACTTCTATACACTTTGAAAAAATTTGGAAAAATCTCACGTAAAACGATCATCTCACACCTGTTCATATATAACAATAGTTCTTGGAGTTTTCAGTCTGAGTCTTGGCTGAGACTGACATTATAGAAAGACTGTGGCTCTTATTTCTAAAGACAGACTTTGATAAAAACTTGTGGAAAACTACCACTAGATTCTTTCAGCGTTTTTTTCATTTTTTTCCCACCATGCGATGTTTTCACCGGATATTTGCAGAACCTCTGCTACTTCAGTCCATTGCATTTCCTTTGCTCAGTCATAGCACATCGGCATGAAGCTGGGCTTTTCTCCACCATCCTTTCCTGTTTCTTGAAGCTCCATACTGATTGTAACATCCTTGGCCATTACTGTTCATCCTCACCGCAAAGAAATAACGTCCCTTTAACCGATACCGCTCTGGTGATTGTCCAGTTCCAGTTTTGGCCGCGCTCATCTATTGATTGTTGATTGTGTTACGTCGCCGTAGAGACAAAAAGACATGCGCTGATATTATTGTCGTGAGGCCGAGACAAGGGAGAGACTGATCTACGACTGCTCTAAGACGGAGATTACCACCTCATACTTAACGGCTGAGATGACAGGAGCGTGCGGCGCCTCTGGTAAGATTTCCTTCCGACTTTCAGTTTTAAGTCTGCGACTGCAACAAATCTTAAGGTGTAAGCCCAACATTATATGAATCTTTACAATCCTAAACACTTGAGTGATTTTCCCTTGAATCAAAAGCCTACTTGAATAATGTGTGCTTGTTTATAAAAACCGAACCAGGAAGATTGGACCGAGCCAGTCTGCGTCCACATAGTTGAGCTGTGTGTAATATATGGATTTTGGTATTCTGTCTTGGATTCAATTTGCTACAGATTCCGAGGATCACGGGAAAAACCCACCAAGCATCGGTGAAGTCTCTCAGGTGAAGTACAGCGCCGGTCTTGTCGGGAGGTTGTCACGGCGAAGCTTTCGGCGCCTTGGAGACGATAGATCTATCCTTCGGGTCAAAGGGCGGCCCCTTCCCTGGCAGCACGAAGACGCAGGACCCAACTTGCAAAAACAGACGGTGTCGAGGGAGGTGACAACACATTTAGGGGAGGGTGCGGAGCACTGAGGTGAAACCGGAAAGGAGCCGCTAGACAGACTGTCCTTTAAATTCTGGCTTTGTCTTCTTTGTGCTGCGCTCCATTGTTTGCAGATAGTTTGAAATTTTTAATAGAAGCTACTGTCAGGGATTTTTGATATTGTGAAAAAAAAAAAAAAAGAAAAAAAAAAATTGAACCTGTCATTCGTCACATTTTATCCAGCAGCTTAAACTTGTCAAATTCACCATTCATTCCCAGTCCTATGTTTCTAATGTTTTTTTAATAAACCAAATTATTTATTTTTTGCATGAAGCAGAAAGGCCGGCTACAATTAAAAGATTCAGATCATTATAAATCATTTAAAGCTGAAATCATTTATTGTTGCATTTCATCCCCCAGCTGGTGTGCGGAAAATCTTTAAAACCAGAGTAAGTCTGCTCCGTGGACAAAACCGAATCAGAAAAATCAGCTTGTTTTTTTTTTTTTTCATTTTTGAAACCTGTTGGATAAGAACATTATAGGATTATATGTTATTGATTGGGATTGGCGGGTTGCCATGTGAGGTTGAACTAGACAAAACACAACATCGCTGCGTGTGACTAAAATGAGTGAGGGTGGGTGGTGATGGTGTTGGGGGCCCTGCTGAAGGGGGAAATGGAGCTAATGCGACATGGCTGTCATCACAGTGTGATTCTTTCTTTGCCCACCCTCCCCCCGATCTCTTGGGGGCGATTCGCCGACTCCTTAATCAGCTTCATGTACACACAGTGGCCAGATGCCAGGAGACGGCCATTAGCTCCCATGACAGGCGTCCTACCCATCACCCCTGCCTTCTGCACACATGCACCGCACCCCAACACACCGCACACACTGGTCACCCCTCCATGCTTTTTACTTGCCACCAGTTTATGCACGTTTATGAACATAAAAATAAACAAAATGAAAACATGGCAAAATAAATTGTGTGCCTCTTGCGGTGGAAAATCAAATTACGATGCATTTTAATATCGACTGCAGCCCATACCTTAATCTGTTTATCCCGGAACTTGCAGTTCTGACTTGAGCGAGATGCACAATGAGCCTTCGGGGGCCCTGCGGGCAAAGGTGCAATAAATAAGTGAATGAAACATAAATAATGAAGTTTCACTCACTCTCACCGGGTTGAAGTGGCTGCGGTTCAAGGAAACCCATGTCATCAGGAATTTTCCCTGGTCGCCTTGCGTGAAAGCCTGGTAAAGTCTTGCCTGAAATTAAATGAAATTAAAGTCTGCTCAAAATAGCAAAAATTTGGAGATTTACAATCATTATCTTGTTATTGTGAAAATGTTATTACATTTTTCTTTGTCAAGTTGTTACAATTTCTGCTGATTTACTGATGCTGTTACCTTGCTGCTGGTCTTTCTTGACCACAAAATAAAGTGTATCAAAGATATAAATTTGTATAGCAAAGATATAATTTATCTAGTGTCTCTGCCCCGCCCTAAGAATTTAATTGAAAGCTGATATATTTTAATTTTGTTTGCACACCTGTCATATGGAAATCAACAGATCACCATTTCAAATACCAACGTAATGCTTTAATAACACAGTTATTATCCCCTATCTTAAAAGTTGCCATTAACATGAAAACAATAAAAAATAAAATGTAAAAATCCCTGATCTCGCTGTTCAGCTTCCTTGATGATGCACATTCATGAAGGTTTTGTCAATTTCAGGTTCAGAGAAGAACTCTAAGGAAGATTTCGAGAATTCTGGAAGAATCTGATATCAGGGCCTGAGCTGTGACCTTTGACCCCAGCATCAAGCTGGAGTCAGTCATAGATAAAGTCAGGGGTCAGTTTACCGTTTTGAGGGGCGTGAGGGGATCCACAGCAAACCAGAACCTCACCCTCTTCTTCATCTCAGCGATGGTTTACTGGAACAACAGCTGAAAATATGAGACCTCCCCAAACGGTCCATAACTACACTTTCAGTCCCTCACTGTCAGAAGTGACAGCATGAAAAGAAACAAAAAGAAGGAGGGGGGATCCATCTTTTTCTGTCCTAATGAGACACACGGCTACAAGACATGGATCTCAGGAAGTGAAAAAAACACACACAAAAAAAAAAAAAAACACCAAATCACTCACCAACAAATGTGAATGAAATTCTTTTTTTTTTTTGAGCCAAAGCAGGTGAACAGATGGACATCGATCGCAAGAGGGGGGAAAAAAAAAAGAAAATAAAGAGACTGTCTAGTTCCTGTGGTTTAGCATACGAGGACAATGTAATGATTGACAGGCAAAGATGAGCCGAGGCTGAGAGGTTCAGACGGTGGGGGCGGACGCACAGTCCATGTGCTTTACAGGGAAAATATATCGATTTATGCTATCATGTAACACACACTTTCTATGACTTTCTAAAAGAAAAGCAAATATGTAGAGATTCCATAGAACCATCAGACTCAGGATGACATTCATGAAGCTGTTATAACTGCGTATTGTGCACTTTGCTAAATTTAAGGCAGTTAACTTATAAATGTAAATGGCAAGTGGTCTTCGTCCTGCCCGAGGTGCATCCACATATATGACATCGGCATTTGTGCAAGGGGCCGACTAACGCTCACAGCGAAGCTGCATCAGCGGAAGGCGGGGATTGAGTTTCTTGTTAAAGAAACAATCCAATAAAATCTGGGGAGCAAAACAAGGATGATCGAGCAGAGCAGAATGAATGATTTGGCAACTTCCAACATGGATGCGCTGCAATGCTTTTTCAAAATAAAATGAAAATAAATAAAAAATCTTGATTTATATAATTTATTGAATTTAATAATCTGATATTCTTCCTTATATTCATATTTTTATATTATTTCCTATATTTTCTTATATGTCTTATCAAAATATTATCATCATCGTTGTTGCAATATTATTGAAGATAACCTGCTGTAAACAAACCTTGCTTTAAAAAACGAATTTATCCATTCAAATTCTTGTATTTTCAAAGAAATATTCCCCCCCCCCTCAAAAACTCATGTGACAAAGTGATTTCTTCTTAAATGTCCCAGATGCAGTAGACTTAGTGTCGTGTCCAAAGCAAAATTCCCTACCGCAATGCAACTTCAGCTCCCGATTCGAATTTTCAAGCAAAAGTTTCTCGTTAAAAGGCCGAAAAGCCGTCTCATTTTCTGCCATTATCCGTCTCAGAAAATGGGAATGAGGAGACACGCAGCACTGCGAGCCAGCCCGTCTCACCCTCTCCCCTGCCTGTCTGCCACCAGACGTCTTAAGTGACATGAATAATTTAATCCCGACAGATTGAACCTGTGGCGGCCCGGTTCCTTTTAAACCCGGCTTGTGTTACCGCCGAATCTCCGAAAAGCTCCCCTCAATGACAAACCAACATTAATGGTATTACATGCTGGGCCGTGAGACGTCTTATTATTCTCCCCCGTGACTAATGAGCAATACATGACAAATAACACAGATTGATGGCTAAAAGGTGGGCAGATGAATTTATAACCCGTAGGAGCTGAAGTCCCGCTAATCAGGTTTCCCGACGCGGGGTGAGGTGTATTTCAGGGGGCAGATTGACAGGAATACAGTGGGCCTTCAAACAAATTGAGGACGCGGGGCGGCTAATCGACTGATAGAAATATAACACTGATGAATGATGTTTGCCAGCGAATGAAGAAGAGCATTTTATAAATTAGAAAATAACAAGGGACCCCTGGGGGGCAGCGGGCCACCACCCAAAAAAAATGAATGAGAGCCACCATGAACGCGTGTATATTTTACTAATATATCGGGTTTGCAATTAAAACAAAAGGATGGAAAGAAGTCTCTGAGGAAAAAAAACAAAGATCAATTCCCACTTCTAATGGCATTCGTTAAAAAGATGGAGCCATAGTTTGGTTGGAAATGGAGAATTAACTAACAGTTGTTCACAAAGGCACTTGCCATGACTGTTTTGGACATAAGGACCCACTTGCAGACTTCACATCAAGACAGACTGGGTTCAAAAATAGCAAGTTTTCTTAGATCAATAATCAGGTACACACAGTCTGGGTAGGGGGATGCGAAGCAGATACAGGCAGACCTACCAGGGCCGATCTGGCCATTTTACACCCCGCGGGCCACATCTGGCCCGTTTTGCTTTTTTTATCTGGCCCACCAAACTATTGTCTTTGAATATTTTGACAAGTATTGTCAATCAATTTTGAATTTAGAAATGCATTTTGTCCTTTTGTTTAATTTTGTAAGGATGATTACATACAAAATTATGTCGGTTGGTGCATTTATATTATTATTAATGATTTTAAATTGAAATAAAATGCCAAAAAAACTGAAATATTTCATTTTTATGTGCGGGCCAACTAGGAGAACAAAATGAAAATTGCAATTTAAATAAGAAATGTGGCCCGCCAGCCAAAATAATTGCCCATTCCCTGGGGTAGAGGGACACAGGGCAGGAACTGGACGGTGTGGAAGGTGCCAGCACACACAGATGAGAGAAGCCAGATCGGGTCACGGGCGGCCAGGCAAGAGGCACTGGCGTACACCAAGGAGGGAGGAAACCTGGTCAGGACCAGGCGAAGGAAAGCCAGGCAGGAACAGGAAGCCCCGTCGGGTCATGGGCGGCTAGGCCGAGGGAGCAAGAATACACTGACAAGGGAGGTGGAGGCCTGGCAAGGTGCAAAGGTTTACACCTCCGGCAAGAATCGAGGGGGAGCCTTTCTCCATATTCTCCCTTGTTTTTGCAAGGGTTTCCTCCAGGTTCTCTGTGGACCCCCCAGAGTCCAAAAACTTGCAGAAGGTCTATTGGCGTCAATGTCACATTTTGGGCCGACTTTACTTGCGTTCTATGGAGAGTTGGACCAAGCGTCATTTTCTTCAAAACCTAATCAAATCACGTCAAGGGATGATGCTTCTTCTTTTTTTAACATATCAGATCCCAATAAGTCCAAATAGCAAAGATCAGATCTCATGAGGACATGACATGTGGGTGAGAGAGCAAATGGTTGTGCATCTCCACATGGTGTGTGAATGAGTGAGCGGATGTTGTTTGTCTCTAGATGTGGCCCTGGCAACGGTCTGGGGTGGATGCCAACTCTTGCCCAATGACGGCTAAGAAAGGCCCCAAACCCCCGAAACGCTGCAGGATAAGCAATATAGAAAATAAATGAATGATATAAAATCATAAAAGCAAATACTTAATAATTGCAGGTGATTACCAAAAAGAATTTGTGGGACATTAATCAAACCTAAGTACAAATTATTTAAAAATGTCAGGAATTGCAATTAAATTACAACTCCAAAAAACCCTTTCCTGTGTATCAACAAACAAATTTAAGTTAACGAAAAGTTAAAATTAAATAAGCGGCAATTACATAGTAAGATGTTAGTATAAACTGCTAAAAACGACTAGCAAGCTACCTGTAGATCCTTAAAAATGCACTGAAAGATAGATAAAGCATTAAAAGCAGAAATATTCAAAACTTAAATTAAAAAAAAAAAATCAGCAAGTGATTATTCCAACAAAATAAACTCCAGGGGAACAGTTTGCTTTGCTGTCAGTTAATTGATTCCTTCAAAAGATGCATTGATGCATGGTTGGGGGCCCAGCTCCCTTAGCACTGCCAAAATAAGCCAAAATAATCCATTCTTTTTTGTTGAAAATAATAGGACGAGAGAGTGAAGGTACAGACACGATGTCCTTTTTTTAAAAACCTTCAGACTAAATGGCTGAATTAGTCACAGCGGAGGCGAATCAGAGGCATGAGCCTGTTCCCCCAACACTTATTTCAGGGGGTTGACATTGAACGCTTCCTGCTCACTGATGTTGGTTTCAGCGGCACCCACAGACTCCACTCTGTATGCAGACACGAGTCGAGCCCGTTAGCATTCTCCAGCGCAAAGCTCAGCGAAGGCCGCCGCTTGCTCGGCTGATGACACACATTTTGTGCATTGGCACAGACGGAAGAGGATGTTTCTTCCAAATCTGGGGGCGGTGTTGAACTTTAAAAACCTTTATCAACAACTTGAGATAATGATGAGTGAGATTTTATCTATTTGGGGGCCAAATCACATCGTTTTCTTCAGGTCTGGACGGCACTCTTTAAAATGATTGACAGAAATCCAACATTTCCTCCCGTAAGCAATAACCTGGTGACGGCGGTGACGAAAAACTGTCCAGCTCCGAGCCCAATGTGGGCGGCCTTATGTCTCGATCCGTTGGGGTTGAAAAAGAGACCGATACAAGGCACTCAAATGGGAATTTTTACAAAAGCAGAAAGCATGGTGTGATTTATAAAATCAGGTTGTGGATTTCATCTTTTTTTTATTTCAACTTAACAGGTTGCTTTCTAAAGTTCTTTAGAGTGATGGACGTTAAGTGTGTTACATAACTCGGCAGGTTTCGTGGAGTAAAAGATCTGCATAACACTGTTCACCTCCTGCGGCCTCACTCTAATTATATATCACCGATTTTTAATCCGCGACATAAAATGGCAAAAACCTGATGGATAGAAAAAAAAATCAGGGATATAAAATTACCTTTCACAGGGGTTTGGAGTCATAAATTTATTTTTATATATTTCTTATTTCAATTATTTTCTATGCTAAAATAAGCATTTTCTAAGGTGGAGACCAACCCCAGCATGGTGTTCGGTATCCTGGCCCTGCAGCATCTCGACTCCTCTGTTTCACATTGATGTGCAATCTCTACTCCTTTAAGAGTATAGGAAGTGTCTATAAAAGTGTTGAGAGAGTCTTTAAGCTTGAAAATATATGAAAATAATAAAATTAAAAATATGGTTGCTACTTTGCAGAGTTTTGTTTATCACGGTTGGTTTGGGATGTAACTCCAGCAATAAATGAGGAACAACAGTATAGGAAACAAATTCTAGACCAAAGTGATTTAGTCATTCATTCATTCATTCAGTCATTCATTCATTGTCTGGGGGCGGCGTGGGGCAGGAGGTAGAGCTGAACATTCCTGGCTCTTTCTAGTGTGACGAAGTTGTTGTTGAGCAAGACAGTGGCCGACTGCGCATGGTTCATCCATGATGGGTTAATAGCAGAGAACGAATTTCCCCACAGGGATTAATAAAGGAGAAAATGATTATTATTAATTATTATCATACCAGGGGTCGGCAACCTTTACCACTCAAAGACCCATTTGGACCGGTTTCCCCACAGTAAAGAAAATACTAGGAGCCACACAACCCTTTTGAAATTTAAAATGAATGAACACTGCATATAATGTTATTTTCTTGCCTTTATGTTATGTATAAACAAAATATGTGTTGCATTTTTTTTTTAAATCAATGAACAGCTGCAGAGAAAATAAAATTACATTTCTGCAAGCAACAAAACATTTTGAACTCCAAAAGAAGACCTTGGGTTGAAGGTTACCTTTCAGCAAAATTCCCAATGTCTATTCAAGTCCTTCTTGAGTTTATGAAAAAAAAAAAAAAATTAATTATCCAGCGGCAAACCAAAAACTCCGTCCTATCTCTGTGTGCTGTCATCCTTTTACTGGCACGGCCAGAAAGAGCGACAAAAATATTTTAACACATTTTATTTGTTCCCAAGATGTAAACGCAGTGGCCCCTTGCTCTCCCACACGTAAAGTGATTTACCGTACTTCTTTTTCGGGCTTTTCGACAAGTACAGTTGGCAAGATCTGACGAACATCCACAGAAGCGAGCCTCACGACACGATGGATAGCTGTGCCACAGCTCGGTGACGACATCTCTCTGTTGAACAACCTCAACAGCTTATTCGCACAGTTTGAGGCTCAAAACAACACTCATCCACAGAAGACCCCTACAAATTGCCAATCGCTCCAGAGGACGAAATCTGCTCTCCAGCACCTAACTAGACGCCAAGGACACTTATGTGAGAATGCTGTTCCTGGACTTCAGCTCAGCGTTCAACACCATAATCCCAGCTGAGCGCCAAACTACAACAGCTAATTTAGTCATTCATGTACATGTAATATTAAATATCTGGACAATTGTGAATGGTTGTATGACTCCATGAATGGCCGGCAAACCCCGTCCCCGACGTCACCGCGGTGATTCACGAAGGTATTTCTCTGGCATCTCCTAGATATTGACATGGACAGCCGGATGTCACATCCTCCTCAGACTCCTGCAGCTTGCCGTTAAAACCCTGCATTATTTAGCGCTCCGAGCCTGAGTGAGTCACTCAAACGCACCAGTCGGTCGCTCATTACTGCTCAGAAGCTCAGCGCCCCCCCCCAAACCCCTGCAGCCATCTCATCACATCCCGGCACCTTGAGAGTCTCTGACGGCATGTTAGCAGTTCTGTGATCATGTAACTGCGGCAAAAAAGAAAAAAAAAAAATTTAATCATGCTTCACTTCAAGCGTGGATAATTAGTTGGAATAATTTAAGGATCAACAACGGGCCTGTCATTGCAGTAGATTTAAAAAAAAAAAAAAAAAAAACAGTATTGTAGGTTTTGCTTTAGACTATAGCTGAAAGAAGTAGAGACTGGCTGAGGCGCTGGAAGATAGTACGGGCCTCCAGGGCGACTCACACCCAGGGCTGATGAGCTTGCGACGGGCCGTGCCTCAGCTGAGGGTGTTTCGTGACAAAGAAAAATCCAATGAGGGTGGAATAACCAATGATGGGTCGCATTGGAGGTGCCTGCCATTCCCCGCTCCAACCCATCCGGGAAAACTTCTCAATCCCCCATCCAAGAGGATATCTCCATCAGCGTCATCCGGAATTTGTTGAGATCTTCTTGTCGTGGCAGCTGGACTTGAATTTCCTCACTTGATGTGTCACCCCTCATCCGAGAGGCTTCTTCAGTTCTAATGACCGGTCTGGAGTTTACAGATATAACTGTCAGGGTTTTTAGAAACCCCCCAAGACAAGAATTCACTATCAACCGGATGACTGAAAACCACCACAGGCATCCGAAGTTTGCAAATTCAGCCGGCATTTTTCCGTCTTGGTTCCTATCCTGAATGCAAAACTTACCAAATAACTTCTCCGTTGCCTCTATTTCCTGCAGTGATATGTCTAGGGAAGACATGCCGGTCACCACCGTCTCAGTCCTGGAGATATTCTACATCACATCACCTGACTCACTTCAGAATTTTCCATCTCTTTTAACTCCAATCATCCAACAGTCCCAACAAACTGCTCTATCAAGATCACTTCTACCCTTTTTCTCTTCCTTTCAGTACCATGAAAACCTAAAACTTGCTCCTAAGTTTCTAGTCTTGCCGCCTCTTCAACTGGACTTCCTGGACACGCAGTATATTCATCTCTCCCGGCTTGTCGACCAACATTTGCCTTTCCATTTTTCTCTCCGCTTCTGAACAGGCCTTCCTCATCTCCTTCGAACCCGTAGAAGTCCAATTTCCACTGGTACCCTGAGGATAGGGAATCTGCACCACTGGCCATTGTTGGCCTCGACCGATCCGCTGTGAAAGTCATTGGTGGCAATTTACATATTTAGTCCTGGCACAATTTTCACGCTGGTATTTTCAAAACAAACCCTACTCCAGACCTCAAACTCTATCCAAGGGAATCAAAGGATTCCAACATCCAGTTCCAGCAAGCAATTATTTCTCATAAAACCTATCAGATATTAGAGAGAGCTGATGCAGGACCCCAAAAGTCCCGTCTTATTCGGTCCCCCATCAGTCCACCGTCACCACCTTCTTTGGAAAACCTTGCACGTTGTAGTGTGGCTACAACACCCCTGAACGCTCTACCTGCCAATGTTTTATTCCACCTAGCAGACAAAGTGGCATCAGAAGACGTCATTCTTCCATCCACAGAAACGGTCACCTTACCTTAAGACTCTTGTAAAATGCTCTCGGTGTGTTTTCCCATTGCTCTGCGTGAAACAAAGATATCTGCTACAATTCCTTCCAGTCGCCATTCCAAGTTCCGAACTCCTTTTCTTTAAAACAAGCATTCTCTGCCCTCGCCTTCTGAATCCAGCATCTGCGTGACCTTGCTGTGACCGCAAAGCCTATTTCGTTTTATGGCGTGAGTGAAATACATGCCGTGTCTGACCTTGTTCACGGGCGCCGTTTCCCGTAAATCATTTTCTCTGAAAAAAGAAAAAGAAAAAAGATGAATTTAAGAATTTTACATGTTTTGAAAATGCAAATGGCATGAAGTCAGGTGATAAACAAAGCGTGCTGGACGTTGCAGATCAATCAAATGTCGCGGAGGGATATCTTTTCGGAGACAATTGAGAGGGTGGGGGGGTTCCAGGGAGCGGGGAGGGAAAGGCTAAATGTGATTTTCATCTCCTTGAGGAAACCCCATTCAGAACAACAACAATTGCTGGTATCGGGCCATCCGTTTTCAAAATGCTCTTCAGCGCAGATCCAGGCGCATTTGCAATATTAGTAGCGAGTTGGGACATAAATAATGGCGTCAGGACCGGGGTGGGGGGGGGGATGAGATTCTGCTTGAAAAGACATGAGCGGGACGACCTCAGCACTTGACCGGATTAAAGTGGTGACCCCGCGCTCAGTGTGGGTGTGAGTGAGTGAGTGAGTGAGTGCGAAAATCCACATTCAATATAATTATATTTAGGCTAGTTGTTACTGTTAACTCTTAAAATCTCACATTGAGTCAAAGGTAAAGCAATAGCCAATTACATTGTATTTTATGAATTGTAATTCATCCAGCATATAAACCACTTGGCACATTATCTTATAAAGACGACAGCAAAACTACTGTCTGATTTCTTTTGTTCTCATATGTAAATCAGCGGTGCCATGTCAAATCTTGACTGGGGTTAATTGGAGAACAATTCATTTACGGTGGCTATTAATCCCTCCGTACTCTTTGCCTGTGATACTTCGTGATACTGCCCGTCAAAGAGATAATATCCCACCTCCAACTCCTCGAAGCTTCAAGTAAAATGTTTTAATAAAGAGTGCTTGAGGAACTCTTCTTCCTCGTCTCTCCCCCTCTTCTGCCCCCGACCTTGTAGAGATTTGGGGTAAATATCAAAAAAGCTGAGGCGGGGGGGATGATTTCGCTGTTTATGGGATCAAGTGCACGCTGTTTCTCGGCGGACAGTTTCAGGAAATCTCTACCTCACTGGGATTTGCCGCATGCGATCGCTCTGACGCTCCCAGTCAGGCTTAACCACTTAATCACCCACTTTTTGGATGAGCAGAGCCGTTGGTGCTCGAATGTACCTTTCCCTGACCATTCCTCAGCATCCTACAAGCTTACTACACATCGCTCCCCTCGCCCCATATTAAATATTAAATTTAAAAAATATCTAATATGCATACATTTAAAAATGCATATTTACAAATATCCATATATATTTTATATATACACATATATACACATTATGGATACACACATCTTTTTAAAGGGAGCAATGCAACAATTAAGTCTTAAATCAGCATCTCAAATCGAGTAGACACATTCAACAGCCATTTCTTGCAGATGTCAAAAATGATTACTGCTCTCAGGCTGCCGTTGATGCAAAAGGAAATAAAAGCAGCTTCCAGAACCCTTTTGCCTTGTTTCTGTCCAAATACGTCCTTTTTTTTCTTCCTTTTCCCAGCTTGAAGGTTCTCAAAGGAGACCATCTTTCGGCTGAGACGGCGGTGCTTTAGTGTAAATAGCTATTTAAATAAAAATGGATGCTTGGTTCCTTTTTTCACCTAAGTGTCAACATTTGTAACAATAAATGAATTATTACCTGGAAATGCCGTCTGGTGCTATTCTGTGCAGACAGGCATTTGTCCCCAGCCGGCTGTGTGTCTGGGAGTCTTGACCAATCAGGAGAGAGATCAGCTGCATGGGGGGGCATGAATTTCCTATGTCCTACTTCCTGATTTCCAAAATATCTTATGACCTCATGCTTAAACCCAGAGGACATTTCAAGCAAAGGACACTACTTGTATCTGTGCTGGTCAACAATAGAGCAATTTTTCTTTTTTGTTGTCAGGGTAAGATAGATGTTCTGCTTAGCTCCTGCCTTGAGTCATGTGATGAGATTAGGTGCTTGGTAAAATAGCTACCATACTGACAAACACATTTTATGGAAATGAAATATCCTATAGCAGATAGAGGAGCATCAGTGATGGTGGTCCAGTGGAGGCCTGGAGCAGATGGTCCAACAACAAAAAAGCTCATGTCCACGTAGGATGGCCAGCTGTTGTCACAGAATGTAGCGACACCGTGGGTGGCGGAGACCTGTGTGCTGAGCTTTTCTCAGCATGTCAACCAAGACCAAGAAATGGACATCAGGTGCGAAAATAAGGATTCAATACGAGTCTGATAGTCAACCGCTCAATAGAAGGGCTAAGAAAAGCCAACAGTACCTGGACCTTAAAGGGCACCTGGCTGGTGAGCTACTGGAAAGTCCTTCACTTGGGGACGGTGGTAAAGACAGCATTGAAGAATATCAGCCTCTGATTAAAAACAGATCTCAGAGCCAGAATATCAAGCATGCCGGAATAAGGGCTTCAATGTCAAGACATCTATAAGCTGTACCAAAACCAAGAAAAGATGCTTCCCATATAATCGCTGAAATACCAAACGGAGGAGGAGGAAATGCCTCTTCCGTTGGGGTTTGTCCAAAGGTTTGTCTGTACCAACAAAAACAAAATATGTCTCCTATTGCTGCTAAAATATCCAAAGGAAGAATAGATAAATAACTATGTTCAACATCATTCCAATAGTTTGTGGTTCAATTAAAATCACCCTGTTGTTCACTGCGGTAGACATGCTGTGAAATTGAAATGAAATATATAGCGGAAAAAAAAAGGTAATGGTTAGGGTTTTTTTTTTTTCCTTTAGCCCCAAATAGATAGGAAATCATATTGAAAAATTGGAAGATGCTTCTTTTCTTTGAGTCTCAGCAGGCTTTCACTCCCTTTGAGGGAGTGAGATGAGAGGGGATGTCAGCTTCCCGGCTCCGGAAATGTCCTGCTCCGCAAAGGTGCAGAAAAAGGCTGTTACTGTGGAAAATGCAAGTTATAAAACTTATAATGTAGCTGAGCTACGTCCGTATTGTCAGCAAAGACGGGATGAATGGGGCCGACGTCGCTGGGCCAAGATGAAGTTCAGCATCCAAGTTCGAGAGAAGCTGTGGAGGATGGGGAGCTATTACTGTGTTATATCTGTGGTCACATCAGCGGGAAATCTGATGGGACCGTATATTCAATATTCCACTTCCATCAGTCTTTATATAATCTCAGTAGAGATTTAATGTTTTATCAACCTTTTTTTTAATCACATCTTTACTTGGCTGCAGATAAGGAGGCTGGGAATGTGCGACACTGACAGAGAGCAGAATGCTCTAGCAATACAAGAAAAAAATAAATGAATATATACATATATATGTATATATAGATATATAGTGTGTGCACATGCTTTACTTTAAACTTAAAATTTCATTTAAAGAACAGCTCCTTGTTACCCAATTTGAAAAGTCATTGTCAATCTAGATCCCGGCTCTCTTTTTATATCTGTATTTGTGTATGTTAGTACATTTGTGTTTGTGCAGAAAAGCCATCTCTTTGAGGAGTGAAATGCAATAAACACTGGTTTCCTCTGAGTGGCCGGCCCACATGTAGGTTTGCTAATGGCTTTTACCCTGTGATGAAGGAGATAGCGGGAGCAGTCATCTACACCGACCCGAGACATTAATATTTACCGGCCTGGAGGGGGTCAGAGCCAAAAGGATCAGGCCATCTTCAATAAAACATATCGCCACAAAAGCTACTCAGCTTTTCCTACGACCCCTGTCATCATGCAATTTATTAATGTTTGGGCCGGTCCAGTGCTGGACGGCCCTTTAAGATAAGTGGCTCGGTCATGGCAATTTAATAGGAATGGTGTAATCCACTTTATCCCAAGCTACTGGGGATAAATCAATAAAATTCTGTCTTGGTTACACTGTGGGATGAAACGCACACATGGGACAAAAAAAAGTAAAAAAATGATCAAAGTGGTGTGTGTCAGGGTCAGAGCTGCCGGGGTTTTACAGCTCAGGCTTTCAGACATGACGGAGGGGGCTAAAGTGCCGAGCTACCGGATTTACAGAAAACACACCCTGAAAAAAGATCAGGTTTGTGTTACCGTAGAAAGTGTCACGTTTTGCGCTTGGTACCAACAGACTTTAGGTAGCGGTGGCTGAGAAAACACCTTTTTTAAAGCTATATCTAATATCCATTTTTATGTATGTTTGAATAGACTATTGTATAGTCATTACAAACTGTGAATTTGTTTATTATTGCTTATTGACATTGGAATAGGAACTATTACAGTGTCAATAAACCAATTGTTTTAGGTGGTTATCAAAAAGCAGCACAGTCATTATTGATTGGATGATGTAAGGATGATGTCAGGTTTTGATATCAAAATCCACTGGCTTATTTCTTTTTTTCATATTTGTCGGATAAATAATGAAGAGCACGTGAGGATGGATATTTATGCCAAATAACAAAATTGATATTTTCTCATTCAAATGAAAGCCCCAGGACTGAAAAATGCTCATCAAATTTCATTAAACAGTAAACCTCCTTATTAACTTGTGCGCCATTTTTCAGTCCCCTCGACTCCTCGGGGTGTATTTGATTCTCACACACATCAAGGTCTTACCAAACCCGCACACCCAAAAAGATAGTAAATCCTCTGGGGCCATCGGTGTTTCCCCAGATAAAAAGTTAAGTTAAAAAATTCAAATTAAAATAGAGAAGACAGAACAGCAATCAAGAGGTAGAGAAAAGGAAATAGCTTTACTATAAAGAAGGCGCCGCTAGCAGAAGTTGCAACATCTCATCATACACGCATACATGGTGAATATATTTATGCCATTTTTCGTTGAGTAGATTTGACCTTACAAAAGCGGTTATTACGCGTGTCGAAGCAAGACTGTGATGAGCTGCTCTCATATACATGGTAGAAAGAATGATGAGTACATTTAAAAAGAAATTAAAAAATCATCATAAAAATCCTGGTGCCAATGTAAATGCGTGTCACATTGATTCCAGACTGCAACATTTCTTAAAACAAAAGGGGGGGGGACACACGGCAGTTGTGAAACTGAAACTGACATTTTCTCTTCTGGCGCAGCGACAAAGGCGAGAAAAAGCACCTTGTATCAGCAATTACGCGTCAACCGCCGGTTTACGATTCGCCAGGGCGACCTGTGTCTTTTAGCTCAGCTTCTGCTTCCTGTTTGTGTCCGCGTGGCAAACGTGGTTATGAAAACAAAATTATGATAACTGGAAAAAGGGAAAAGCCAAAAGCCAAAGTGTCTGCCTGACGGACAGCGTGTCCTAGGATGTACAGAGGACAAACTAGCAACAGGAGGGAGACGTCGAAATCTAATGACTCGCGGTCCCGCGTCATATTGTACAATGTCAAAGTGGCGGTCGGCGCGGTGCACCGGTCGACTCCTCTCACTTTTCCAGAGTGCAAATGTCAAGTCAAAGCTACATCATAAAGGTGCATGACGGGGTAAAGGTGCACCCGTCACATTTTCCAGGTGTATACAAATTCATTTCCTGTTTCAGATAAAGCATTTTCTTTTGAGGGCGGGAGGGCTGTTAAATATTTACAAAGATAATTTTTTTTTTTCCAACAATGCACATGTACAGAATATATGCCAAATGAGAATAGTATAATAATAATAATGATAGTAAACAACAATATCCACTTTCTGTGGTGGAAAGGTTATGTCACATAAATCTGATTAATCAACAACACAGATTAACAGTAAATACAGTATGAGTACGAGAAGAGCAGCACAACGGACGGACAGACGAGTGTGAATGGTAGCAGTTGGTTTTTCACAGCTACAAAAAAAAAAAAAAGTCTCCTACTGTCACGTCCAGTATCTCTCATTTCCGATGCCGATTCCGGAGACGTCTGCATTTTGGCCAATTTCGTTATCAAACGACAAAACAAGAATATAAGAATGATAGAAATAAGGGCTGATATATTAATACTATCCACATAATGCAATAAATAGAAATATAAAATAAATATGAAATATTTGTAGTAATTGCGGTCAAGAGCTATTTTGACTTTAGCGCCGGGAGGTGAAACGTTGATGATCGGTCCACGTGAATAGTAAAGTACTTAGCATCCGTCCTCCTCAATCTCACTCAAATATGCATCCTTTACCTCCCTCCATTGAGAACAACAAAAAGAGCACTCATACGTTTAATGTCACTGGTGGCTTTGAATTTCATGCTGTATCTTATTTCTTTTTTTTTTTCCTTCTTTTTTTTTACCAAAATTCCATTCCGAGTTATTTCCTCCTGTAACCATGTGACTTCATAAAAAATAAAAAAAAATTCTACAGGAGGCGCTGTGTCTCAATTCCACATGAAAGGCGGGTTCAGACTGAACCTGAAAACAGCGCGAGAAAGAAGTAAACAAAGAGGCCGAACGGATGAAATGAAAGCAAACAAAAGTGATAGAGAAGTGGAGATAATCTGGACATTGAAGGGGAAAGGTGGCTCGGCGCCACAGTAAACAATGTCTCTGTGAGTGAGAGGTTGAGTCTGAACTCACCTTGAAAAACTCCCCTGCCTCTGCCGCTGCATTCATGTCTTAACGGAGACGCCACCGCTGACGTTGTCGTTGTTGTTGTTAAAACTCCGAAATGTCACGGAGCTTCGCTTAATCTGCATCCACGATATGAAGGGAAATTAGGATTACCATATCGTTATATTGCTGCCTTTGGTTTGGTATAATCTACTAAAACTCGTTTGTAGCAAATGATCAATAAATCCAATATCTGAGCAGCCAAACTCACTGCACGTTTCCATCCGACATGAATGCAGCATTAGCCTGCATGCTAACTGAGGGCTGTGCTCCGTGAGTGTTCCCCCGAGCAAAACTAACTCATTGCCTGCACGTTTCTCTTGCGCTAAGTAAATCTAGTACCATGCTCTCAAATAGGAGTTACATTTTGATTTTCTTTTCTGTTTTTTTTTTCTTCTTTTTTTTTTTTTTTTTTACGCCAAAGGGATTCGTCAAAATAAAAGTGCTGCAGAGCTGACAGGGCCAAAACGTCTCTAATCATGGTGCCATGTCAATTGGAGGTAAGAGACACGATTCTACCACGGTGAACAAGGCAAAAGCGAATATAAGCACGTGATTTACCCTGCAAGCGGTAAAATACAAAACAAATAAAAAAATGATCGGGTATATTTACCAACGAGATTGAAATGGCATGGAGGAGGTGAGAGTGCATAGTTTTGCAGAGCACTGAAATGTGTGCCAGGCCTGTGTACAGCATTCATTAACATACATGACTCGTCTACCAGCTGTGGAAGGGGGAAACAAAAAAAAAAAAAAAATGAAATGTCTTTCATTGCGTAAATATCAATATGATAAACATATCCGCCGGCATCCTGTTGAGTTTGATGGCTGGGAGCTGATATGTTACAGGACAGGCTGTGTCACCTCTGCATAACTTGGGATGCCGCGTAGAGGTACGAGGACAAACTTCAGGAGAAAAAAAGGTGTGTGTGTGGGGGGGGGTAAGGGTGTGTGTGTGTGTGGGTGGTGTGTGGGGGCACTGAAAATGAAACCAAAAGAAGCCTCCAAATGCTGAAAGCTACCCCAAAGGCACACTTCAAGTCTGTGTGGGTAAAGGGCGGGTGGGGCGCACGGAAAAGCGAGCACTTGTCCTCATGTCCGAACGTCTCCTCCGACAGGGCCCGGCAATTTTTTTTTCTCCTTGTTTTTTTTCCTGGAAACTCTAAATAAAGGCTCGAGGTTTAATTCCGCCGCGGCATCCCTTTACTTTATCTACAATGGCGAGCAGACACAGTCTCCAGACAGGCCCCGCTGTCACTCTTTCATACATAATAGGTGTGTGTTCCGGTGTTTGTGTTTGTCGTTTGTCGAGAGTGCCCCCCCCCCCTCCACGGGCTGCCATGTTGCTACGCCAAGGAGTAGATGGCATTGACCGGCGAGGTGGCCTCCGAGCTCTCGTTGCCCTCCGTCTCGTCCTTGTCCTTTTTCACCGTGTACTGGCCAATGAAAGAGCCGTCCTCGTTAAACTGACCATCGCCCCCCTCGCCGTAGTCCACCAGGCTGTCGTCGCTCTCCTTCACGTTCCCCTCCAGTGACGTCTGGCTGCCCTGCAGAGGCTTGTTGTCCTCGTCACTGCTGCAAGAAAAAGAACACGAGAGATAAAGAGAGAGAGAGAGAGTGGGATTGAGAGACTGGTCTGGGGCGGCAATGGGCCATTTCGATGTCACGGGGCGCTTAAAGGGTCAACGCTTCCACAACTGAAGGTAAAGAGCTGAAAATTCCCCATGTGTGGTTTCTACAAGGACATCTGTCACCATCACTACCAGCTTTACGAGTCCATGCGTGTTTTTGATCTGCGCGGGAGGCCCTGGTGTTCCAATTAAGCCACCATCTTTCCCTGATCTCTGACCCCGTTTGAAAACCTAAAGCTAATAAGATACAGCAACCTTGAAGTGAACATTTTATTTCAGTGCTTTAAGGCGCATTAAGTTATACATTTCCATATATTTTTGTTGTTTACTTTTTGATCATGATGATTTGTAAAAGGCCATAACTAGAGAGATATTATAATAGCATCACCATGGTGACTGGAGATCAAAACACATCATTTAAAGTGTACACCCCGTCACGCATGCACCGGAATCCTAGGATTATCCCGAGGTGTGTATGTGTGAAAGCTAATAGAGTAAGTGTCAACACATTCTTGGACCTGACTGCCTCTGCAGCACATAATCGTCATTGTCATTAATTAAGCCCGTCTGAGATACGACAGCGCTTTCTTAATCAGATTTAATGCAAAAATGTGTGGGCGGTTCAATAGTTGGGTCACGTGACCTGGTGCAAAACACAAACAACAGCCGCCGAAGGCGTACAAAGGGAAGTTTAAGATATTGAATTACTCTGAACAAAATCGCTGCAATCGTCCTGGTACGATTGTCCACGCAGCAACCAGTTTGTGCATGAAAGGAACTCAAACGTCGACGCCTGGCTGATCTCAGTTCAGAACGTGGCTGCCCAGGTGGTGGCACATCAGGTGTGGCAATTTTTTGGCACAATTTTCTCAATTTCCAGCGCTTGCGGAGAGCGGAGGGGGCCTGACACGGACCCTGCTTAACTTGGTTTATGGCGCATGCCACGTGGGCCAGATGTGACCCACATAAAGAGGGATCGCCACGGGCCATGAACTGAGAACAAACAAGGGCTACGTTTGGGCCAAACGTTCATGGATAACTGGGCTGTTTTTGAAAAGTATAACTTCATGCACACGGAGGGGGGTGTGGGGAGGGAGGGCATCGTATTAACATCAAGCCAAGCAAGAAATGCATTTTGAACATCAGGAAAGATGCAGAGAACACATCTTTGGTCATAAGGAGTTTTCTTCACTGCTCTTGCCCGTGACCGTATTCGTTTTATGGAAACCTCGCTTATCCTCATGCTACATGCTGAAACACTACAGGAACCACACATAGTGCTCAATAATAATACAAACACCAACAACAGTAGTAATAGACAAACATCGAGTTGTATCAAATCCACCGACCACTTCAGGAGGAGACAGAAACAGCTGGGGTGGAGGTAGGACACGACGGCCCGGTAAAGTGAGGGGATGACAAGATGTTACAAACCTGCGACAAAATGTTTAAACCTGGCTAACTCTAGAGCTAAAGGTAGCTGTTTAGCCGCCCTTGTTGCCCTGAAAGCATGTACAGATTTTGGTGGTGTGTCCTCCTGCTCTGCTGTTCCTCTCCTGCACTGCTCGACCCGTGCTCGGCATCACAGCGGGGCAAAAAGAAATCACAAAAAAACAAAAAACAAAGACATTAATATGATAGTTATCAGTCTTTTTTTTTTGTTTTTGATTCCAGTCTAGAGGATGCGCCACTTTTAAGGTTTTCCGCCGACAAATTTTATGGCTGTACTTGGATGCCACTTTGACGCCAGTGATAAACACAAAGATATTTTACATCCCAAAAGTGCTGACCGAGTAGATCAGGTTCTTCCTGGAATTTCACATGGGCAGGTTCTTGAGGTTCTCAAACACAAGATCATAATTAGTTCAATATTCTTTAAAAAGGTCCCTAATGCAACCCAACTGGCAAAGCCTCACTGATTTCTTATATGTGTCTATTTGATTTTTTGACATTTCATTTTTTCAAATGAATGGCTTTTTGGATCCATACAGCAGCAGCGCCAAAGTGCATGTTCCTAGATGCTCACAGTGTTTACACACTGAAATGAATCTGCAAATTCGGGTGTGGATTTGCAACTCTGTCGAAAAGCATATTTTGAATACTGAGAAATATCTTTGGGCTTGGTGAGTAACACCAAACATTTGCGCAAATGCTCTCTGTATTCCAGAGAAGGAAGATCTTTTCTGTTACTAAAACCCACGCGGAAGCTGCTGATGCAAGTCGGTGATTTATTTCTCTTGACTTTAGTCTGCTTTTCCAGGAAGCTATCGGAAAGACTGTTCTTTTGGAATAAAGGGAATGCTGAGCTCCTCCAAGTACACGCGTTGTCTAGTAAAATCAAAGGGAAGTGCTCTCTAATTGAATCCTTGGCCACATCTAAATGTGTCCAGTGAGCTGTGAGTTGTATACAAAGGTGAGGGCACTCTCATAAGTCAGCGGGCGGATAAAAAGCTGCCTCCCTGCATCCATATCTTCAGAGAGTGCGCCAGAAGTAAATCAGAGAGACATCTTCGTGCAACCGGTGCCGCCAAAATGCTTCAAGATTAGATCTCTTTCGTTTAATTTAATTAATGTGGCTAAGAGGCAGAGACCTTTTTCTTTTTTCCAGACGGCCTGCCCTGCTGCCGCCTGCCAAGCCCTGTTTTCATTCTCTGAAAGCAGGGCTCGGCGGCAAGATCTGCCCATCAGAGAGTTTAAGCTTTTTTTTTTTCCCTTTCTTTCCAAGTACATCTCAAATGTCTTCAGGATGAAAAAGAGCAAAGTCAAAAGTGATCCAAGGATTCCAGTATCGGCCTGACTTGTTTGCTTTGCTGTTTCTGTTATGGTGCCTTTAACATCCATGGACGGTCACCACAGGGATCACACTTCCAGCAAAACTAAATGTGTTGTTTTGGGCCAGTGTCAGACATGCAGAGATGTGCACTTACAGTGTATTGGTTTCAATTCATAAAATAAATGATGGAAAATAAAAAGGGCAGCAATACATTCCTGAAGTCCCACCAAATTAAGTATATCTGCATCATTTCCACCGTATGCCAACAATAACGTTTGAACATGTGGAGCATGTGGCATATCAATACCACATCCACATATATTGGTACTTTGACCAGCCGTTTCCATGGGAACGTGGTGCTGGCTCTTTCTTTTCTTTTGTGATATGCATGTAGATGTTTATTCGAAGTTCAAAGAAGGAAACTCAATGAAGGTGCTCTAATTTAATGAGTAGAATTATAGAATTGTAAAACAAAAAGTTTAAATGACTATCAACCATTTTGACGTCATTATGAGCTTATACTAGAGAAGCTACTCCGTTCCATTCCTCTCAAGAGACTTAAGTTCCAAAGAGGAAATGAGGCAGTGGATGCAAACTGACATGGCAGCAGCTTGAAACAGATGGATAACATGACAGTATGAGTAAACAATGAAAGGACTATGATAATATCTTTGTTCCTTTATGACAGGAAATAGAGCCGAGCACAAATTAGTGTGATGTATAATTAGGTAAACAGGTAAACAGCGTTTTTTGCATATATATCTGAAAAGAGTTACTAACATTATAAGCTTATTAAGGCCACTGCTTGGGGCCCTACAGAGTCTGGGGGGCACCAAAGGTTACGTGGCATGTTTACATTTTTTTTCCCCTCTCTTTTTACCACAAATTCACAAACTTGCAAGAATCTATTGAATGTACCACAAAAAGAAAGAAAAAGAACAGATTAAAAGTAAATCGGTTTGAGGGTTGATTTTTTTCCAAAGATTTTACTTAAAATAAGAAACAAACAACAAAATAAAATTAAAAGTGTTTTTTTTATTAGTCTTACATAATTGATATTAGTATATTCTATGTAATCTGAATTTACAAAGAACCTTTAACATAACTGTTGATAGAAAAAGTGTTGATAGAAAAAAAATCCCCTGTTTAAGAAAAAAAAAAGGTTTATCATGAAGAAATGATAAGATACATTTTATGCCACTGAGCTGAAAAGAAATGTGATAAGTTTCCAGCCATAATGCAATGAAATTACCACAAAATGAGATTTTGCAAAGGACAGGAAGAAAAGGGAAACTCAAATAAAGACAATAACGATCAGACATCAGCAATTAAACATGTAGCAGTCACCATCTGAGTGACTGAGAAATACTAAAACCATATTGAAACAATTGTTCTTATCAGTCACAGCAAATTAAATTGGATTTACAATCAAGGCAGAAGAATACAGATAAAGTCTGAAACTCTCAAAACTGAAATACTGATGTGTCTTTCTCTCACAGCCTGATTTTTACCTCCTTATGAGACATTTGTTAGACATTTAACAGGCAAGTTAACCAGGCTCTCAAAGGCGTTTTTCACAAAGGTTTTTAGCTTGACTTCCAAGTGTGAGATAAAAGTTCTCATCTGACCTTCAGCTCCATTAAAGACGAGTGGACAGAACAACCAGTATGGATCTGGAGTGGACCGATTACATACTGGTACCTTTCCTGTTAACAAGAATTTCTATTATGCAGCTGTGCATTCAACTCTCCATAGATTTGTTTTGCTTTTAGCTCGCTTCGGGTTTGTGTTCCCTTACAGACCGTATACATATTTATTGGTCTTTTATTGCCATTTTGCTTTCAGGCAATGGGGTCTGAGCATGCAGAGCCAATATCCCATCAGGCGGAGAGAAACCAGGCGGGCTCTCACCTGCTTATAAGGATGAGCTCACTGTTACCCATAAATAAAATGTCTTTTGACTCACTACGATGGCCGAGATGACTCATGTGATCTGCGACTCGCGGGCCCGATCTAAAGACGTAACTGCTGATTTATTGATTGACAACCCGTCGCTCTTATATATATAAGCCACTTTGTTCTAGGCCATTCCATGAAAACTATACAGTGTGTGTTGTCAGCCTTGGAAAGGGAGCCGTGAAGGACAGACAACATCGATTTTGATGGCTGAACGCACTAGTTCAGGTGTGTATTAGCTTAAATGTCAAATTGACATTGTGAACGAAACACTTGAAGTTTTTAAAATCCTGATACTGATTTTGTTTGAGTACATTTTGGTAGTTAACTTATCACTTACATTCCTGTCACCAGCGCCAAACAAGAAATCATTTCGTTTTCCAATATTTCCTTGTGAAACACATTTTTATTTTCAGGCTAAGTGCAATTACTTTTAATGTAAAGACAGTTTCAGCCACTTTTTCTCTCTGTCACTCAAAGCCTATGAGCCCAAAGAATAAAAACAAAATAGTGCCTGCACTGCAAAATATGTATTGCTTTGCTGCTATGACAACAAATACCACTGAATGTTTATTTTGGAATCAAAAATCCTCGCACATCTACTTTGAACAGTTTTCATGGAATGATGCTGCTATGATGCCACCATTGGTCCAATGGTGCTTAAAAGCTAACGGAGGCTTGCGGGACTGAATGAATGAATGAATGAAAGCCGCTCCACCTGAGCCAACAATGCATTCATTCGTCAGGCAACTCGCCCTGCGCCTCCCTTTGTACTTCCCCGTTCACAGGGGGAAGCAACGGAACTGTCCACCCACCCAGACCCCTGCATCACGGCATGCTCAGGCAAAGGGAGAGACGCCGTGCCGAAACCGATATACCTGTTCTCGTTCCTGTCAGGGACAGACGGCCCATTTCAGCGTGGGACAGAAAGAGAATGAGAGGTGAGGCCAGAGGGGAGGAGGACAGTGTGCTTTAACCAAACACACACACACACACATACCCCTCACACACACACCAGTACCACTAGATCAGGGTCAGAGTCTGAAACCGTAATGCAGTAAGACCTTCGATATTTATATTAAGACTCATATAACTGCTTTAAAGAGATTTCTAACACAGTAGCAGGAATCACACAGCTGACAAAAGATGCTTATTGCACCCATTTTGAAATTACCCTTCACAGTGATGTTGGACGGTGTTATTTCAACTTAATGCCCCAGAGCGTAAATCAGACACTGTTAGCAGAAGCATTAAACGCTAAAGCACAGAGGTATAATGATCTCCTTTACATATATATAAATGCATTTATTCACAAATCCCTCAGCACTTAATACATGCTGGATGTGTTTAGCGTCCCGAGTACCTTTTGGTCATGCGAGGACTGATTAATACGTTGTGTGAGGTAAAAACTTTCACACTGCTGAGTTAGAACATGCTGTAAGTGAAAACAGTTTAGTGATAGAATACAAAAAGACAAGTGGCTCCAGCAATCAGCAGGACCTAGAGGGAGCAAAAGACACATTAAATGCATGCATTTGTTCTTTTGCATTTGCAGGCATCAAATCAAACTTTCCAAAATACTTATGAACCCAAATATCTCCATATGTTGTTGTATTTTTGCTTTTTCTGTTTCCTTGAAATCATATTCAAAGCGACAGCCATTTTGAAACTGTATTTCAGAGACAAGGATCTAAAGATACAGCTGATAGAATAGACACACACCATGTTGGTGATACTTACTGGTAATCGAAGGATCCATCCTGGTCTTTTTGATCCACTGAGTCCAAAGGAAGGTCTTTTTTATCTCGCACTGGGGAGAGAAACCAAAGGTCAATACACAAATAGGAAAAAAAAAAAAAAAAAAAAAAAAAAAAAATCAACAATAAATGATATTTCGATAAAATCGGACACATTTGTATACGCTCGCACGCGCATACACACACGTATGAGAAAATACTGGCGCACTTGGGTTGGAATTAGTTTGGTTGTAAGTAATGATCCAGCACACTCACTCTGGTAATTAATGCTGTTAATATATTGATATTTGCATTACAGTGGTGCCATCACAACTTTACCATGTTATGACATTAATGTTGACTTTGTCTCAAACCAGAGTTTGAAATGTGCCATCACTCTGTTAGTGTTATGTCTCACACCACAGTTGCCGAGACACCTACCCAGAAGTTTTGCGAAACCAGTCGCACAACCACCACCTGGATATCGTGAAAACTACAAAACATTAAAAGTAATCTATAAGGGGCATTCATTTTGGATAATGCAGATTTAATTGCACTGCACTAATCAAAGTAGTAGGCGTAAATGAAGTACGAAGTTAAAACGCACAGAATGCGCTTTGATTTGGTTCGGTAGATCCTGCAGTTACTTCACTTTAATGTTAGCTATTGCAATTATATTTTGGTAATTTCCGTGCTCAAAGTTGACAATACATAAAATAAATGGGAGATGTATAAAATGTTATGGTTTCACAGGGACCAGAGTATCATACAAGGTGTAAAATACCGTCGGCCTCTTAAAATTACAGATGTAATGGATAGAGCTTGGGAATGTTTTGGGGAAAATAAATATTGATGGCTTGCTAAAATCAGTGGTCAAATAAATCTACTCTATACCAGAGATTTTTTTGCCAAAAGAAATAGCTGCTTTGGAAGACAGTGATTAGTTTTACGCTTATTCAAGTTCTATTGATCCCGGAAATTATGAGCCACTATTATTAGATACAGTCGCTTATTTTACAAACTGGTTAAACCAAATATATATATCTTCTGCAGATAAATAATTATATGATGAAGATACAGAAATGTGTAAAATAAAAATTCAAAAAACTAAATATCAACAATAATAATAATAATATCCCTGATGAGTGGCAAAGTCATTTGCACGGTAGTAATTCCCCCAGGGCATACTACGCTCAGATTAAGTGCTTTTACTCACTGGCTAAGACAAATTGCCTTTGTGTGCCATTCACTTTAATTCAAGGTCTATCAGGCCTAATGCAGCTTAAACATGAACATCGGAATAGGTGTTTCAAAATAAAAGCTACCCAGGAAAAAAAGGCTTTATCAATTACTTAGAAACCAATTCATCTCCCATGCAAAGGACTGTAGGGAAGCGATAAACAGTTTTTCCCATTAGGTACAAGTTTATACTCAAAAAGAACAACCATTCTTTCGTACTACACGGTTCAGCAGAGATTAAAAGTTTCAAAGCCAATGTTTCAGTCAACTATTGATTTTCTCTGCTGAGCGGACGTTGATCTTACCTGGATATTTGCCTCCACGACTCCTTTTAATGAAGCACACGATGAGAAGAATCAGAATAATGAGGGCGATGGCGCACATCAAGCCAATGAACCAGCCTTGAGTGGCGATGTCTACCTGGTTTATGTAGGCTGGACGGACACACAGACACACACACACACACACACACACACACACACACACACACACACACACACAGAAAGACATACGCAGACACACACGTGCACAGAGGGTGGGAGAGGAGGGGAAGTCAAGTGAGTGTTTTTAGGACCATAGGAGGTCAGAGGCGATGCTCGCCTCTTGCAGAAGAAGCCAGCAATTCAAAAACGTCAGGTTTTTGCCATGAGCTTAATTTCCAGGTGTTGTTTCAAACCATCGCATCTAGAACAATAAAGTTTTATTGCATCTTCTTTTCCATTACACAGTGAGTGGGTTTTAATCACAAGCAGGAAAGAGTGTTTTGTGGTGCAAGGAGAATAGTTTCCTCAAAGCACAAAATAAATAGTTTGACATCTGCCGTCTAAGAGATGTGAAATATAAACAACAGAAATTCAGTAGTTCAGTCTTATTCTAAAGGCATCAGGACAGAGACATGGGCGGTTTACATTCAATAGCACAAAGGACTCACTGAACCCCTTAGTGGACACAGGTAGTAATGCATCCAAACTATCATCAGCTTGGAATAACAAATGAGGGAAATACGAGAAAGCCCTTTTTAAAACAATAAAATTGCCTAAACTATAAAACAAAAAACACCCAAATATGTTTGAAAAAGGACATATTTGAATTAAACACCAACAACTAGAGTAACGATAACAATAATGATGCAAATAGAATTGTTGTTTTAAATTGTCAAGCCATTCTTTTCAGAGTGCAAGAATTTCCTTTAAAAAGCTTTATCAGATTACTCACCATACTTAGGTGTATATATTCATTTTTTATTGGATGTTATTTTTTCCACAAATGTCGAATTTACCACTTTTTAATTTTCAGACTTTCATGACTGAGAACCCCCTTGCTATTAGACTGGATATTGCAAAGTGGCAATGTGGGGATTGGTAAGATTTAATTTGGATTTTATTCCTTAATATATTTAATTCAACAATGAGTTCAATGCTCTGCACCCAGCCTCCTTTCATTGTGGTCAAATAATTATTGTATCACACATCAAGCTAAGGACCTGTAACATAAACCATTACTTCATTAGAACTGGACAATAAGCATGATTGTAATGCTTCTATTAACATTCATCATTTACTAGTAAGAATGTCAACAAGCATCATTAAGTCTTTTTAATAGAACCCTATTATCTATTAACCAACATTTACTGCACTTATCACCTATTAATTAAGGTCAATTATGGAAACCGTCTCACTTATTACTCAACAGATTATTCGACTTTCTCGAACATCCATTGTTTCATAAGTCTGGTAGCCACAAAAGAGTGAACCGGGTCTAACGGGCAAACACGGAGTGCAATAAAACACGAGCAGCAACCACTCACCCAGCTTTGAGCCAGTTACCGTGGATGTAACCACAGAACTCCACCTACTGCGGGGAAAAACCAGAACTCCCCAACTCCAGCTGTCCAGCAGCGGTCTCACCTGGATTGGTCTTAAAGGGGACAGAATCGCTGTTGACGCTGTGGAACTCATGGGAGTAAACCCTCAGATGGTAGTTGGCGCCTGCGATCAAGTCAGCCACTGTAATGGGGGGCTCTTGTGTCACTGGTACAATTTTCAGACTGTTGTCGCCTTGGAGACAAAGAGAGGGGCCCGATCACACTCCAGAGGAGGGTGCGGATTGGATTCCAGAGTAACAGCTGGGCTTACCAGCAAAGGTCACATAATCATGATACAATGCAGGCTCAGTGACAGTGAACTGAGATAACAATGCAGCGCACGTGGAGTTCCAACGTTGTTTAACAGACACTCTCAGGTTAATTTTGAACTTTACCAGAAACATTTTAGCTCATGGGCATAATCATCCGCAACAGGTTCTAAAGAGAAATGGGCCAAGGAGAAAAACTCCCCCCCTCAGGCTCTGGTGTGGTCATTAAAATCTCATATCTAAATCATCCAAGGGGCTGCCACGCATTGTTTCCACCACAGATGTAAAACAGAACCGGATGCAGTGTCAGACAGAGGCGGAGCTTCCATTCATTTCCATGAGAAGCGGCGGAGCGATTTGCCTGGCTTCCAGACGGACCTAAAGATCTCACTTTCATATCAGTCAGCAGATCCGTTTGCCCCCCCACCCCACCACCTATCCTATTCTATGTGATTACCCATACAAACCAATCAGGGTTATTTATCTCGTATGCGGTGAGTCTAATGGCTTAGCTGTCAAAATAGCGGAACAAAAACATACTTTCATGACTCCCAAAGTGGCACCAGCATTCCCAGAGGTGTTTTTTAGACACACAAGGTGGCTCTGGCGGTGGAAAAGATGGAAAGGTTTCCTGACTTTACAACCTGAACAAAAACACACTTAAATCTTTATTTTATGGAGAAGAAACCTATTGGTTGGGCATCTGTGAGAATTCAGCAGCATCTGTTAACACTGCCCTCAGTGCGTTGTCACATCGTTTCTGCTACTGGTAGCAACGCCATGTGCTGCAACACAGATTATTAGCACCGCATTCTATTACCGGGGCTTTTAGAAATCGTAGTCAGCAGTGTTCGGGCCTGTGGCTACAGGTCAAGCAGCGACATGCTAGCCCAGTGACACATGATGCAGAGAATAATTGGACATCAGTGTTCTGTATCGTAGCTTCATAAAGCAAGATTACACAAGACTTCTGCCACTTTGCCCTTCAGATGCTTGAATTAGGATTAAATAATTTAATAATAAACGCCGTTTTTTGCAGACTCTCCAGATGTTATCTCAATCTAATCGAGTGTATATCTAATACTGTACACAGTATTTTAGAGTCTCTTCGCTCTTGCTAGTTCTTTTCATCTCAGCATCATGTCCAGGCTCCGCATGTGTCCAGGTTTCTGAATACATCCATGATTTCCACCAGGCCAAATGGGGAAAAAAAAAAAAAAACAGACCACAACATCATTCGGAGACTCGCACAGCAAAGCATTGTTCATCTCAGCTATTTCCAGGCCTCTGTTTATCTTTGTTGTTGAGAAAAAAAAAAAAAAAAAAAAAAAAAAAAAAAAAAAAAGGGGGGGGGGGGGACCTGACAACAACCTGCATCTCTCCTGGGGAAGGATGCGAGCGTGGTGACATGGCTGGGCTGTGAGCAAGAGTCTGAGGTGGCGGCGCGAGGTGAGTGACGTCATGCACAATAAACCTTCTCACAAGGTTGATGTTATCTAGCAGAATAGTATCTGAAGCCATGCCATCAGTACGAGTCCTGAACGACAGCCACATTCAAAGCAGATAAGAGAAAGACATGCCAGTCTTGCCAACACAGCGTGTCAATGAACAAACCGCATAGAGACATCAGTCCCATCTATTTCCAAGCTCGTCTTTAAACGCAACCGTATTCGATATGTGCGACCAGCCCAAACTCATCTGTGTGATGAGCAGAAATACTAATCTGATCGCTCGTTATGTGCATCCAGCTGTGAGAGATTCTCCGTTCCATTCAGTCAATCCTTAAATAACTCTGTCAAAATGAATATGTATGTTTCCAGTTGAGGAAATTTTCTTTAAATAATGGTAGATGTATTTTAACATGAATTGTGCTACGTGGGAGCCATATAGTCATTTACACAGTATTAATTCTGCCTGGACATACTACACCGGCTATATCCATCAAATGCTTTTACTTGCTAAGAAAAATTGCAATTACCTTGCCATCCATTTCAATTCATAGTCCCTCAGTGCTATGGGAAATAAAATATGACCATCAACCCCGGAACAAAAATGGTTTTGCGCACTGAGACCAGCATGTTTTCAGTCCCTACTTCAAAGTTCTTGGCCCTTGAATTCAAGCGTTCCCTACTCCGCATTTGTTGTCTATGCAAACTGCCTAACAATCTACAATGGCAATGGTGGGTGAATTTTGAAAAATTACTGCCAACAATGTCTCGTCCGTTTTCCATGACGGACAATAGCATTTCAGCAGGCTGTGTTTTCACCGTTGTACCCTGGCAGTGTTACAGACCTGAACTGTCCAACCCTAAATTTGGCCAAAATGCAGCCCCTGTTTAGAGTGTTAGCTACGCTAGCTCAGATCTGGAACTAGTTTTGTCGGAGAACCTGATGTCAATCTATGAAAAGCTCAATCTACCTTTATCTGTCTAAACTGTTTTTAAATATGTCACATGTTGAGATACTCTTGGACGGACACGGCATAAGATGGACAGAAGATGGATATTCTTAGACACTACTATGCATCGAGGGGCCAACCGATACAGTGATATGCGTCCCTTCGTATCTGTTTTTGGTTCCTTGCTGGAGAGAAATGAGCTGCAGATAGATTTTCATCTCCAAAACCTCACGTTTCAGCAGAACCCCTTTCTCTTCCATGTATACATATATATATAAATGCCTTTATGTAGGTGTGTGTGCAGTCCTTGATCCTATAAACTCTACTGACAAACATGCACTCGTAAGGGGCAAGGGAGGCGTCACGGCCACTCCCTCTCAGACTCAAAAGCTTTCATATTTAACCTTGAAGAGCGCGGGAGGGGAAGGAGGGGCGAGGACCATTAGATCAATCTCACCATGCCCACCTCCTGCCCCCTGCTCGGGATGATGCACATTCAGACATCATTAAGAATTAAAGGCACTGAGCAGCACATGAAAAATACATTTTCCCCGGCGCCGTCAAACATCATAGACTTCGGCATTTGGTGAAATAAAAGCAATGACTGAAAAGTTGTAAGTACCGTTATTTTTGGGGAGTGGGGGTGGAGGGGGGGGTCTATCATTTCAAAAGAAGAGGGATGATGTGTTGAAAGAAAAGTCAGGAAAAGAAGAAAAAAGCAGCCGGCTTGAGTGCACAGAACTTTTCGAAGGATCTACGAAAGCGCAGGCAGCCTAACATGTGAGTGCACGGAATCACAATGGCCCAGAAGGTTATGAACAAAGATGGACAAAGACAGACACAGACTTTAACATGTGGTACATCCCTCGCTTTTCCCAAAGTTCATTATCACAGCCAGGCCACACAGAGCAACGGCTGCAGTGGCAGCCGAGCGTCATCTTCGGCGGGAGACTTGCATTGGATTTTTGATGAATGAACTTTGACTTTTGCCGCTAAGTTGTTGTTTACAAATATAACTGCTAATCCTTTTAGCACTGCTCTTTAGCAATGTAATTTATGTAGTGAATTTGGAGAAATGTCACATTAGATATCAGTCACTTGGAATAGGAAACATGCTGTTGTTGTGTCTGACATATTTGGTTCAACAGTTAAATGCATAATTACTCATAAGGATTATGACTTTCATGTCTTATTAAAGCTGAACTAAAGCCATTTCTTTTGCCACTTTTTTCTTTCTAACACACAAGTTGCACCTCCTTGTCAGTGTGACAGATGCAATAAACTCAATGAAAAGCTTCCAATCAGTTATTTCTTTAAATTCTTAATGACCTATCACAGGTCTTATATTATTTTTCTAAGAAACATGTAACACATTTGAATTATATAGAAACTATATCATCCAGAACTCAGAAAACAAATAAATAAAAAACAAAAATTGGAAATGGTCACTGTATGTCTTGTCAAGCCTTTGGTTCAATATATAAGTATGAGGGAGTCTTGAAAAATTGAGACAATGTACCAATGAACACATTTTAGAAATTATATCAATATTAAAAAGAACAATATATAAAACTTATATGATAATCAACAGAAGAACAAAAAAATCAGCAACATTCAAAATAACAATTAAAAAAAAAATGTATAATAAAAATTATCAAAACAGTAAATGGGGGGCCTTTTCTACTGAGGACAGTTACAATGACACATTTGAATTTTTGGGGGTATTTTTTTCCCCCAAAGACCTAAGCTTGTGACGAAGCCCCGATACCTTCATCTTACTGCATCCTAAAGTGAGGTCAAATTTGGCTCTTATTTTGAGTGGCAGGGGGTGGACTTGGTCTGGTTTCTTACTGTCCAGTGTGAACTCTAACACAAACTCGGTGCCGGGCGGGAAGTTGTGTTTCCAGCCGACGTTAGTGTAGTTACTGTTAGGCTCCACCGTCAGATTCCAGATCATCCACTCAGGGGCCACTACACAAAGGGGAGGATCAGGGGTAAAGGGTGAGAGGGCACAGTTACAACAACCACAGCTATAACCATCAAATTCGATTCCTTTCAGAAGTGCTCCTTGAACGGCGATTGAGATGTTAAAATGTAGCCTGGAGCAAAAACACTATCTAACGACCTAAAATTGTAGTTTCTCACTTCCTGACCAGGAGGGTATTTGCTGGCTGTATTCCAACACACTGATTTAAATCCCCGCCTCTTGCAAAGCGGTCAGTATATTAGAGTGCAGCCGGGATGTTGTTTCCTTTTTGTCAGGTGGGAGACAAGGTACTCATCGTTTATGATAGTCGCGACTGAAAGACTATAGAAAAAAACGTAAAAGCATGTACCCAACACTTTCATACTAATATCACTGGTGATAACCGGCACAGGAGGCACCGTGGTAATGACAGTGGTCGCCTCGGTTGTAGTCGCAATGGTGGTAGGAGGAGGTGTCGTAGTAGTAGTAGGAGCAGTAGGAGCGGTAGTGGTAGTACTTGTTGTGGCGATGGTGGTAGGAGTTGTAACTGTAGGAGCAGCGGTAGTTGTTGAGGTACTAATGGTCGTAGGGGCGATGGTGGTAGGGATGGGAAGAGGAGGAGGACTAGGGGTGAATGATGAAGCTACAGGAGCGTCCGTGAGCTCAACTACAAGGGAGGAGGTGGGAGAGAGCAGATAGTTAGAGACATGGCAGGAGGAACTTTTGACATCAACACGTACCTCCGTAAACACACACACACACATGCACGCACGCAGGCAAGCACGCACACACACACAAAAGTCATTAGACCCTGAGCTGAAAGACACGTTCTGAACAAACAACACATCATCATCATCACATGGCTGAGTGACGTCATCACGAGGCAATGACATCGTTTCCTGGATCCACTCAAGAATCCAGTAGTCATCCTATTGCTGCACAGTAAAGCGTGCTACTGCCACCCAGTGGAGACATGTATGTATTGCATGTATGAATGCAGCTTGGTTGTTTCTGAAGTATTTATTTACGACTAAGGCAGAGGTATATGTGTATTATTTCATCAGAGTAAGCCTTTAGTCCTATCAGGGAATGCAATTATTTTACCTTTTTTTTCCTAATCTAAAAAGCAATGTGAGTTTGTCCATCTAAATCCACACATGGGTCACAATCTGATAAGCTGCTGAAGAACTCATCTAGAATTAAACAAATAGGAAAGTACAATAATACTTAGGAAAGTACAATAATCTCAATTTTTTTTTAAGAACAATTTATTTGAAAATATGCAAAACAAATAAAATCCAAACCAAGCTGAAAAAAATGAAGATATTTTAAAAAGAAGAAAATTATCTGGAAAGTAAAATAGGAACCAAGATTTCCTCCAAATTTACAAAAGTACTTGATTCTACATGTCAATGTTCCTTCAGTTATTTCATCTCATTTGTTCATTTTAAAGTATCCTTGTGTGTGCATACAGTTAATCTCAAGAGCTACAATTAAATAGCCGGTCTCATTTTGGGGAACTATGGTTTCCCACTGCTGGGGCCTTCCGGTTTCTGAGCCGTACCTCGGCTTATCAGTTACTGTACCTTGAAATTGAGGTCACTCCCAGCCAGTCAAGGTGCCACTAGTGACGCTTCCCCAGCCCAAATGTTGCCTTCAAATGAGAGCCGCCCAAAACCCAGCAGGCCATGCTTGTATCATTGTTTTCCAAGCATGGCCCAAACTCATTGTGCCAGGGGAGGGAGGGAGGGAGGGGGGCGGATGGAAAACATTCAGGAGCCAATTCAGCCAAATGCATCAAGCCACCTTACCTGCGATGTCAGATGGACAGACACCAGGGGACATGGATGACGGGGAAAAGATAGCGGGATGACAGAAGCAAGACACTCAAGCCAATCAGTGAGTGAGCAAGACAATCGACCTTGGCCTGTTTGTGGACAGCGCCAATCATTCATCAAAATGCCGTCGCACGTTCCAAGCACATTGAACCGGCAGCACTAAATCCAAATTGGGATGGGTGTAAATGCCTTCGATCATCGTAATGCTAGGTGGGGGAAACATAAAAAATAAATAAATTGCGAGCGAGTGATGCTTTACAACCAGAGAACAGTGGGTTGTGATGACACGTATTGGACCATTTTCTGTCAGCAAACCGCGTGAATCAAAGAGAAGATGGTTTCCAGTGCTGATGATTTCAGCGGCCGTAATACTCCCGGACAGAAGCGATGCACTCAGGCAAAGGATGGACAGGAGAGATGGGAGGGAAAACACCAGCAGCTCAGTCCTACTGCAGACACAGTGTAGCTCAACACTGAACACTTATGTCCTTAAATCACTGTAGAAATGGGTGTCGAGGTTTGGCAGGTTCACTGTAAAAGCTCAAGCCTTGCCAAGAGCAGCTGTCTCATGTCTAGTCATTTCATTTTTTTTTAGTCAACAGAAATTCTGCAGCAACCCCAGAACTATAACGGTCCTCGATTTCAAATAGGACCATGAAGGTGGTTAGACAAAAGGCAATATCTCATTCCATGAAGACAAGCTCAGAGCTCAGGCTTCAGAGAGGAAACAACTACTGATTTTATCAATTAAATTACTGCACACGTATTTCTTAAATAAGCGGGGGAAAAAAAAAAAAATTTTTACACTTGTCATTTTGCTCTCAGGATAAAGGCTTGGTTCCAACCTTTTGTTGCCAATTTCATTTTCATTAACATCTCAATAAAAAAATAAAAATTTATTAACCCGATTTATATTTGTGGCTGTCAGCCACAAATATAAATCCGGTTAATATTTTGTGTTCTTTTCATATAAGCTAGTCAACGCGACTGAGAGACTGCCATTGATGAGACCCAATTGAAATAAGATAGCCATCACGCTAGGTGTAATCCCGGTGGCTTTTTTTCCTAATGTAGCAGCTCCCTCTGTTGCATCTGGGGTTGAGCTTCGCTGACTGGATGCACAGGAGGGCAGTACAAGTTGACTGCACTGCTGCAAAGTGTGAGCAATGACAAATGATGGTCAGACGTGGAGGGCGGGAAGGGGATGGGATGAGGGGAGTGATGTGGCAACAGGCAGACACACTGTGCACTTCAGTCCCCATTTACCTAGACCTGTAGCATCAGTAAAGTTTTCTGCCAACGACAAGAAAACAAAAGAAAAGTAAAAAAAAAAGGCAAAGAGGAAAGAGGCATAAGAGACGAGGTGAGAGCAACAGCATCAGCCATCGAAAACAGTTTCTACTCAAGATGTGCTGCAGTGCATTCATGGACACCCTGTGTGTGGGAAGACTCAATCCCCAGTCCAAGAGATCAGAACACATCTCATATGGCACCGGACCAATATGGGAAGTTTGCTTTCCAAAAAGCCATCCAATATTACTGTACATTACTACTTAAATTCAAAGTCTGGTCTCAAAAAATATGGGATCCTGAACCTGTCAGAAAGGATCAGCTCACAGTAAAGACAAGCAAGATTCCGGCTCCCTTGATGAAAGTTGGATTTCAGGAGGACTCTGTGGATGCCTCCGCATGTTGACATGATAGAAGAAATGGAAAAAACAGGTGCCGTGCTGAAGACGCACTAAGTGAGAGGTGAGAACCTGAATAGACTGAAGCAAGGGAACAATGCTAATTTATCACTTCAGCTGTGGTCTGTGCTATTCCTTGAAGGCACTCTCCAAAAGTTGATCAGCAGCGATCACTGATATTCCTTTCTATCGGGTTTACCCATCCACCTCTTGGGCTTGCCTTGATTAAGCTAATGTAGTGTAATCCAACTTAGCATGGTAAGGATAACAATAACCTGTTAGACTGGATGTTACATTTCCACACTTATGATCTGTTAACTAAGAAATTTTAGAACTGATGAAGTGTGAGAGCAGATTGAACCTGACAATTAAAAAGAAAAAAACTAATTCTGCCTGGCGAGATAGGACCTTTTTACGAATATCAAGCACATGCCAGGTTTCAGGAGCTATTTTGTATTTAGCATAAGTGCATTTAAGTATCTCGTCTCTGACACCCAAACGAAACCACACAACAAAGATTGCAGGCAGGAACACGGCGACGAGGATTCTGTGAGATTGATTTTGTGAGGGTTTGCAAGTTGGACTGCTGCACAACTGTAATAAGGGGGTAATTACATCCAAATGTGTTTCTGGTGGAAAACTTCAGGTATAAAAGTCATGAGGAATTCAATTATTTTACTTTGTTCAATCAGGTTTCTTCATATCAGATACTTTTGTATTGGTTACTATACTGTAAAAACAGCAATATTCTAAGTCAAATGATACCATGAGCATCATGAATTTATTAGCCAGTCTAACCAAAAAGCAAGAACTATTTGTAACTGTTACATCACATATGTCTTTATTAATTTATTCATTTTTTAAGCCAAATATGTTATAAAGAATTTAGTGTGAAACCAGTCTGAGCCATGTTAAGTAAAGCTTCTAAAAGCACTTGTGCACTAAGATTAACCATCTTTCTTTAAAACTCACCCTCGTTGGCAAAGTGTGGCGACTCCCGAAGAACAGCCTCGCCTCCTCCGACCCTGGTGCGCGCTGCCAGGTAGAACCTGTAGCGAGTAGATCGATCTGGGAGGCGGAAGGTGAACTGTGTTGTGTTGGGATAGAACGTCTCCACCTGGATTCGGCCTGGCCTGGACCCATTGACTGGTCACGCAACCACACATACACACGCACACCAACACACATGCAAATGAGCACGAGTAGGAAAGAGCACACTGGATGAAAAGCTGATTTGGACACATTCGAAGTTATGATTTAGAGATTTGGGTATTTATATGGCAGCTGGTGTTACTGGCCAAACTTAGTGAGCGGTTTCAACAAGTCCAGCAAGATTGGCCTCACCTATTCGGTACTTGAGCTCATATCCGATGAGAATCCCGTTGGGCTCCAGAGGTTTATCCCACTCTAGATAGAGGGTGTCAGAGCCCCTCCGATCTATTGAGAAGATTCCGGGAGTGTCCGGTACTGTAATTTAACAAACAGATAAGGTCCAGATAATTGGATAATTTCATTAAATACTACTACTGCTAGTGGCTGCCCCATTAATTCCGATGAAAAGCTGGCAATTGATATAACTAGGTAACCAAACATTGAGGTTTAAACTCGTGAAACCTGGCCAGTGTGCTTTCTCTCTACACATTTATGTGATGAGCTCAGTGTTTTGCTAAAAGTCATGACATGGACAATTCAGTTGTAACTACTCATTCCTAGGGAAAACAAACTAAAGCATCAAAGCAAGCTAATCTTCCCAAAACCTTCATCACTTCCAGAGAAAGACATAGAGATCTGACACGTGCCGTTTTCACACCCTTACCTCCCTCCTTGGTAGTGAATTCCACAGTGTTGCTGGGTGGACCCTCGTAGCGACTGTTGGCCGCCACCATGACCATCTTGTATACTGAGAAAGGCACAAGGTCGTTGAGGATGCCGGACGGTTCTGCTACGGTGGTGTAGAAACCTTTGGTCTCGTTCACCTTCGTGAACACCAGACCTGGGACCTTACTGGATACTCGCCAGTAATACAGCTGGAGGAGAGGAAATAATTTGTGAAGGACAGGATCCAGTGTCAGGAGCTATGTGATTCAGTTTGATAGTGTCGTAATGTCAAATAAACAGGAATCTTTCATTCCTTTGTCACAGGATGAATCTCTATAGTCACTCCATCGCAACAAAAGTGTTATGCATCTTACTCTGCTCATGGCATCCACCCGATCTTGTTGATTAATCAATATGGAGCAAGGTGACAGTGACAACCAAAGACACCCAAGTACACATCTGGGTGGGTTTTTATGAAACCACCCCCCACAAAACAGTGAAACTTTGTGGAGCTGCTTCACACTTATAGAAGACTGTTCTCTGAATGCGGACACACTTCGCAACGAGAGAACATGAGCTGCTGGGAAGAGCAGACATGGGTGGAGAAGAATCGAGTCTCACTCTGTACTCCTTGAACTCGCCCTGAACAGAGGCCGGGTCCACAGGCTTCCAGTGAATGGTGGCCTTGCTTTTGTCCACCTTCGATACTCGCAGGTCAGTAGGGGCCTCAGTGGGATCTGAGGGACAGCAGTGGTTTACAATTGTTTGTGTCAGACAACTGATAAGGTGTTAAGGTAGTCAGTATCAAATAATGTAAATTAGACAAAGGCTGTGCTGTGCATCCACTCACAGTCCTCCCCAGAGTATCCGATGACCTCGTTCGACTCAGGTCCTGATCCGAAGTCATTCCTGGCCTGGATTTTAAGCTCATAGGGCATGTAGGTTGGGGTGTTTTTAACAACATGTTTGTGGCCTGCCGTGGTCACGTTACTCCACTCATCCCCGGAATCCTTCGGTCTCCACCAAACTGTGTACTGTAGGTTTGGGCCATTTCTCTCCAGGTCAAGCAGGGGCTGCCAAGGTAGCACAACAAGCAAGGCCAGTCAACCTGGGATTGTGTCTCTCTCCAGATCAGATGCAAAAGCAAATGGAAAACTGATCAGATGAGGCCCATTTGATCACCTTGATACCTTATTACTGCTTTGTACACCACTTTTTGGATTTTACTGAAAGCAATAAATTCTGTCAATTTTAATGGTTGCCCTCTATAGGTTACATGGATGTGACACTTCGTCTTACCTCCCAGGTGATCTCCATGTTGTCTTTGCTGGTACCCCAGCCTCGTAGACCCCGCGGGATCACATCAGGGGCTTAAAATCAAATGAAAACACAACAATGAATGATCAACAGATCAAACGGTTAAAGCTAAGGAATTTTTCCAAGCAAAAGAAACAAACAAATAAAAAAGACATCGTATTTACGTTCAAATCAAGATATATCAGCCTGTTTTGCCTTTACCTGCTCCGCTGGTCTGGTATCGTGGTGAGGGGAAGCTGGGTTTGCTCTCACCCACCTCGTTGACAGCAATGACTCTGAACTGATAGTTGACGAACGGAGCGAGCTGCAGGATGACAGAGTTTAGATCCCCAGGGAAGGTGGTCAGTTCCTGCCATCTGCCCGGCTCCCAGCGATCCTCCTCGAATTGGACCAAGAAGTCTGCAGAAAAAAAGGACGCCACCAAGATGTAGGACAGATATCCTCACGGAAGAACAGACGAAGGACAGATATCCTCACTGAGGATATCTGTTCTTTTTGGAGACCCAATTGCCCCAAGCCACAGATCTCTTACACAATTAAAGTTAAATCACACAATATTTGATACCACTGGACTAAACAAAATCATAATCTCCCAAAACATTGTGACATCACTCTATTAATATAGATTCATGATCAATTATTCAAATAAAAAAATGCAAAATCCTTTTTCTGCCCCTAATGATAGTGGTAAGTAAGCATACGTTTAATGGGGCTCCGGTGGTCGTTTCCTGGGATCCACGTGAGGCGAACACTGCGGGCTGCAGGGTCCGAAACATCCAGATCCACAGGGGGGTCGGGACGGTCTGTGGATGAATGGGAAATAAGTGGCATCCAGACACGGCTGAGGAACGGAAACCAACGCAGATATGCAGACGGGCATGCATAAAAACCATAATGGTTTTCTAAGATATCACTCTTGATTCTTATTGTTGCAGCTATTAACCAACGGTAAGCCCTCGGGTAGATGGAAATCCTAAGTTAAATAGTTACATCAACACAGCAGAAAGAGTGACGGTAAAAAACAGGACAATCAACGATAAATAAACAAAACTCAATATTAAAGAAAACTCAAATGAACATCCAATCTGTATCAAAGCAACATCATGCAACCAGCTTTTTGTGCATCATCTTTTAATTATACATTCGATATCTCAGCTGGGTCTCAGTTATCTGCATTCTTTGTCATTGACAAGAGCTCAGCCAATATCTTGACATGGTATTTATGGTGAATCCAGTTGCATTATTGAGCAGTACAAAAACAAGTGGAAAATGTGATTCTGTTTACATCACACATTGAGGACATTTCAGAGAACACGGGTGATGCAGAAGATATCTTATCCTGCTGTGCTCCATCGTGCTGATTCTAACATGACCTTCATTCCGGACGACTGTGCAGCTTGCAGACGCTAAAGTACTGGCATTGTATTGCCATTACTCCAAGGTAAGGGAGATACTGTCAATTTAAAGGTTTTGCCCTCAAACACCCTTCTTTTGCGCTCTCTTACACATGTACACCATTCCTGGGCTGAGAAATGAGAACCATGACCTACTTGCACAGTATAAAGTGCAAAATCTGACAGGCATTATCAAAAGGGAGATTGAAAAAAAGCCATATTGCCCTTAGTACATGTCCATATACATTATCAGTGTCGTAACCAAATCAAAATTGTTGCATAATGTTGCTTTCAAGACAATCTTCAAATAAGAACAATATAGGACGCAGGAGCAGGAAGATCAAAAATTATATGCAAAAACAGAGGCAGCTGAGAGGGGAGAAAAAAATAACCGGAAGAAAAGTCAAGGAAGAATAGTTCACTGTAGCCATGTGTTACCTGGAGGCAAGGCACTAGAGACTGAGGGGTGGAGGGAGGCTTCCTCTGTGGGGAGGGGGTGTGGGGATGGAGGGTCCAAGGAAAAGGGTTGTATCGGTTAGAGTTTAAAAATTAGGTGAGCGAGGGATCACAGAGATTAATTACACATTGGATTAAGTGCACATTACAGATTTTTATTAAACGTGAAAATGGGTTTTCCATTTCTGTTTGAGACTTTTGCGTTGATGGTGGGAAAAAAAAATGCATGAAGCTTGAGTTCTGAGGGCTGGACGCAATCCCGTCTCTTTTTCACATACGAGACTCCTAAATATTTGGAATTGTAAATTAAGATATTTCTTGATAACTTACAAAAACCTCTCCAAAAGGGGGAAACCGTTTTTTTTTTTAGCTTTAAAGCAGCGAGAGGTTAAATGGTCCCATGATCCTCGAACAGAGGGTGCTAATTTTGTATACATTCCAAAGTGTCTGAAAAATTAAATACATGTATAAAATTTAATAATATCCATCCATCCATCTTCTACCACTTATCCTGCCCTCAGGGTCGTGGGTCTCTATGCCGGCTGTCATCAGGTGAGTAGTGGGGTACACCCTGGACTGGTTGCCAGTCAATCGCAGGGCCACATACAAAGACAGCCAACATTCACTCACTCATTCAGAATTCAATTTTCCCATTTAACCTGCTGCATGTTTTTGGACTATGGGAAAAAACTGGAGAACCTGGAGGAAGCCCATCCAGACCCGGGGAGAACATGCAAACTCCACACAGAAAGGTCCCATAGTCGGAATTGAACCTGAATTATTAGCATATTGGGTCCTTATGAGTTATAATTTGGTTTCCGATTTGCAAGCCTGCCATGTAATAAATATTGTTAAATGTTTAAAATAGCACATTGAAGTGAGGTATGTGAATGATCTTTGCTCAGAGTCCCCACAGTTCCTTTTGCTGCCACTGGTAGGTGCACGAGGTCCCTGTGCAGGAGGACAGCACGTAAATAAAATACTAGTATCCTGCTGACAACTAAGAGTATCATATTGAGATACATAGAACTCAACTACATAGATAAGAGTTCATGTATTTAAGTAATATCCAACCATCATTGCAAAAGTGTCACATGTCAAATTCCATGAGAGACTCAAACTGTAGATTAATGACAATGCATTCACGCTGCTGCACATAGACAATGGTGTGGGTGGGAATTAATGCTACAATAGATGAGCATTCAGAGAGTGCAGAAACAATCAGATCTGAATCATTCAAAGTGGAAAAAAAACAAAACACATACAAGCAAAACAAACAGAAGACACTGTAGCTTCAAGAATAATCTGTATTTGTAGGTTATCTAATAGAGGTTGACAGTGCTTACACTGACAACAGGAGAATTGTATATATAACTGTAAAGGGATATCATTGTTTTCAAAAAAACAATTATTCAAAAATTGTTTATTTCATGTTAATTGTACTCATTTTACACAATGGATTTCCTATAATTATTATTGTTTTAGAAATTGAAATCATACACTAACACACACATACATACATATATACATATATATATATATATATATATGTATGTATGTATATATATATTTGCACACACACAAACACAGGCTGAATATGCCTCTGTCACACCATCCATATGTTTTGGAGAAGATGTTATGTTTACTTTTGCCTTCGGAGGTCAGTTATGTTTCATTCATTTTATATCGCAAATAGTAATATTCCTTATACCATTTAGCATCAAATATACATGGAATTGCTACTCATTACGATTGTTTGGAGCTTCTCTTTGTCCATTGTTGGGTCTTAGGTGATGTATCTGAGTGTACCTAGCACAGTAACACGGGCAGAAGAGGACTGTTGATCGATCTCATTTGTAGCAGTGCAGGTGTAACTTCCTGCATCGCCCTCATTGGCATTGAGGATTGTGATGTTGTTTTCCTCCTTCTTCAACCTGGAAAACAAAATAACATGAACGGCTCTGAAGTGACACAGATCAATAACCATGAAATCTACTATTATATTTCCAGTATAACTTTAGCTCCCAAAGCTGCATTACATGACTTATTGGACAGCCTTTAATCACTGGCATTATCGAGAATATTTGCGTCTGCTACCCCATTCATCTGTGACAAAATGTGAGGGTATTTTTAGCATCCTGAGCCATATGGGATCAGAGGAATACAAATTCATTGAAATAAAATATTGTCTTTAAACGCGATTGGCATTTTGAAACGGGTGTCCTCATGAGGACAACTTGTCATTTCACCCTCGTGATTGCTTTATTGCATCATTTAATCATTTTGGGTTTTATTTCCACTCCATCCGCCACCAAACAGCGCCGAATAATTTGACATAACTTTCACCCATTTTACATGAGTGAAATAGCAAGTATAATTGATTGCTCCACAATCAGTTAAACAAAACCATACAACTATTTGCCCTCATTACATTTTGGATTTTGAATTCCACTTCAAGCACCATTACCTCCATCCCAGATGAAAAGGCTTGTCATCCTTGGTCCACTCCACAGTGATCGGCAGACTGGGATCGGACTCGACCTTACAGCTGAGGCGAACTGTGGAGCCTCTGTTGACCGACTGGCTCTCAGGTGCCCGGACTATACGAATGGGCTCTGATGTGGAGTGAAGTGGAAGCACATAGGTACAAATGCAGTCACCTAAAATGTGTGAGTGTGCACATCACTGTGCAGCAGAAGGATATTCAGCATCCGATGGGTTGAAAAGCACATTATCAGGACAGCTTAGCTTCACAAGCATGCATTTTCAAAGTCACAACGGCCTCAAACACTGAAGGTGGATCAAACTGGTGTAATGACGTATATTCTACTTTGTTCTATATACTATACTCAAAAGCTCGTATCATGCATCATTGTCGAAGCAAGTAAACAAAATCGGTCACTGGGCAGATAACTTCAAGCATCAGGATTAAGGCTCATCTGCCCATACTGTACTTTTTGTCGGAACACTGGAAAAGAAAATTTCCTGCCACACTGGCAAACTAACCAGAACACATTATAGCCGCATTTGAATAGGAACTATTGCAATAAATTTGAAATGCTGTGAAAGTTATAAGAACAATGTAACTGTGGTGGATGAGTAGGAAGGCAGGAAGGGGGAGGGGGGGGGGGGGGCAAACTCCAAATAGCAACACCCGCTGGAGGCTCTGGATCATTAGCTTCCTGGAAAAGAGTTCTTGAGTTTGAATTTGTTGGCTTACGCCATTACTGGGATGCAAACGTAGAAGCCTTTGGGACAAAAGAATGAAGAAAACATTTCTATGAATTTTGGCACAGAATGAAACCAGCCAAGGATCCACAGTGGTCACCTGGTCAGAGAAAGTGGTTTCTGGTTAGCAGAGACTGTGGCCTGGTGCTAAATGAATCGAACACCTGACAATGGATGCTTTCAGAAAAACATTCTGGCTAAAGCCTTTGAGCTACACTGCTCTTTAATTCTGCTCTGCAACATCAACTAAACTGGTTTGCAAGTTATCTAGTTTTGTGATGTAAAATCTTCAATGGCTGACAACATGATCGAAAATGTGAAATTTGTTGTCCTATAAAAGGATGCTCCCAAAGTATATTTCATGCACAACACATCAAATGTCACGTTTTTGAATATAAAAATACAGGTGCAAAACTAACTGTTTTCATGTGAATCATCCAGCCACTTGTTGTCAGCCTATCTGACACCTATAAATGTGCTGGTGCCTCGATCATCTTTTTTTCCTTTCAGCTGTTAGCAAATCACACCTCCACCAATCTCATCAGATTTTCCTCCACTGGCTTCCCACTCTCACTACGGATGTGTTTAGATGCAGTTTAGATGTGCATGGATAGGTCCCAAAACCTGCCCACAGATTTAGTTATGAGTGCTGCAGTTCAGTGGTGTGAAGTCTGACCTTTGACCTCCAGGCGGACCTGGTTGTTCGCTGTGCCGAAGATGTTCTGGGCCACACAGGTGTAGGTGCCCTCGTCCTCCACTCTGGCACGTTTGATCTCCAAGGTGCCGTTGATATAAACACGGTACTGACCACCATCCAAGCCGCTGCCCATTCCATTCTTAAACCTTAGCACATAAAATAAGGAATGAATTACAAAAAAAAGCTCTACATGCAGTGAGGTAAACATCAGAGTGGGTTTTTTAAGGAGAGGATCGTAAAACATTACCAGCGTAACTGAGGGAAAGGGGAACCAAAGAAAGGGCAATCGAGAAAGGTCCGTTTGCTCTCAATGACCTTAATTAACTGGTTTTTGGGACCGAGCATCTTTGGAGCCATGTCTGCGGGGAGAAAGGGAAAGGGAGTGGATGAGTCCAGAATCCTGTTGCAAGAGGAGTGTGTCCTCTGATCCCCTGCGGGATCAAGCATTATCTTGTTGTGCATTTTTAGCATGCGATAGGTATTTCAGATCACAAGGTCGGAAAGAGATTTAGATGTATTACATGAACACTACCAGTTTGTAACAAAGTATTTAACTGTTAACCTGAGAGCCTAAAGATGACAGATGGAGATGTTGTTCCTTTTGCAACCAATGGCCTGAGGCAATGTGCCAACAATGCCATTGTGGAAAAGACAAAAAAAATGTTTGAAGTCCCAAAGTCTTCTCATATGCCTTATCGTCTAATTATTTCCCATTTGAAGTTACAATCCTGATGTTGATAAAACATTAGAACAACTGGGATTTTGCATGTTGTGCATTTTGCTTTCATGTTCTGCTGCAGAATGATGCCAAATTGTTACTATAGTGACATCTGTCTCTAACTTTGGCTTCCAACTCCCACTGTGACAAATGCCTACATGAGGACAAGTCACATTTATGTAAGGGAGGGGTACAGCGTGGGTGTCGAAAACTCAAAGATTGTGTTTGAGGACTCAGGGTTGCATGAGGTTGATGGATTCTTTTCAATAGTGCAATAGTAACATTAACGCTCCTCTTTCGCTGGCTCTTACCAATGATGCTGACAAAGGCATTGGCTAGCAGATAACCATGCTCGTTGGAGGCATTGCACTGGTAGACGGCAGTGCTTCCCATCTGCACTGCACGGAAGATAATTGTGTCACCCATCATCTGGCGACTGGGGTTGGGCAGCGAGCCTGGGGGCAGTGTAAAACAGACATGGAGGTGAGGAATTGTCATTGGGTTTTAAGCGTTTTTGATATCATGCGTAATAAAATAAAAAAATGCCTAATAAAATTAAGTCTCTTAAATGCTGACCTATATCTCGTGAGAGCTGTGTTCAAACACAATTCGACCAAGCGCCCCTGTTAAGTATCCAACATTGTGTCACTTTACTGAGAAGGTGCGCAGCAACTGTATTATTTGTTTGTGTATAATTGCTCTGTTTCCCGAGGCTTGACGTCAACTTAAAATCACCAAATGATCACAGTTTATTTGTTTGGAAAGGGAGAAATGATAGATCTATCTTTTGGTTTGGTATCTAATTAATTGGCAATGTTTTTTAACCAAGGAAAACAGTATTTGAATATATTGTTCAAATGACTGTCCTTTCTTCGGTTCAGACACGTTGAGAAAATAAGACACAAAGACTTGCATGTTGTTATTTGCATTTTTGTGAAGCAACCAGTAACACAGAAAGAAAGGAAGGTGGACAGGACACGTTTGTACTCACTGTCTATCGGCTGGCCATTGATCAGCCACTGGATGCTGGGTTTAGGGTTTCCATTGGCACGGCACACCAGGCGCCCGTTGTCATCTGGAGCTAGCACCAAGTTTGTTGGTTTGTCCAGCCAATAAGGAGCCGCTGTGGAATATGGGAGGCATGATGGTCTCGCTCACTGCAACTAACTCATCTAAGTGTGGGCTATAAATCCCCTATCCTCCTCACCTTTGACCCGTACAAAGATGGAGTGGCGCATGCTGCCGAGTTTGTTGTTGGCCATGCAGACATATTCCCCGGCATCCTCCTCAGACACGTTGATAATCTTCATGGTCTTGTTGAAGTTCTGGAACGTCACTTTGTGTGCTGGCAGATCTCCGCCTTTCTTAAACCACTTGACGGTCGGTGTGGGTCTATGGGGAATGCCACAGAGACAGGAAATGGTGACTGGAAATAATCAAGATGAATTTTCAAAAATGCATTCACGTTACCCCCCCCCCCCCCATCTTCATTTATATTTGTGATTTTACATATGTGTGATTTTTATTGAGACACATACTCAAAATTAGGAATGTATTGGCCCTCAACTATGCTTAACCCACTGCTATTCAGTCAGTCATTAAAGCTACTATATGAAATCATTTGTATATTCGAGTAAAACAGTGTATTCGGTTAAAGACGATATTTATTGTGTTTACTTGAGTCAAAGCTATAAGGAGTGGAGTGGGTTTTGTTTGTTTATATGATTATCACTATGTTAATGCAAAATATTGTACTAAACTTGTGTGTGCGTCGATGTGTGCATGTGTGTTATCTCACAGTCCGGCAGGGATACACTCCAATAGAAGTTGCTCGTCTCGCAGCACCATTTTGGAGCTCTCCGTCCCGGGCGGTGAAAGTAAGCTCGGAGAGGTTTCAGCCACTTTACGGCCTGGATATGAGGGGAGAGGGAGTGTTTAGCACAAACACGGCCTTAAACCAAGAGTACTACGTTTGTTAAATGCTCTCTCTTGGAAAAGCCACATAAATAAAACACTATCATTCTGATTGCTTCCTTATGGACGTGTTCCATCTCCGCCAGGCATTGGCTCGCATTGCATCTCTTGTTGAGGACAAAGCAACCAGTATGGGGTCAAACCCCCTCTGGCTTCTCTCATAGGAAGACATTAAGAGATTCAAAATGACCACAGGGCTATTGATCCCACTTTATGTTTTCCATGGAACAGAGATTACCATTAAAAGATTAAATAGAGCAGCAGATAAAAACCTGCCAATTTTTCCCATGATGAGATTTGAACAACATCAAGATAAAGTGTATTTGAAGTTCTGTTGTTGAAACATTCAGACCTCAAACCTTCCTGCGAGGGCTTGGCTGGAGAATTAAGCAGAAGTTGCATCATGCAAGCGTCTGCCTCGCCAAAGCCTTCAGATGAGAACCTTTGTGTTCCCGGACACTGGCTTCTGGCACATAAAGCCAGAGGAGGAAGTGATCGATACGAAATCTATAAATAGACTCGCACTGAGTCCTCAGTAAATCATATATTACTGATCAGCCGAGCTTCTGTTGGCCTGAAACAATGAATCATAAGGTCTTAATAAATCTTAATTTCCTTCAGGAATGGCGGGATGTGCAAAAACAACAAATTGCCATCTTGGTTTTGTTGTCTTTAAAAAACAGAGACCAGAGATTGTGACCCTATTGAGCTTCAGAGATTATAAAAGGGATACAAAATTCCTAACTCGCAGCATAAGTTAAAGCAAATAAGTACAAATGACTCTCACACTGCACTTTTCCAGTCTGCTAAAATCCAAAAACAAATCCAGTCTGATGGGAGGTGTGTTGATTACATCAATAAGCTTTCATGATGCAAATATGAGGATTAAAGCATGTTAGCAGTTCGCTTTTCCAGTGACTATTAAGCTTGCCGGGGTGGGAAGGGGGGGTGAGGGGAAGAAAGCTTAAAGGGAAAACGCTCATGTTCACGATTGATAAAGTCAGTAAATGACGACTCGTGGAAAAACGCAGGCTTCCCAGGATGCTCTTCCGTCATAGAATGCCTTTCCACCCAATTATTTTTCGCGTGTGCCGGGAGATTAGCATGCGTACTGTCACGCGGCATTGTCAATGTGATTCAAAGTAAAAGCCTTGCTGGTTTCCACATGTAATTGAATGCTGAGGCCCAGGCACGAATCCAGACTGAACGTTCATCATGTGACCTAATCCCCCGCGAACTCTCCTGGAGGCTTGTCCATGTCTTTCGTCCCTCGGGGGGCCTCAGAGCCTCCAGCCTGCACTGTCCCATGGAGCGTCTTCCCTCTGAGGGACGTTTCCCCTGCTGACCCCCAGGGGATTGGACAACTCTCAGCTGATGCCACTGGCACATATGCTGCCACTTTGCTGCCCCCCAGCTATGAGTTTCCTCAATAGCTGTGAGACCAATGAATATTGATTGAATTCACTTGCATGAAGGTGGACTCTGGGTTAATTATTGATTATGCATGATCACATGATAAAGTGAATTTATATTTGTGCCACAGATGGTTGCGTTGGTTACTCTTTTGATAGATGTCAAACCCAGTAAGTGTCATTTACACGCAGTCTGATACATTCTATGTTTATTAAATAGTTAATTAGCATTGCATGAGGATATTACAGCCAATTACCATCTGCAGCCTAATAACTAAGGGAAGATACAAAGAGAAGATATAGTTAGGAGATAATGCCCACCGGACAATTCTGATTTAATTTGTTATACTGGTTGAATGCTAAGTCATACTTCAAATTATCAGGAGGTCACATATCCTGAGAAATTTTGAACATCAAGTAAAGTTGCCTTCTTTAAAATTAACTGCGGCCATAAATCTTGTTAAACTGTTCATGAAAAAAATGAAAAAATTTGGGGGGTTTTAAATGGGCGATGGCTAGATGGCAAAGCTCAGCACTGAGCCAAAGTATAAAAACCCACATACAGCACCTGCCGAGTCATCACATTTGGGTTTTGTGCCAAATACAGGAGCTATCACCAGTCAAGCCTGATACAGGTACATTGGTCACTAACTTGACTAGATGGTGAAATAAATACCGCTGCATACAAACGGTCCTTTACCCCAGTTTGTATAAAAGGGGCAGAAATGAAGGAAAAAGATGGTATTATTGGAGTTTGGTCGTTTAGTTTAATATCCCCCTCCGTCAAGGTTTCCTATAGTCTATCATCTTAAAGTTGTCATGTTCCGGACAAAAAACATTTTTATACATGAGGTCAACACACTTTAGACCAGTTAGAGGGTTAGGTTTCTGTCAAGGGTCAATCGGAGCTCAGTGGAAGGGCAACCAAGTTAGTGTGCTAGCCGTGTTACAGTCGACAGAAGCGGAGCTGTCCAGACTTTACGTGACTCACCACCGTATGGGTCACTGGCATTGTAAGATGTGTCATTATGGGGCTCATCTGAAAACACACATACACAAACACTGGAACATGAGTCTGCTCACAGATACACAGGATGTTGCATGCACTGATGGATGGTGATGATAGCTGAAAGGAAGGATTTAAGTCAAATCATATAAGCAGCATCAAACATCTGTGAATGAGGTCACTTCTCTGGCATATCCTGACTATGTCTGAGTGGGTAAAGGACATATGGATAAAATTATGATAGAAACAGACCATAGAGTGTGTGTGTGTGTCGTGTGCGTATTTTCTACTTACTTGCTGTGACTTTGAGAGTAAACGGGTTCTTCTGCTGGATAGTGTGCGTGAAGAGAAAGCGAGCGTTGCAGCTGTAGTCATTCTGGGAGTCCCCGGCCAAAACATTGGAGAAGTAAAGGTCTCCGTTCAAACCCATCGACACTCTCTTATCCTGAGAGATCGGAGTCATCACTGGCAAAAGCAGACAAGACACAAAGACGCGCGTTCAGACCACTTTATTGCTCGTTGCCAGTTACATCCCCATGTTATAGTGGTATCCAGAACCGCTGCCTTTGCAACTCTACACCTGATTCCACAAACTCCACTTCATGCTGACTGACCAAAACTAACTAACCAATTTTTCCCAGCAAGAATCTTTTGGCTGCAACTTCGACAGAGCTCATTTGTTTTGGAACAAAAACTCAAAAAAAAGACACCATTACAATTGTCTTTAAGAAAAAAAATATAATTTTTCCTCATTCTCAATGTTCAAAGCTATATCTTATTCTCACACACACACACACACACACACACACACACACACACACACACACACACACACACACACACACACACACACACAGCCTAAAACATAATCTAAATCTACTAAAAATCTATTAACAATTATTTCTCAAAACACATCCATGATCATTTCAAATTACATTTTGCTTCTCTTTATTTTTAAAACTTTCATTAAAATAATGAAGTGAACCAAAATGGCCTACTTACTATATAGAACAAATACTGTGCATTTCTGACATGCAGACTGTAGAATGTGGTGAAGTTGAAGGTTTCATATGTAACAAAGCTGCTGATAGCATGAATGTGTCTTCATAAAGTTGCTCAAGGCAATTCTCCCACACGGATATGCAGACACACTGTCACACACACTGTGATTGACTGACATGAGCTGTGTGGTCACAGAGACGGCGCCTCGGGACCAATCAGCAGCCGGTCCAGCAGTCCCAATTAGGCATCACCATGTTACACTTTCTCTGCAACACAGCCGTCTGATGCTTTCTGCTGTGTTGATGTGAATCCATACTTGGGCTTTTTTATTTTTCAAATCATGTTTTTTTTTGTATGATTTGTTGTTTTAAATATATCACGTTCAAACATTAATTATTGATCAACTTCCCTTTTTCCCATGTGTTTAGGTAAGGTAATGACGTGGATCTTTTGGGATTTTACAAACACACACACACACACCCACACACACGCAAGCCTGCATGTTCACAAGCGCGCGCGCACACACACACACGCAGCCTGAAAGTAGACAAAAGAAAGAGGCCAACACAGCTAATCTAGCGAATAATGCAAATAGCTTGCTAGAGATATTGTTTTAAGATAATGCTGGAGTGTGGACAACCGGAGAGAATATAACTGGGCTGAAACCCCATTGAATCCCTTTTCAGAAAGTCTTTTGTTGTTGGTTTTGCTTTATGTAATTAGATTATTATTATCACATTGGTCCGAGCAAAGATACAGCCATGGTCATAAATCACTGCAGTTAGAATGCTTAACATTTGTTTCATGCATTGGAAGGATATTACACTGCTGTGTGAAAGGTGAACTGGAACGTGACGCCCCTCCATTTCATGTACACATTCTTAATCTTAATCTGCCAAGTGTTAGATTTTTTGTTTCTTGTTATATTCCTCTCACTTTTACATCTATTTCATAAAAATATATATCACTTCGAAAGTTTTTTTTTGACGTATTAAACTTTTTTTTTTTCCCTTAAATAATTTTTTTTTATCAAGTAGAACCCAGGAATTTCATTAAATGTCTTTTTGTTTTACTTTTTTCCTTCATGCAAATAAAGGAATATGAAAAGGTAAACAGGGAGTGGTCCTGATAAAAACAGGAATTAGGGTAAGTAGATGCTGATATTTTTTTCTTGACTGATTTGCCACTACTCAGCACCACAGAGGCAAATGCATTATGAATATTATGCAAACACTCTCTTTTCCTTTCTGCTGCTCCCCTGAAGGGTCGCCATAGCGACCCATCTGCCTCCATCTAACCCTAATTCTTTTCCTCTACTCTCACACCAGATAACTGCATGCCCTCTATCGCTCCATCCCTCGATCTCTTCTCTGGTCTTCCTTTAGACCTCCTGTCTGGCAGGTCAAACCTCAACATCCTTCTACCCAGATATTGCCGATCTCTCCTCCACACATCTAAACCATCTCAGTCAGACTTCGACTCAAAAACATCTAACATGTGCTGTCCCTCGGATGGGCTCATTCCTGATCCTATCCACCCTCGTCACTCCAGAGGAGAACTTTGTCATCTTTGTCTCCTCCATCTCCAGCTCTCCCTCCTGTCTTTTCCACGGTGCCACAAGCTCCAAACCAGACAACATCCAAAAGCTGCGTAATTGCAACTCACTGCTGTTCATCCAGAAGGTGAACGGGGGAGGCAGGCCTGGCGGGGGGTTGCACGGGAGAACCAACGGGGAGCCTTCAGTCACCACTACTGGCTCCAGCACTTCTTTGGGCCACAGGGGAGCCTCTGTGAAGGGGCGGGAGGAGGAGATAATTACATATAAAACTTCGGTCCAATGGAAATCAGGAAAGGCCAAAACGCTAAATGCTGAGAAAATTAAAACAAAGCACCATTATGAATTGGTACCACTGTTTTATTTCGAGATGGCAATAATGAAAGATGAAAATAAGTGAAGTCCAATCAAGTAGTAGGATTGAAATGGATTGCAATTCAATGCGATTTTTGGATGACAAATGAAGACGAGACATTTTCTCATTTTCATTTTTTCATTTTGATTTTGAGACACTACAAAGGAGAAATGAGTGTCAACTGTACTAATAGTAAGAATAATTTGTATAATATGATAGAGTGTGAAATTGTGCAGATATGTGAATGAGACGCTGAATGGTCGTTTGTCTCTATATGTGTCCCTGTGATCGACTGGTGACTGGTCCAAGGTGTTCACCGCCTCTCGCCCATTGACAGCAAGGACAGGCTCCAGCATCTCCGCTAGTCTGACAGCAGGATGAACGGCAGACAATGGCCGGATGGATGGATGATATAGCTTGTGTGTGTCTGTCTGTGTACGAGCTCTTACTGGACACACGCAGAAGGATTTTGTTGGAGAGGGCCACTCCATGCTCGTTGCTGGCAAAACACTGATACTCCCCCTCGTAGTCCTCCGGTCGGCCTCCGTTACGAAAACCAATTTCCAGGGTTCCCGATTGTCTCCGCATTGTTACCCGCGGGTCTTTCCCAATGTTGAAAAACCTGCCATTTCTCCGCCATGAGAACCTAAGAATGTACAAAAAAGAGAAGGAATGAATAAGCTTGAAATAAAACACTGTCTGGTACCAGCAGTCAGTTTCTATTGTGCTGTTGCTCTCTGTATGGACCTACATTTCATTTAGTCCTGTCGTATATTTCTGTTTTGACTGTTTGTTTTGTTTTTTTCAACTGACAGACTAATACCATTGCTTGCACGGTTTCATTGGGTAAAACTGTTCTACATAAAAGGTTAATATATAAGCCAACTGGCCCATTCATGAATTCAGGTAAAATGACAGGGGTCTTGACAAAGGTCTGAGTTGGAATGAATAGCAGTGACAAAATGCATGAAGGTAAATTCATCCAAAATGAAACATGAGAAATGATATCTTTTGCAGACCCAGACATCATCAGCACCACATGACTGCTAACACAATAGGTGAACCGTGCATGATATACATCACACTTGATAATTGGAGGCTTCTCCCTTCTGACTAAAACAATTGCCCTGACAGCACCAAAGCATGGAAGATACAAATGTCATATGCATAATTTCCTTTTGAGGGTAAATTGAAAGGTCAATATGGGTAATATTGCTTAATGTTGTCTTTACGTGTGACTTTAAACAGTGCTAGTTAAATGGCAGCACAAGTGATTGCTTTGTAATTGCGTTCAGCTTCCACAAAGATGGACTTTATGGCTGACTTAGAATTACAATCCACTCAGGGAACTTCTTCTTATTTGCTCACAGGGGTCTTAAATTATCATTTAAATATCATTTTCCCTCAGCTAATTAATTTTGTCTACCAGTGAAAATAAATAGAATTCACTGGGTGTGGAAGTTGTACTGTAACAAAATACTGTACTACAATCGTGTTCAAAATAGTAGCAGTGTTCTTTAAAACGTGACTTAAGCTCAAAATCCTTCATATCTTTTTATTTCCATTCATGCTAAACATTATATTTTACATCAAAACATGAAGAAAAAAAAGTATCTATATTTTAATTACTTTACAGGAAATGAAGGAAAATAATACATTTGGGCTGTTCAAAAAAAACATTAAGATTTAGCATTCCTGTGAATCACTTAACTATTGTTTAGTTGTATAACCACTGTTTTTGAGAACTGCTTCACATCTGTGCTGGACGGAGTCGATCAGCTTCTGGCACCTATAAACAGGTATTCCAGACCAGGATGATTTGACAACCTTCAACAATTCTTCTGCATTTCTTGGTTTTGCCTCAGAAACAGCATTTTGATGGCAGCCCACAAGTTTTCTATTGGATTAAGGTCCAAGGTTTGGGCTGGCCACTCCATAACCTTCATTTTGTTGGTTGGAACCAGAATGCTGCTTGCTTACTGGTGTGTTTGGGGTTATTGTCTTGTTGAAATATCAATTTCAAGGGCATTTCCTCTTCAGCATAAGGCACCATGACCTCTTCAAGTATTGATATAGGCAAATTGATCCTGGTATGTGATAAATAGGCACCACACCATAGTAAGAGAAACAGCCTCATATCAGGATGCTTGCATCACCGTGCTTCACGGTCTTCAGACTGTGGCTTGAATTCAGTGTTTGTGGGGCGTCTGACGAACTGTTTGTGGCCCTTGGACCCAAAAAGAACACTCTTATTTCTCCATTTCTCTTTAGGTCAGTTGATATGTTCTTTAGCAAATTGTATCCTCTTCAGCACGTCTTTTTCTTTTTAACATTGGGACTTTACGGCGGTTTCTTGCCAATAGATTAGCTTCACACAAGCGTCTTCTAATTGTCACAATACTCACAGCTGATTTCAGACCGTCTCCAGGATTTCCCTGGAGCTGATGCTATTATTTTGAGCACAAGTGTATAATAAAAATGATACCAATGATAAGGAGGGGTATTTAATTATCTTAGAATAGTCTGATCCCATATTAACAATGATGCTATCACTATTTTTAACTCTTGGGTAATTGTTTGTGGCTTAGTGTTTTAATGTATACCACAATGCCAGTACTTTGATTTTTGCAGTTCAGCATTTACCTTACTCTTTAGATAAGCTTGTAGAGAATTCAGGAACAAGAAAAGTATATACTTTGCTATTGCAGAGTTCCTATGAGTAAGACAAGAATGAGAGCAAAATCCATAACGGGAAACGGGAAAGTTTTGTTGGGTTTTGTTTCTCTTAAAAAAGGACCATAATATGCATGGACAACAGCAAAACCACATCATATATTCCTCAACAAGCAAGGCAAGAGGGCACAGCTCTCCGTGTGAATTCAATATAGCATATTAAAACTGCAAGTATAATCCCACTCCATGTGTTTTTTCCAGCTGATTACTGAAGTACGGCGCCTATTCTTACGTAACATGTCCCTATTTTTAGTGAGTAGATTATGGAAACATGCCTCCTGTCATTTTTTCAAGAGGCCTGCCGTCAAGCCAGGCCTGGACAGTAGGCTACTATTTCAGCAACTTCTATGGTTAGAGACTGAGACTGTGAGTGAATAAGGGAACGATCCCTCTCGCTGAATGTTTCATGAGCATGAATAGTCAATCGAGAGCATTATAGGCGCACAAAGGCTGTGCTGGAAAGGGGACGGCAGGACGATGTGTGAGCATGGGAGAGTGGTTGTCAGTGCCTTATTGTGTGGTTTGTGTCAGTGTGTGTAAAAGTATGTGTGTGCGAGTCTTATGTAAAGCCAATCTGTCCCCAAATAACAATTGTACCACTGTCCTGAGAGGATGAGAGCCACCAGTGATGTAACCTGGAGATTGTGTGCATGAATGCTTGTGCATGTGCGTGTATCTGTGAACAATTGTTCAATATGAATAACAGAAATAAGTTTGAAGGACAATTTAGAGACGGTACCCAAAGATTGCAAGATTAGAAATAGGCCAAGTGCAACTATAGACCCTTATGCTTCCTCTCAATCTGATGAGGTTAAACAGGAATCACCATGGACCATGTTTGCGAGGGCACTGTGATCTGTAGTGAGAGAAGGAACAGGTAGAGGGAAGTCTACAGAGGTAGAGGTATATCCTGGAGGGGAGTGGAATGAAGGTCAGCTGTAGAAGATTGAATACTTGTGTGTGAATGAGAGGGATCCAAGAGGAGACTACAGGGAATGGAGATAAAGAAGGTGAGGAATTTTAAACACACAAGCAATGGAGAGGGTGAAGAAGAGGTGAAGAAACATGTGCAAGCAGGTTGGAACTGGTGGGGAAAGTGTCAGTCTGAATGAAAGGAAAGGTGTACAAGACGGTGCCATGTTGTCCACTTTGGAGACCGCAACAATGAGGGAAACGAGGAAGAGCTGGGGTCAGCAGAGACAAAGATGGTGAGGTTTTTGGGAGTGAGGAGGATGGATAGGATCAGGAATAAGTCCATATGAGGGACAGCAAATGTTAGATGTGTCAGATAGGTTTGGGCATCCACAGAGGAGGGATGGCAAATATGTGGGTAGAAGGATGCCAAGGTTGGAAATGACAGGCTGGAGACCTAGAGGAAGACTAATGAGGAGATTCATGGAAGGATGAAAGAGGACGTGAAGTTAGTTGGTGTGAGAGAGGAGGATGCAGAGAAATGTATCAGATCGTGGAAGATGCTTCGCTGTGGCGACATCCTGAAGGAGGAAGTCCAATATCTCAATCTGTTTCTGTGGTTAAACATTATTCTCCAGTCCTACCTGTTGGGCCACAGCCCTGAAACAGGCTCACTGTTCGTTATATTTGGGGTGGACCACCTTGGGAATCTCCAGATGTTTGTCAAGCCCTTAGACCAGTTGTCCCTGAGGCCCTGCCTTCCTACCCTGCCCATATAGGAACCACCCAACCTCCTCACTCAGCCTGTGTTTGGCCCCGTCCACCAGTTCAATTCGTTGCCTGTGACACACAGCTGCAATGGATAAAGCAGACATCCGTCAAGAGGGCTGCGTTACATTTCGAAGTGCTGGAAATGAGACAGAATACTCAAGTCTCCCTTTCAATAACAGAGAGACAAAAATAAACCAAACTCTCAAGGGGTTTATGTGAAAAATAAAGATGCACTCTGTAGTGATCAGCTTACTTTGCAGCTGTTGATACAAACCAAACCAGGCAGCAACCCAAGACAAGAATGAGAGGCATGATGTGGGGAGTTGATATCATTTATGACAGCTGGAGTGGACCATCAGACAGCAATAAAGGTGATGGGGGGGCGTCGGGGGTGTCAAAGAGTGAAAGCAGCAGCAAAAAGCGTAACAGACCATGTGTCAGGCTGAGACTGTGGAAGGCGGGCAGACAGGTGTCACACTGAGTTTATAGGGTTGTTAGAGGGCAAGAAAGGAGCTGAAAAGAGAGGCATCGTTCAGCTGGGGGGGGGGAGTAGGCTCGGTTGAGGTTAAAGTATATGCTTGTGTGTGTGTGTGTGTGTGTGTGTGTGTGTGGGAGACAGACATCAAGGATGTGGAAGGAGTGCAGAGCTGAGTGGAACATTAATTTCTCGTTGCTTAGTAAGACAGACTGAGACAAAGACCGACAGGAGATACAAAGGACAAACCAGGGGTCAGAAGTGTGAATGTGTGTGTGTGTGACTGAGTAGTTGAAACAGAACGGTAGATTAAGTCGGCATCTATTGATGTGGGCAGAGGAGAGGGGTTTCTCTGGCGGGGCTTCACTGTCCTCAGCTGCTGTATTTTCCTGATTCCTCTCCAGCTGCATCTGTTTGATCCAGACATGCTGCAGACTACAAGTTTGTCACTATGTCCTTCCTCTGGCGTCCACAACTTGTTTAGTGGCGTTATCCACGCAGGGATACGATGGAGCAGCCATTGTGCATTCGCCGTGCCCCCTTTTGCATATCAAAAAAATTGTGTTTCCCCACCCCGTCTCATACGAAGCCTTGGATACGTTTTCAATCTGGGTAGCATTTGCGGGACCATGTCCTCAAGATTGGGCCTGCCTTGAGACAGAAATCTCAATTGAACAATTTCTAACAGCTTTAAAAAAAAAACAAAAACAAAAAAAAAAAAAAAACACATGGATAGAATCAGGTGGAGTGCAGGGCTTTGGAATTGATCATCACACTAGAGTTGTTTTCTTTTTTTAATGTAGATTGTTGTGTATGTCTCTGTTTGTAATTTATGCAGTTGCCTCGTTTTTTTGTTTTATTTTTTGTCATAGTGGCTTGTCAAGGGAATACAGATGTGAGTTAGTTAGAGGCTACAATCTAGTACCCTGCATGATGATTGTTGAATAGAAGGTGTTCAAGGAAGTGTGTCTAGGAGGCAAAATGACCCCGGGACTTGCCTTACAATCTCTCTTTCATGTGCTTTTGTTTTTTGTGTGTGTGTGTGTGTGTGTGTGTGTGTGTGTGTGTGTGTGGTATACTGCTTACGTTGGCACTGGGTTGCCCTTGGCCTCGCACTCGATGATGATGTTATCTCTGGGGTCGACAATGTAGTCCTTCACTGACTCCTTGGATATAGTGGGGGGTTGTCTCACTATGAGAGGCGGGAGAGGATCAGGTTACATGAAGTGGGTAATGACGATATAACTGCATGTATGCGCACCCACCTGAGTAAACCATAGGCCTGCTTTGATAGAACTATGAAAAACATTTATTAGATTGATTTAAATCAATGAGGCAACTAAAGGTAAGAGAGATTACAGATCATATCAAGCTCTTTTCCACTATTTCACTATTTGCACTGAATTTTAGTTTGTAATAAAATAGGCACAGGTTAATCTACATGCATCATTAGTGCATCGCTTAGGACAACCCCCCTCAGCCTCACAGTCAGGGAACACAGCGAATGTTTCCCTGCCCTTTTCTGGTTCAATGAGCCCCACCAGGCTGCGAATTGGAGACTCACACACTTTGAACACACCAAACAAGATAACAAGCACTGGAGTGGAGCGGCCTGTCGGATTAGCGGCCAGCCTATGACTGCATGATAAAGAATGGATTCCTGTCCAACAGTGGGGGGGGGAGTTCCCACTTTAAATGAAGCTTCAGCTAATCTCATCCAGTCTTTTGTCCATATCCCACAAGCTGCCATGGCAACCACAAGGGTACTTTACAGTCGGCACATTTGTAGTAAAATCTGGAATATATATACATATATATATATATATATATAAATGTGTGTGTGTGTGTGTGTGTGTGTGTGTAACGGGTATGTAAATTGGTTAGACGTTTTAAGTCTGATATTGCATGAGTGTGTGTTTCTGTGTGTGTGTGTGTGTGTAGGCGCGCCTGTGTGTAGGCGCCCCACACTGTCAGCTATGCATGTCATAGCATAAAAATTTGCATTCATTATTATTATAATTAGACCTAAAATTATAATTTAGATCAGATTTTATGAGTGGACTTGAGCTCCAACAAATTATAGGTTTGAAATTAACCTCACATTATTGTCATCTGGCCTATTTGAAAATTTCACTAATTATGTCAGACTGTAAGTGTGTGTCCTAGAGTCAGTAAGTGTTTCTGTCTATTCTTTCTGTTCAATTCTCTGCTGACTAAATTCAAACCTCCGTGGACACGTGTGGACATGCATCCCTCTTTATTTCCCAGCAGGTTGAGCCACCACTCCTAATAAACAACAAAGTGTGAGTCATGTGACTTTGCCCCCCAATGTAAGTCCCTGTGGACTTACACTGATTTAAAAAGAAAAAAAAAACAACACTGTAAAACATTTCCTGGCAGTGAGTACCAGTGAACTGTCTTGTTTCACTATACTGGTTCGATTTGTTTTGGACGCCAGAAGTGCAGCAGCATTAAATGATTTTATCCACAGTAAGGCGGCAGTGGGCGGCCTGCATTCTGTCAGCCTACTGGCCTGCTGTGCATAATTACATAAAGGCAAGCGAAGCATTGTCTACGCAGGGCACACTTACATTCTGCCAGGATCTTTGCTGTTGGTCCGACAAGAAGCCACAGAGAGGCGGAGAAAAAGGGTGGGAAACTGTTAAGAGGCTACTAATCTTGTTAGAGACACATATACTAATACACAGTTCTTGATAATTATTAATAATTATTGTGTTATCATCCATGTAGTTCAAGGTTAATTCGAACTCATGGGAAACAAAAATAGTGCCAACGAAGTGGTAGAGGACTCACCTGTAAGAGGTTTCCATGTCATGGGGAAAAGGAAAGAGAAAGACAGCACAAAGACACAATTGATCACAATCTGCATCAAAGAGCAGACCCAATACTTACTGATACGAAGACCCAATCGGGTCTTCGTATCAGTAAGATGAAATTGTTTGCAATACAATGTTTTTAGTGACTCTTCCTGAAACTCAGACAATATTCAGGAACACATTGACAACATCAGTGGTAACAGCGATTATTTGGGCTGTGATGGAGACGCCCTCCCCATTGCAGAATCAGTGTCAAGGGCTTGACCTTGTATTTGTGCAGCACATGATTAGTCACCACATCTCCACACTTGTATGCACGTTTATGTCCGCTCGGGTGGCAGAGGCCATCTGGTGGTGATAAGTTTGTCTGATGGGGAGCAGTGACGTATGGTTCAATTACGAAAATGTGTGTTTGTGTGTGATTGATTGTGCGTCTCACGCTGGGATGTGTGGAGACACTAGCCAGTTAGTCAAGAGAGTAGTTTTGTTGCTGGGCGAAACAGCAGCCCCATCCCCATCCTGCTGAATTGGAAGACAGTTGCTAAACTGCGAGGCCAAACACAGGACAGGATATTTGGACGGCCCTACAGTGAATCAATCCTGAGCCTAAAATATCACACGTGGAATCATTAAGATTTTGGGCATATTGATGGGAGAAAAACCTGTACTTTTTTTAAATATTTGAGACATCATCGCATGAGAATGCTTTCCTTCTTAGTTTGATGTTGAGATTTTACACATAGGCTGCAACATTGCGGACCTTTAATTGTATGTTTCATAAAGACCAATGACTAAAGCATAAATCACAATCCCTGACAATTAGTTTGTCAGTGTGAATATAGCCAGGAAAGGTCAGGGGTTTATTATACAAATAGTCTCTGCTGGGCAACTTGATCAATAGAGCATCAGAAGTTGAGGGGTGAAAGGTTAGCTGCAATAATATAGAATGTGCATAATAATAGTGTGCTTGTGTGTGTCCGTGCGTGCGTGTGTGTGTGTGTGTGTGTGTGTGTGTGTGTGTGTGGTAACGTATGAGGCAAGCTGTCTTTCTTTCAATATGAGATATGCTATTTTTTTATTGAACAACAGCCAGACATTCAGTGCCCTTTCTTTCTCATGTGTCTGTTGTCTTAAAGGAAGTGTGTATGTATGCACACGTGTTGGGGGCAGCGGTTGTAAGAAAAAAGAAAAAAAAGAGTGGATGCTGTGCTGAAAGAGAAGAAGCAGAAAGAAAATGCATGGCATCCTCTTTCTCGTCCTTTTGTGCCTTTTATTACCAAGTCCCTCAGGAATTTATTTAATGGTAGATTACAGACAGGCTTTCAATCCCATTAAAAAGGACAGATATGTGTGCAAATGTGTATGTGTGTGTTCGGATCAATAAAGATTGTCATCTCCGACTAGAAGCGGCAAACACCACATGAGACACTATTTTCCTGACGGTCGTAGCTGTTCCCTGCCATGGCTTGTGTATTGTGTTTTATACATTGGAATTAGTGCAGTAACTTTATTTTTGTAACACATCACTACCCTAATGTTTTACACCGCTATGAGCAATTTCCCATTTTGATTCAAGCCTTTGTTTAGTTTTTTGTCTCTAGATGCAAAGAGAAGAATATAGATCTTCTCTCTTAGAATTCCTTTTGAGTGTGAGTCATTTAAAAGCCAGAGCAGCATCACAAGCAACAGTGTAATAGTTCCAGTAGCGTGTTCATGGAATCTCTCAGTGAATCTCGTATGTTTTTTTTTCCCCCCAGGAGCTGCAAAATAGCCTAATAGACTGTTAATAATTGCATACTATGGATTATCTTATCTTAATTATCACTGTTCCACCTTTAGTTCTGGCAGATGTGAAATAACATTACCAGGTAACCTAATGTATGAAATAAATGAGGTTTTTATGTAATTATAATATATTTGAACATTTATGTATTTACTTCTTGCAAGTTATATGCAGATAAAAATGTTGGATAATTTTACCCTGCTGCTAATTAAGTGATGCCAACTAAAATCGCCTTGGTTAAAAATATTGTAATCCTCCACCAACTTTTGCACGAACTGGCTCCGTCTTAGGTATCCCTTTTTGCAGGTAGGAAGCAAATGCCCATTGGCTTCTGTGTCTAGCATATTCCTTCAGGTCAGTGCACCAATACTGTATCTGCTAGCCTACTTTACAGCTTCACCCACACACACACCTGTTCATCATCCCATGGTAACGTCTATCGTGTCTGTCGCCCCTGTGGAAGTAATTTCTTCACTTACGATCTTGTGGGACTTCAATGGACACCGCCTCCTGCCGCAGTAGTAGGAGTAATGACACCAGAGCCAGGGCCGAGTGCCTGCCCTGCCCCAACATCTCTCCCTCACCCTGAATGGCCGGCCCTACTTGTCCGCCGCTTTTGGTTGGCTCGATGTTTCTCCCCGCGGCTGCCCAGAGGACCTGAAAGTCCAGGGAGACAGATGGCTATAGAAGACTGAGCAATACATACAGTATAGACAGTTTGTGTGTGTGTGTGGGTGTTTGTGTACATATTGAAGCGCCATAGTGTGTATGGAAACTGGCCTACATTTGCAGCTGAGGCTCTGTTCAGATCCCTGGAGAGAACTGAAACAAAGCCAAGTAAAAAGCTCATTGGCCGTGATTGCTGGAGTGACATCGGCTTCACGGAGACACGTACATACTCCAAGGCAAAATGTGGAAATCGAATTATCTGCCCTGCAACTATGTGGCAGATAATTATTTTGTAAAATTATTATAATTAAAGTATTATGTCTTTGTTTTAATGTTTTATCTATTTTAAGCAGCTGGATGTCATTTTGCTGGGAACCATCCATTCGTGCAGGAAGCCGATGATTTGATTCAAGCAGAAGTTTTGAAATGCCATCGCTAATAGTTGCACTAACAGACATTTTGCCTCTCTTTTTGAATCCGCCCCACTACCGTGTTCAGTATCCCTGGGAAAAAATCATAATCCATAGCTTAGCGTTGATTGTCGAAAAATACCATTAATCTTGATTTCATAGTAAATAATTTAACAAGAGACATTTTTGTGTAATGAAGTCGGTTTGCTTTGCATGTTACTAAAAAGAAAATCACCAGGAGTTGTAAAAATATACCTGAAGATAAAGGAGTTTATGGAATAATATCGGCCTGTAAAACAGTGGAACAGGGAGATTCTAACACTCCTCACTCTGTTAAACTATTTGTCTTTGACTTCAACTCAGACTTTTGTGATATCAGCTATATAAGTTTTATGTATTGACAAAAAAGGAAGTAAGTCTACAACACCTCTTGACCTTAAGTGGATTATAAGTGGATATTTTTCTTTCAATTAATTATTTTGATCAACATTTGCCTTTTTAGTATTATTTCAAAAGAAAATGGTCTCTTATTCAATACTTTGTGGGATCAGTCTTTAATTGCAAAAATGCAAATAAATGAATAGATGAATGAAAGGTGATCAGGTGTTGATTGACTGAACATCGTTGACGTGACGAAGCGTCGATCTCAATGTCTAATTATGGTGACAGCCGTATTGGGTGCTAAATTTAGACAAATGTCAATGTTTGTACCTTCGACCATGCAGGGATTGCTTATTTTATGCACGAGTCATGTTACAACACAGAGATGCTTCTCCAAACTCGCTATGTGATAAATCTTTAACCCCAATGATATTACGTTTGCACTGGTTTACCCATAACAACTTGTTTTGCTCCATCTAATCTATCCGCTGGCCAATCAGCCAAACCTTTCTAATTTACTCCCCGTTGGCTCTACACCACAGCCAGGTCTTTTTACTGGAAACTAAGTGCCAGGACCACCTGCCCGCCGTTAATCTTACTCCCACATGCTGCCCTCCCCCACCAGGATCAATCATTTGCCCTGCTTCAACTCACACTAGAGCTCAAAGCCACAACAACAGAATAAATTAAAAAGAACAGGTGGGAGTGAGGCCTCGCCATAGGTTTGACATTTTAGATATCCGGTAAAAATATGGCAAAAAGAAAAAAAATAATGGCAGGTCGGAAATGTAAAATTGCACTTCAAAAATAAAGAACACACCTGCTGCGACAGGAACAATCTGCTAGAAAGAGATAACATAAGCGGAAACGTCCGCAAAATGGCCAAAATGATAAAAACAGAAGGAGATGCAGTGCTGTACAGAGGTACATTAGTATTATTATTATACAATTTTAACACTATTTCCTGCAAACTCTAAGCCGGGCTCGTAGCTCTGACTGGTGTTTAAATTATGGTCTGTATGATGCTTTGGTTTTTGACGTATGGAGTCGTGGGGGGGATACCAAGTGTATGGTATTCATACACTCTGCTACCTCTGATAATCAATTCAGGGAACACAATGTCATCAAAAGCATGCATTTTTACATTTTATAATAATACAAATTTCATTTTTTCCCAAAGGTCACAGTGAAATGCAAAATACATAACACTATTTTACTGCTGTTTATATTGTACTTCTGTTTGTTTGTATAGGCTTGAAAAATCCTTGTATGCTAGATTTCCTTGTTAGCCCTGTTTTATTTTTTCTCACATTAGCATGTAGGTTTGGATTTTAAGACACCAATATTCTATTCCATTCAAAATGTCTGTTGCTGAATATTATTCTGGTTTCAAGTCCAGCATAAGAGTTTGTCATTGTACCAGTGGCCTTTAAATCATGTTGAAATTGAGTGCTCTAAGGAACATAAACAGGAAATGGGAGGATAAATGTTGACAGGTATAGATTTTCAAAAATATCTACACACCACAGCAATATTGTCAGTGTTGTAAAATTCAAGCTCAGTCTGCTGCTGACGATGAGGAAGAGGCTGAAAGTTCGCACATCTTCATCTTTTTATTGTTTTATCTCGATGACATTATCGACTGAAGTGTGAGTACAACAGCTTTTTTGCCCCGGGGCAGGCATCACATTTCACCCCAAACCTGCAAGCACCAATGCCCCCACCCACACATACAGGCACATGCACTAATGAAGGCGCGCACATACAAAATATAAACACACAAACACACACACACACACTATACATAAACCATCTGGTGGTATGTCAAACTAACGCATTACAACTAAGGAGCTAATCTGACCCTGGGGAGCCAATACCCTATAGGCTGGCATGACTTGCCAATCACTCACACGTACGTACACGCATGAATGAAGATGCTCAGGGAGGTAACATGGTCACACATGGATGGAGACACACCCCTGACACTCCATCATAATCAGCTCACACTTACAAAACAGCCAACCACACACACACATCTGTGCTGGCCACCTGGCGAAAACTCTGACCGGTATCAGGATATCTATTAAATACTGTACTCCTGTACGTAAGCACACACACAGACACACACACACACACACACACAGAAGCAGCAAAGGATTAGGAAGAGACTTTGCCATAAAGGCCTATGTGAGCCATAAATGTACAGAACTTTGAATTTCACACAGAGACAGAGATCAAGAAGGGTGGAGAGCGAGAGAGCGAGCAAGCGCTGGAAGCTCTGAAATAGGTCAGTGTTTCTCTGGTTGTGTTACCACTCTCCAGACTTGGCAGTCCATTATAGATGGTAGCATGCAGTGAGACGCTCCTGCTGGATGCACAGCAGGAAAAGAAAACGGTCAGTGAACATCACTTACTACATATTGCATTTCACCACATCTGGCGGAGGTAAATAGGGGCAACACCGCTGCTGGCTCCCCACACCTGGCATACATTTCGCAAAAGTGTGTGTGATGGTGTTTATCTTGAGAGTGGAACCCCATTTTTTTAAGGACTCAATGTCTCTGTGAAATCGCTCTGAATATTTACATGGAAATCGAAAGCGCATGAGAAAAAGCTTCATTGCGTTGGAGGCCCTTTTCTTCACTTCATTCCACAGTTAACCATTGAGAAATATTATTCTAACTACAGTTTATCATAAAGCTGCTGGGGCTTTCACGTTAAAAGTAGAAGAGCAGGACCAGCAAGCAGCAATCAATCGTGACAGATAAGATTATAATTATCAAAAATATTGGACCCGTGATGGAATTCATTGAAAACAATCCAAAACGGAATACAGAATTCATCGCACAACATGATGATACTGCTTCCTGGGAAGAAGGGGAAAGCTGGGAGCTTCTTTGTACAAAATACATATAGCAAGTAACTATCATAGATTCAAGAAAAGGTCAGGAAACATACATTCATTCATTATCTGTACTACTTAACCCACAGTCAGGGTCACCAGGGGTGCGAGAGTCAATCCCATCTGTCATTTGGTGAGAGACATACAGCCATTCACACGTCTATACAACTGAGGGTCTCCAGTGAACCTGCCACCCCCTGTCAAGCCAGGAATCAAACCAGAGACCATCTTGCTGTGAGGCAGTCACCATGCTGCTAACAATGGGATTTTGTTTTTTTTTTCATTATTTTTTTTTTAAGTAGAAGCAGGTGATAAATCTGGATCCCAGACAAGAGGCGTAGTAAAAGCCTTTCACTTTAATCAATATCTATAGAAATCTTAATTCCTGGGTTCATGGAATACACACAGAGATGAGGTCAAGGTCCAAAGCTGGCAGAGATTGACTTTCTGTCACACAGGCTTAGCGATTCACACATGCACCGATAAACAGGCGGAGGCTTACCGTCAATTAATCAATAGAATATATGGTATCCCCGCCGTTTCATAATTAATACTCTGCAAAGTGAGTTGTGAGTTGTCTTGTGTCACTATACAAATGTACTGATGTAATCAAGTCTTGATAACAGACATTTGTTCAAAGAAAGGAATGACACCATACAATCCATGTCAGCAGAGTCTAAAGCATCATACAGCAATGTATATATACATGAAATCTAACTTTAAATCAGCTGTTTTTATTTCGCGAACACTGTTTATAAATTTAGATTAGATCATATTACGTGTATGAGCTCCTGGTTTGGTTTAGGAAGATTTGATTGACAGCTCATCACCCTGGACACTTCTGTCTGGAATAAGAGAAGTACATGGGATGTTACGGGGGTCTAAGCCAGGACTGGTGCTCGAGGTCACCTTGCTTTGCGACACATTAGTCCCTGGTCATGGCTCAGAGGGGGGTCACGTGTCCGGGACATAAACCCACAAAAGTCCAACATCAGGCTGGCGGGTTGGTTGTTTAGCTGTTCATGCAGCATTGTGGCAAGTTTAGGTGGGGTCACATTTCTGACTAACCTCACATACTTCTTTGGATTCCCACACACGCGCAGACACACACATGCACAAGGTGACCGATGAAACATAACACAGTCAAAGCTACACATTAGCATCACAGAAACACTGGTGCCATGTCCTCTTACAGAAGCAGATCTGCCCTTTGCTGGGTAAAATGAATATTTAAATGTGTACATAGTCTATTATAGGGATACAAGTGTAGGCCGTAGAACAGTACATTCCTGGGGGTTTACTTCTTGAAGTACAGTGGAGTACAATGCATTTTTTTCAATGTTGTTGAGGCCCAATGAACATTAAAATGATTAGTACGAGCACAGTCATCACCAAATTCATTTTTTTCTTCCTCCTAAGGAGCCACTTCAAATGAAAGAGACACCCAATATCATCTGCATCGATTGAACCAAGCACAAGATATTGTTTAAAATCATGCTTTCCAAGAGAGTCGTGTCATGAATAAATACAACCACATTCATGGTCTGGAATTTCAAATGTGGATAAAACTGCTCCGCCTCTTCACCCAACGATCCAGATTCTGAGAGTTTCATCCTTGATGGGTTGTGCACTTAAACAGGATTGCTCAGACACAAAACACACATGTGTACTGGATACCACCCTCTCATCGTCCCCCACAAATGATGCTTACGTTAGTAATTTTTTGTGGTCCTCAATGCTAATGGTGCTCTTCTGGGACAAATAGGCCTGTGATGTTTTCCATTTCCCTTTTTGGGGCGCATTTCAAGAGTGGGGGGCAAACAAACCAACAGCTTTTGTTCACTCTTTCACTGAATGGCTTTATGTGTAATTGCACAGGTAGAGAATTAGAGAATAATGTTAATTATACCCACAAACTGAGTGGGTTATCTCTTGATGTATTGTTGCCTGTGGACTGCTGTTTCAGCACTTTGAAACCTATTTCCAATCCACACTGACAGTTTGTGTGCTACGTTGGTTTGATGGTACACTAACTTGTGATGAGCAAGAGGGGTTTTAAGAGAATATGGAGAGAAACCAATCTTTGCAGCCTAACCTGCCTCCAGCAGTCATGTTCTGACATTGGTGCACTTCGATGAGCTGCTGCATGTGAACTTTCAGTATATTGATGTTTTCTTGCATTATGCTGCCACTGCCCAACAGTACCATACCCCTATGTATATTAATGTTATTCTACAATAGTTTTCAAATAATGCATCGAATATTAAAATACTTTCATCACTTTCTGTACTGGGGTGACTGAGTTACACTGGATTAATATCCAGTGTAAAGCACTAAATAAGTGAAGGCCATTTAACGTGTTATTTCAGTAACACTTTACTTACTTTTCTTTTACCAATGAGATTTTTCTCTGAGCTTTCAACCATTCAAAAGTCAGTATTGCTCACATCTTATTCAGTCAAACTTATAGACATCTGTTATTATAGTGTGATGAGGAACAACTGATAAAGTTGAACAACTGCAACGGATTGGCAAACAACCCCAGCAAAACAATATCAGTCCAAATTATTGCAAACCGCTTTAATCATTTTACAAATTTGCACTATTCACAAATAATCTGTCTAAATAGCATCTGCAATCATGACAAATGGCAAACCTAAATAATATATACTTGTAAAGCTAAAGCTTTAAAATCACTCTTTATTCAGTAATTACTATGCCACAAAAGGCATCACTTAAATTGCTTTACAATGCTCTTAAGCATCATGAGAAAAGCATTGTTTTTCTTGTTCTTGAGAAATGTTATGTTGAAGTGTAAAATTGTGTTATTAGGCTACTCCTGTTTAAGTCCCTAAAATACCTTTAAAAAACAACTAAACAACACAACAACACACACATGCTTTCCCCACTTTTTTATGACTGATATTAAAAAATCTCAATTCTTATGCATTATGCATTCAGGGATAAGACTGTGCATAGCTGATATAGGTCATATGAATCTTTTACTATAATGTGGGATGACAAGTAACATCTTCGGTTATTATCATTTATACATTTTCTCTTTCTCCTCTCTTGCTGTAAATGTCTGTTCTACACATGCACAATTCTTTTTTATCTTTGGAAGCCAGAATGGATCCACTGGAGGCAGCAACACATTATTTGGCCCCTAAGCCATTTCAGCTGACCTCCATAAAGACCACATCACCCACTTTTGGTCTCCCAACAGCCCCGGCATAGTATACACCCATCACACACAATTACCCTCACCACCGAACTCCAGCCCTACCATGGCTGGCGGCTGCAAAAATACAAACACACGTACAAATAAAGGTGTGAAAATGTCAGATGTCCCAGTGAATCGCTGGTGAAAGGTAATCACACACAAATGTGTTGGCTCAGACACACGCAAACACACGGACGCATAGCAGTGTTTCCTGCAGTCCCCTGTATTTCTACCGTCTGTGGGGTAAATATAAACCTGGATGTCAGGTATTTTCAATGGTCCTCAATTTGATTCTGTATTCCAAGTTCTTTTATTACAGACATCCATGAAGGTTCAAAGCAATCCACTTATTTTTCATGCCTAATAAATTACTGCAGTGGTAGCTTTTTAAAAACTTTGACCTTTGATGAGCCAGAAACATGGGGTGAGCCTCTGAAATGCTCTGTTTTTCAGAACACTGAGTACCACAAAAACACAGCCCTCTGTATCAAAAAGCAAACATATCCAACAAAGACTGTGCATCTTCTTTTAAACATTAGGACTATATTAGAAATGTATATTCACTTGTTTTATGAGCCAGTATGTTACTTAGGTTAGTTCAGTTCAGACAGAGAAACACAATACATGTATGCAAACACATACCTGCTTCAATGTGGCATTTCAGGATAAATCATGCGAAAAGAGAAGTGAGCCTGTAACTAAAAGGTTGACGGTTCAATCCCCTGCAGGTGAATTGTGGGCTTGGAAATGGAAGGAACAGCTCCCTCTCTCTCATTTCTTCACGATTTGCCACCTTTTCAGTGACCTGTTGCACATTTGTATGTAGCGCATAGTATGCAGGTTCACTTTGATGGTACATAAACAAAGAAATGTATTTATGGCCAGATAAAAAAAGTCTCAACAAATAAGCTTCAAACAAATGATGCTTCTGATCACACTATTGAACTGTGTCTCATTGATTTATCTCGATAGTGTCCTTAAAATCCTCTTTATATGTTTCAACACAAGCTCTAGTTGAACTACAGACGCAACATGACCGAGAGGGTTTCTGGTCAGAAGGGTTTCTGGATGGATGCAGCAGCAGTATGTGTCTTCAGTCATTAGAGCTACATACACAAGCATGTAAATGTGAGCAGCAATCATGGCATGTAGAATATATTGATTGACTCACCCTCAACCGTGCAGATTCTTATCTCTGGTCTGTCCGGCCAGTCTGTTGCGACCACTTTGCAGACCTGAGAAAACAGCGAACAAGAGCAATATTACATCTCAGTGATGTCGGAGCACAAATATCAGTCTGCGCATTCTGTCTCTATATTGGTAAGATCTGTAAATAACCTAGGACGCTTTATGAAGGGCCCTTGTATCATACGGAATGGGTTTTGAATGAAACAGGCGCTGGTTGAAAAGAAGCTGTTTGTAACGATCAGGTTCCTCATTAGTCTTTGTAAACGTGAGCACAAGAGGCAGGAAAAGCTACAGCGGAGCAGACAAGCAGCAACACACACACACGCCTGGGGACTGTCTGCGTCTGTGTTGTTTCTTCAACTGTGTGTTTTCTGCTTTCAAAGACCTCGCCTGTGCGCCAGCCTCTAGCCTCGGGATCCCAGTATGGTCCTTCTCTCTTCCTCTTTTTTTTTTCCCCCCAGTGCCCCGCTGTTCTTACACACCCTCACATGTACAGAAACACACACCACTGCAGCACACTCACACTCAGAGGACTGGTAAAATGGGAATCGTAAACATACACTACAACTCCGTTAGAGGCCAGAATTCAGCGAGACAGAAGGTAAATCAATAATTTTTTTTTTTTTTTGTATACAGTAAAAGAACCAAATCCTTAAAAGTGTGACTCTCATTTTCAATCAGAAAGGATTGCGTGAAATTAACGCATACCTTGCAACCGCAGAGAGATGTCCCAATGTGATTTTTCTGATGTGGATAATTAATACTAGGCCTTTAAATAATTCATTTAGTTACTTGCCCTACACTCTGTTCATTAAAATGCACATCTCATATTAGGATTATAGTTAACATAAGGAAAAGTAAGTGGCGTTGGCGATGTGAAGCATCCTCATGCAGCAACAGCAGATGAGAGCTCATCTCAGAACACACATATATAGTTTGAATGTGAATAGAATTTCAGAAAGAGTTGATTCCCTGTTGATTTGAAAATATCAAATAAGAGATTTAAGTGAAACCTCAGTTCCTTGTCTCTTTTGCAAAAAAAAAAGCCTTGTCCAGGAGGCTGCATTATCATGGTCGCTGCAGCCAAGGAGGACTGCATTAGATAGCCTAAACGGAAATGTTTCAGTCTTGCAGAAGGATGCGTTTTTTTTACATTGTATTATCAATATTCCAGTTGAAAATGGAATATTGAAACACAGAAGCGGGATAGCTGGGTGGTTTGATCCTCAAGCTCCCACAGAACTTAGAGGTACTCTGACCTAAAGCACTTAAGAGTCCCAACTAGCTGGTTCATCATCTGGTTCTTCACATCATCGCCCATCCCACAGCTGTCAAAATGTTTGAATCAGCCCCGATGTCTAAACATGAAATCCTGACACTGATTTCAATGCGGTAACGTACACAATACAGACCAAGTCCTCGACATCTTAGCAAGAATGCTACTGTACATTAATTTAACACACACACACACACACACACACTCACACATACACACACATACACACACACACACAGAAGGACAGACGCCACAAAGTAAGTCAAATCAGAAAATGTACTGTTAAAGCTAGAATGAAAATCTCTCCCTTTGAGAAAAAAATGGCATTTTCAATCAACAGAACCTGACAAAGGCCTCAGTCATACAGTTACACTGCCTGACAAAAGAGAGATGTGACATTGAGAAACTGTCTGATCGATGTCCTATGAAAGGCCTATATTGGGCGAAAAAACAGGATGTTAGAGGATGACAATAGTGACTTTCACATGAACCACTGCTTTCATGTGGAAATAGCTGTACATGTATGCATTCATACAGTGTTAGCTGTGCTCAGTGTTTCACAGTTTTCACAGAATTTACTAAAAAAAAAAAACATCAATTAACAATTTAGCTTACAAACATTTCAGCCCTTATAATTTGCTGCATCTTGAATTTTAATGGTGTTTAATCCAACATATGTTTAAGAAATATCCTGTAAGATACGGGATGCCACATACTGAACATCTGGGTGGAGATGTTGAACTAGGTTAAGTGCAGTGCCACAGGCAATGCAGTGCTGTGCCCCATTTAAGGAGAATGTGTGTTCGAACAAGGCGGCTGCTGCGAAACGTAGTATTTTAGCTGCAGGGAACCCAATGTTCTGATCAGACACAGAGTCCAAACTGAGATCATTACTAAAAGAAAAATGACGAGAACAAGGTTGAGGTGGCCGGTGAAATTTTAAATACAGTCCTATCCGATTTACATTTGCATGTTCTGCCAAGGAAAACATCCATACTGAAGCCCATGCGTACGGTGCTCTGGGCCCAGCAGGTTCAGCGGTGCACGTGTAGTCTTATCTACAGATTCAGTGTGCATCGTGGATTGTGCCCTGCTACAAACAAAGACAGTATTACAACAACCACATAGAAGCACGCATGTCTTCCTTGTTGTAGGAATAATATAAATAGAACATATTTCAAAGCCCATAAAACTTTCAGAGCTTTCCAGACAGACCACTGCCGCCCGCCCCCCCGCAGCTGCAGTCAATTTCTTCAAGTTAATTGCAACCTCCAACCTGGTTTGGATTACTACAAGTGTTCATCATGAGGATATTCCTGCAGCACCTGCAAAGATTTCAATGTGTATAGTCATCGTAGACATATCATCTAAATGATACATATTCATTGTACATTTCTTTTATGGCCTTATGAAAACATGAGTGTAATATTCATACTTGAGTGAGTCTTTTTAATAGATGATTAATGGTTTTCCTACATGATCCCCACTTAAAGAACTTGCACATCTCTGGGTTTTTGTGCTCGTGAATCTAAAAAAAAATAAAATAAAATGTTCAAACACTTTCTTTCGTTTTAAAAACGAAAAGGTAGTGTGTGAGTAAATTAGAGCTTTTGGTATGTTTTCAAAGAGCTCTGTGGTCTGGTTGTCACACAAACAAGCTGACATGGAATGTCCCATGTATAGTCTACGTTTTTAAAATATAATCCTCACTCCTGGTTTATTTCATTTGTGGAATAAGATGGGGGATCTATTGATGAAAAAACTGAAAATACATAAAAATCGAATATTTGAAGCACTACTTCATACTTCACATTTAATGAATGTCTCTGGAAGCAATTCGCAAAAAAGAATATTTTTCTCTTTCAAATTCAACGTCAGTCAGAGCATTGTTTAAATAAAACCGCCAGCACTAAACAGGCTGTTTCCTCACAGCCTCTCAGATATAAAGATCTCTCTGTGAGAAATGACGGATGCGGCTCTCCATCAAACATCTGTGACCCGCGTTTAACAGCTACTTAAGACAGCCAGTGTGTGTTCCTGCGTACACATTCGCACTGGCGCCGGCCTCCGATTTCTTGTTGACAACAAGATCTGGCTTTTTGACACACACACACACACACTCTCTCTCTCTCTCTTTCGCCAAAGGACAGGCAGACCACTGGCTCCTTTATACTCAAAAGTCACAGGTCAGGTTCTGAAGATGAAAACATCCATGAGGGTCACACGATTTCTTTAGTATAGAAGATTTCCTGGGTCACCATGGCGACTTGAGGAGTGGGTACAATGGCAGGGGGGAGGACAGGAAATGAAGGGTTGGATTTTGTTATTCGTAATGAACTATAATTGCTTGCACATAAATATGGTTAGAGAAAATTACTGTAGCATTGAAGCACTGGAAGCCAAACAAAACAATATAATGCTCAGAGGTTGATATTTGTTTGAGTTAGCAATTTAGATGCTAACATCTTTTGAGGTTGACTTGTTAATGGACCAAAATCCCACATTCACACATCTCAATATGTCAACAATGACCAAACTTGACAAGATTATTTTATTTTGAGAATTAGAAGTTAATGTGATCTTCATGTTTACCTTACCTGCTAACACTAAATGTTAAGCTGAATGTTAAACTTAATAACTCTGAATTTCCTGTCTTCTGAGGGGAGATTGTTAGTGTAAAAAAAAAAAAAAAAATCAATTAGTTGTTTTTGCAGCTTTAGAAATGTAATGATGGAAATAACCTTCTATTCCTGCTAACCCTCAGTTCACCTTTAAAGGCAGGACACAAACAAAACAAAGCCGTGTCGGGTTACAAACCCGCCCTTCTGTACCCATGACAAGCTCTGGGGAAGGTGAGATGTTAGGGGGAGAGAGCAGTGCCATGTAAACTAGCAGTTGCCAGGCAATACATGCTCGTGTGTGTTGCGTATGTGTTCGTGTGGACGACATGCTTGGAAGGAGCTGTGGCTCGATTCTGCTGAGTGACCTACATTTGATGAAGCGAGAGACAGAGCAAACGTAAAGACGGAGTGTAACATACAGCAGAGACCCTGGCTTATTCTATGGAGAACCAAAAGGACCAATAACGGAGGCCGAGGAATGAAAGTTGATAAAAAATGAAAATATCCCTGAGGGTTGTGCGTGGGGAGGAGGGGGGGGGGGACACTGAAAAGAAACAGTGGAGAGGGAAAGCCGTAAAAAGACGTAGGAGATGAGAGTGTGTACCCTGAGGGGAAGTGCTCTACAGCTCAATCCCAGATAAATCAATCCCAGAGTTCCCGGAGTGATGGGATCTGGAGCACTTCCTGTGTCCATGCACCCTCTTTTATGGGCCTTCTTAATAAATGATGAGAAACATCTGTAGCCATGCACGTACACACACACACGCACACACACAGACACACACACACACACACTTGCCATGACTCCTGTCAATACCTGTAAGGCATGTCGCATTCAGCCCACCCCTCTAGTAGCACACATTAAACAGCATATGAAAAATGTCTATTTACGATTTAGATTTTGGCAAGATTAATGGACTGAGTCAAGGATAGAAGAAAATGTGCCTTTTATCATCCCACAGTGAAAAAATTCCAATGTTAATAAAACTTAACAACATGATACCAACTGTTATCTGGAATTCAAAAGACAAAAAAATAAAAATTAGGATCAGACCCACGTTTTTGGGTCATTAAGTTGCAGAATTCACCTCACATCCAGAAGGACAAGCATAAATTCAATGACCTGTTGTTCTGTTAATATTCAGGGATTTCAACATGGTTGCACTTATGTATTCACCAAATGCAGACATTTAAGAAAGTGTTTGTTCCTGACGTCGGCCTTGTCTTTGTGTTTATGCTGCAATCATTGACAACATGGAATCCATTATGTTGTCTTTAGTGGGACCAAAACCATTAGGGATACGGAATTAAATATGCCAAATGGGATTCAGATTTGACCTGAAGTCGAGAGAGATGTTTGCTTTGGACTAAATTCATCCCAGTATGAGCAAAGTCAAACCCCAAGCGTGACATCTATCACACTGTAGTCCATTCTCTGGAAGGCTGTGGAGAAATGAAGCATGTTACGAAGTAACATCTTTTTTTTTCTCAGATGTACAAAAACAAAATAAAAGTTCTTTCTTTTTTCTCCTTTTGAGACTCAGATTAATGCCATTGCTGTCCCTTGGTACAAGGATCAGTAAAACATTGTCCTGTGTATTAATGAATCATCTCATCATCTTAAGACACACTGCCCTTGAACAGCGGTGACCCCAAGCGCTTCATGCAGGGCGAGGTCGCACTGAACTGTCTCCACATGTGAAAGTGTGTAATTATGTAAACATGATTAGGCTTATAAGCAAGAGACTCCTTTTCTACACATTTCACATATATTAATATGTAATGAATACAGTTCCTCCAGCTCAAAGACGGAAATAACAAGAATGCTGACCTTTTGTTGTTTTTGGAAAAATATTTATAAATAAATATGTATTATACGTACATATGTACTTATATTTGACTATCCAATACTGAGTAGTGGTATTGTGATTTCAAAATCATTGATCAAGGACAAAAGGAGATGAGATGGGGACAGAACAAACACCCCATCATTCAAACAGTTTCATATCTGTCATCCAGACGCCAAATTTCTTTTTTTATTATTATATTGTTATTGAAAGAGCAATCTCTCTTGATCTCTTTAACTTTCTTTTTCATGTCCACCGAAGGTGTCTGCAGGGGAGAATCCATATTACACATATTAAACGTGCATGCGCGCACGCAGGCACACACACACACACACGCGCACACACACACACACACACAGAAACTGTAATATATAGGGAGAAGCCAATCATGTCAAGCCATCCTCATCCTCTTCCAGTTCTGTGAAACAATGCCTGCAACTGTCTGACCAGGAACTGGAAGAGACGGAGCGGGTGAGGGGAGCTATACACCCCAATCAGTTAGTTACCCCCTGTCAGTTTCGACCCATCAGTCCACAAAGACAGGGGTGGAGGTGGGTGGGTGGGGGGAGTCGGGGGAGACTGGGAGAGAACAAACAAGAGGGAGAGAGATGAAATATGAGCACAAAAGTACAATGAAACACTTGGAGAGCAGGGAAGAGAGGGAGAATGCGATGGTGAGGAATTGAAAGGGAAAACGCAAGCTTGGCTCCGACGCCAAATGCATTCAATAAGCTTTTTAAAGTTCCCGCTGCTTGAGGGAACAGCTGCTTTTAAGAAAATTAAAACTTGACAGATACCTCATCAAGCAGCTGAGCCAAGAATATTAGAATTTGAGGATCGGGAGAAAAAAAAAAAAAAAGTAAGAGTAGGACAACAGCTGGAAACATGACAGGGGGTCATGCCAGATGTGTTGTTACTGCGAAAATCCTAAAAGCTGCATGTGTTGAAATGGGTGAATCATGTGGGAATACTGAAGACCATTATTATGTTGCTTCTCATTCAAATCGTGCTGCTTTCAAGGAAAAATCCAGAATCATCTGCTAATTAGCTTAGCAGAATGAATCGTTGTCAACGGTGAGCATTAGCCTACCTCAATCAAAAGTCTTCATATCCACATTCTAACACTCAATATACACACACACACACACACACCACTATACTGAACAGATAGTGTTTCTCCTTTTTCTATGCTGTGGTTGGATTTGAATAGAAATATCATATTGTTTCAAAAAGTAGATCTAGTGAATACTGGCCTATGGAGAGGGGCTGGGTCATGTCGAGGAAGCTGTTAGTTGGTTGCATATCAGTAAAATAACAGCAACATACTGTTTTCAAACAAATGAACAAAATGTAAATTTCTTTTGAAAGTGAAAGAGGCAAATACAGGTAAAGATTCATGAGAAATTCTCCCCATATCATGCTCAATATGAAAAGCCAGCACCTTCGTCTGTCTGAAAAAACAAAAAAAATGAAAAGCATAATGGTCCCTTTACAGTATTTTTGCTCCTGTCAAACTCTGCCAGTTGCAGGGGGCAGTATTCCTGCTCTCGGTTTCTACATGACTTAACAAAGAATCCTGATTCTCTGAAATATTGAAGACCTCCCGCTGATACCCCAGTGACACTAAATATGCCCCACCTTGTCGTAGTCATGACATCATATATTCATGGCAAACAAAGAGGTCTTTTACTGATCCCTCAAGGCACACGGTCAAAAACCCCACAACGCCCACAGGGCTTTGGCAGCCACCCAAATAAATTCATCAGCTGCACAAACACTTGATAAATATTGTATTTTATTTTACAACAAAATGATTGCATTAAACAATGATGATCATTTATTTATATATGCAAGTCCTGGATCTGTTTAGATCTCATGTGAGCAAAAACCAACGTATATCCAGCATCAAAACTATACTGAGGTAAATCTTATAATGTACAGCTTGACACCTGTGTAACCAGGCTTGCAGGCAGAACTGTTAGAGAGTTCATACTCTAAAAAGCCTCAAACAAATACCCATCAACTCTAGACCGACCACTGGTTCTTCTGGAAGTTCTGCAGTGGCATTCAGAAGTCCCCCTATAGATGCCTTGTAGAAAAAAACTCACAAAGTTCTGTATTTGCACGAAGTGTGAAGTCGTAGTGGTCCTCACGCCACGTAGACGAAGAAACAAATCCATGTTGTGGAGCAGTGGGATTTCACTGCAAAAGTTGGGCTCACAATAAATGATCTAGCTTTATTTAAATCACGAGGGTGGGTTGCCGTGACAGCAGGGTTCGGGATGCGGAGCAGGGTGGCCCAACAGAGACTAGGACCTCATTGCGATCATTAAAGTCCCAATTTTTGAAAATACGCTGAGAAATAGCAGGCTGCGTGTCGTGAATGATGGATCCTCCCTCAGTGTTGGCGAAAGATTTTACCTAAGTGCACCTACATTGTGCATTATCTAAAGAAGGAAGCAGCAGGTAGGAATAGTGACAATATGCCGTATTCCTAACTCTTTGGTCAAAACGATCAGACTCTTGACTTTAACAAGAAATGATCCCTTTGTTCTCCAATTTGTCTACATTTTTATTTACTCTGCTGTATCCTGGTTTCCAGCGAACAGATTTTTAAACTACGCTCTTTGTGTGGTGAGTTCTGGAGACCCTCCCCTCTGCATAAACAAAGGAGTTACTGACATTGTGTCTGACCACACCTCGTTTCAAGACGAATCACTGATCATGTATCCTATATCCAGACATCTAATGAATGTATTTTTCGCAAAATAGAAATTATGCTAAATATGTGTTTGTGTTGATAGGTAATGGTTCTTTGTACCAAAACATTGTCTCTCACGTCTCTCTCACTCCAGCCATCCATCCATCTCTCTCTAACTTGCCCATCCCGCCACTCACACTCCTCATCTGGCCCTAAATAACCTCTCCATCTCTCCTCTATTCTCATCTCTGCCTCTCTTTTTTTTTTTCTCCTCGCTTTTGTTACCATCCAAAGGCAACACTACTTTTTTCCACCGTTCCTTCCAACCATTCTCACTGATCGGCTAATCATTCTTCTGTTTTGCTCTGCACTATTCACCCATCCATGCTCCTGCCTTCTCTGCATCCACCCCCCAACGTAGTGATGTCGGTCACCACGGCGCCTCATTAGCACATCTGGATCGCACTTTGTGCTCAACAACCCCCTCCTTTTTCAACATCCCTTTCTCCCCACCACATTCTGTCTCGTCCAATGAAAAAACTCCCCTGTCACCAGGGCTCCTTAGCAACAGTGCCACAAGGGGAAGGAGGAATGAAAGCGTGTGTGTGTGTGTGTATTTGTGGGGGTATGATGAAGGGTTGAGATGGGATGAAGATGAAGAGTAGGAGGCGAGGGGGAGACTGATACCAGGGGGAGTGTGAGGCTAAAGGTGTGCTTGCCATTATCAAAGCATTGCATCTCTGCATATATGTGTGTGTGTGTGTGTGTGTGTGTGTCTGTGTGTGTGTGTGCTTAAAGGAGAGAGAAGGGCCTGAAAGGGATAGCACAAGAGTGCGATCTCTGTGCCTTATCAGGGCAAACCAGAATGTGCACATGTGTCTGTATACCTGTGTGTGTGTGTCTGTGTGCAAATAAAATCAAGAGGGCATCATTTCAAAGTTGCCACCTAAATTGTGTGTCTGTGTGTTGTGGCTGACTCGGCGAGCATGCTGCTGCCAATCATACAGTAAATGGCTTCATTTCTAATCCTGGTCAACACCCTGCATTCATGTCTGACATCTAAGGTCTAGAAATGCATTCCCTGTCAATGAAAGAAGCCCTTCTCTGCTTTATATTCTAATTAAGGTTGAAAAACAGACTGATAGCAAATCCAGAGAGGGTAAGAAAACATGCAGACTGCCTTGTTGGCTCCCTGAAGACATAATGAGGGTGAAAATGAATAAAGATGAATCTGATGTTTCGAGACACATTGCTGGACCTCATTGAAGGCCATCCTTTCCACAGATCACAAACACTTAGGATGTGAGGACCTGCGAGCCAACTGTGGTGTATCTCTTACATACAGAGATGAGCTCAGTCCCTGTCCAAGGACAGAAACTGTGAAGATGATGCAGAATGGTAAATAGGCCTTTTAGGCAACATCTTCTCGACCTTTGGGGTGATTTACAGGGTCACCGGGTTCAGCCACTGATGACTGCGTGTGTGTACACAAGCGCACACACACACCTCTGTATCCTCAGAACAGCCAGTATAGTAGTCTGCTGATTATTCAAACTTCCACATGGCATTCAATTTTCATTTGTCCATGCTTTAGATTTTTATGGATTAGCCAAGCTGATTTTCAATCTGTAAAATGTATTTAAAACATTAAATATTTAATCCAAATTTCCCATTTCGGACATTTTTAGAAGCAGCTCCGTGTATGGGAATCATGTATTGATGATTAGTCCGCAGGCACCTGGAATCAAAATCTTTTAATTTATTTAGTACTCACGAGGTTTATACATGTGAATAATTAGAGGTAACAAGGATTCTAAGTGAACATGAAAATAATTGAATTTTTATTTAGACTGACAAACAAAACAGAAGTCCAGAGTGTTTTTGAAGGGTTTTAAATCATAAAGAATTTATGACAAAGAATCTGGAAAATAGTCTTCTTTGATCCATTCATAAACATGACAGGAAGAATAAAAAGTCTGTGTGCCAAAAGTATCCGGGTGGTATTAATACTTCATGCTCCGTCCAAGGGAAAAATCCAAGCAGCTTGACGGGCTAAGACACACTCATGACACACATTGCACATCAGATACATTAATGCGTCGCGTGCGTGTGCATGATTCCTCAGTGGACCGCTGAGGTCTGAGGCGTGAGGTCATCTTCAGAACATCCATGAATAAGTCATAAGAGGAAACACCTTTTATTTGCCTTAAAGGTCAGCTCAACTGTAACTGTGGTGCTCCCCAATGAGTTTCCTGAGGTTTCGCTTTCTTTTTTGTTTGTCTTTGTGACTTCACATGGCGGGTCGACTTTATTTGGACGGATCAAGCGCTTCCAGGGTTCTCTTATGGTGAAGTTTTAGGTTTGTGCTTTTGTTTTCGTTCTGGGGTTCTCATTGGATTAGATTTTGTTTTTGCTGACAGGCCACAGAAGTACCCATAATGCAATTTGAAATTGATTTTGATGCCCAAAATCCCCAACATCAAATTCTCTTGTGTCTGTCAATGGTTCTTGTCATTTGCTTTATATAAACAGTGGTATCATATAGTTCTTGTAAAATCCTTTGTCCATGGAAAACAGATACTGGACATCAATTCAGATTTGTTTTATATATTGCATTATTATATATATCAACAAATCCGTACAAAGGCGGGATGATGTAACTCTTCGGTGCATGTAAACTGCTGCTCTTGCAGTGGGAAAGGGCCTTAAACCATCGCCACAAGGAAGCAAACCAACTCCTCCTCATCTGTCAGCACATTAAGATCATTGTTTGCCTCCTTGTTTGACCTCAAACGTGGTTTGGTGGCGCAGTAAGTGCAGCAAGAAGGTCCCCTGGTCCGATTCCAAGGGGGAGCCTTTCTGAGTTGAGTTTGTTTGGGTTTTCTCCGGGTTCTCCGGTTTCCTCTCACAATCCAAAAACATGATGGAGACCTGAAAACTGCTCTGACGTGTGAATGAGAGAGAGAATAGTTGTATGTCTCTATATGTGGCCCCTGTGATAAATTGGCAAACAACATAGGATGAAACATGCCTCTCGACCAGTGGTAGCTGGCAACCCTGACTGATAAACTATTAATAAAGAATGAATGTTTAACCTAAGTTTTAGCTTTTTCTTTCAGTATCTATTCACAGATAATCTCCAGAGTAAGTTGCCATGAATTGCCCCCTTCAGTGTTCATTGTTAATGTTCTGATCGAGGGACACTTGGACGGGATTTTCCCCTTTTACTAGAAGGTGAAAAACCCACCAGTAGATGTGGATACGCTTCGGGGCGTAATGTGTGAAGTCCAAACTTAAAGACTTCCAGTTCCACACTTAAAGTTAGGTAATATGAACATGTTGTTTGGGCACAAGGCAAGGAAATGACCTCAGAAAGACAGAAGTACAAAACGTGTGTGTGTATGTCTGTGTGGCTGCGAGGCCTAATTTGGCAGCATGGGCCCATCTGCCCTGGGGTTACCACTGTGATTAAAGCCACCGCTATTGGCTGGTCTGTCCAGAAGCCGAACAGAATGTGCGCGCGCGCACACACACACACACCCACACACACACACACGTCCTTTCCAATTTCTCATCTGTAATTAGACCATTACTAAATTTCATTTAGTCATGTTCCTCTTTCCTCCCCTGTCTGTTTTTTTCTACTGCTCTCATGTACAAAATCACATTAAATCTATTATCAAGTGTGCCTTGAGTGTGTGTGTGTGTGTGTGTGTGTGTGTGTGTGCGTGTGTGTGTGTGTGTGTGTGTGTGTGTGTGTGTGTGTCCAGCGAGAGGGACTCAGTGAACAGAAACCCCCCTGTCCTCCATCTCTCCATTCATTCATTATGTTAGATGATATTACATCCATCCCTCCATCTCTTCCTGTCGGAAACAGCTGCTGTCCAACAGTTCCTAAGAGCCCCATATATTTTTATGAACAGATGAACAGTTTGCACTTCTTATTAATTGCTCTTTAATCTCCCTGTGCCATTTCACGTTCCCTTCTTGTTTAACTCCTATCTGATGAAGAACACATGATACTTTATCTTCATATCAAGAGATGTAATTAAGAACAATTGTGGAGGAAGAAAACACTAACTTTAACTTTAGTCACCAGTGTTAAGTAAACATTTAATCAACAGTGCAAAAGGGAATAGAAAGAAATTAGCGCATACTCTCAATCCCCACGTCCTCTACACCACTCAGCTATAACCTGTAACCTTTAAATATATTGTTCATATTCAGCAACCAGTATACACAATAAAGAACATAATCAGTGTGCGGGAGAGTAGAAGCAGATTTATGCTTTGTCTCAGCCGTTGATGTTGGCTTGTGTGTGTGTGTGTGTGTGTGTGTATAAAAATGAGACAGAAACGAAGTGCATGTGTGAATTGAGTGAGGAAGGCCTCCCCTATTCCCCAGGGGACTGTGGTGTTAAAATGACTGACATGTCAGTGAGTGAGTTGGTGTGTCAGTGATTACTGCTCTGGTGGAGTGGCTAAAAGGTGTGATAAAGTGTTCAGCTGTGTGTGCGCACTAGTGTTTAAGTGAGCAAGTGTTTAGAGCAAGCATTTTTTTCCCCACATTTGAGTCGATGAAAGAGAAATTGTGTGCATGTGCACATAGGCTGACAAAACAAGATAAACTTTATTGATCCCCATAGGAGAAATTTGCAGACTAGCTAAGCTGCTAACAAATCTAATTACCAGTTGGGAAATTTAACATAATATACACCTCCTAAAAGAGGGGATGGCAGGAGTTTGTGTCTGTGTTTTACAAAGACATTTTTGGAAAATTGAAATCACAGCCAAGCTGTGAGAAAATTATATTGAGGGTTAACACAAGTCAGCTGACCTAAGGGATCATGTCCAGAGATTTCTTTCCAATTGTGTGAGGCCTGTTTCTTCTGGTCTTAAGAAATGTGACAGCCCAGGTTTAACACTGCATTTCCAGGACTTTTATGTGAAAGTTTACATTGTAAATAGAATTGCCAAAGCTGAAACACACAAACAGGTATTGTTCTCTCAGGGTTGTGCAGTCTAGATCAGTGGTCCCAAACCATGCATTCCATTCATTTCCAAGCATAAAACCGGACCTTGGTACAAAAAGTGTTAGACAACACACAATATCAGTTCACCAACAGAAACATCTGTCCATAAACTCTTTTTCTCAAAACAATGAAGTCAATCTGAATTGCTATCATGCATGAGGTCTTTAAAAAAAAAAAAAAGAAAGAAAGAAAATTAATTTTTGACGTCAAGATTTTTTTTGCAACAGCAGAGGTGGGCATCATGTTTCTCTGTGGATCAACTGCATAACTACGTATCAAAAACTAACCACATGTGTAAGTTAATGCAATCCGGTTACATTCAAATGAGAGCAGATCAAACTGTCTGCTCGCACAGCATTACTGGCTCCTGAATCGAAGACATCATTTCACAAGTGAGCGGAGCAGCAGGCCAATGGCAAGCTGCGCCCCCGGCGTCCTGGCCAATCAGGAGCGTCATGAAGTGGAAAAATACATGAGGATGATTTCAAGCCCGATCGCATTTTGAGACTAAGGGTAACTCATTTGCCCCTCTGGATTTATAACACATTTTACAGCCAGGCTCATGTGGAAGACCAGATGACAGACTGTTTCATTATTTACAGCCGGCATTTTCTTACCGCTCCTTAAACTGTGATCAATCCCAACCCGCTGCCTCTGGTTTATTACAAGTCAAAGAAATGACACAATGTTTGTCTTTCAAGGTACATTAGTTACCTATCTTCAGCTGCCCAATGTCTTGGTGTAGTGTGTGGTTTGTTTGTTTGTTTCTTTGTTTTTTTGTTTCTTTGTACCTCTGCTTTAAATTGGTGATTTTGCGAAATGAATGGTCTGGCTGTCATTTGACGGCGTCATCCATCATATGAGGCTTGCAAACGGCATTGTTTCGGACCTTCACACCACCACTGGTACTGAAACTGATAGGATACAGGCAGTAACGCACGTGTACACACACACATACACGTGTGTGTGTGTGTGTGTGTGTGTGTGTGTGTATATATATATATATATTCCATCCTTTCCTTTCTGTCAAAGATTACTAAAGGCCATGCTTTTACTCTCTCTAGCAAACAGAGATTATATTCACTTTTTACCACTAACAGAGAAAGACTTTGATCAGATTGCTACCCTCTCAAATAACGCATCACCTGTCGTCATCCCTTCACAGGAATTAACACTAATGTGTTCATTTCTGGAATTTGCCTTGTATATGTAAATAAAAATATGGTATAACATGGAACAACAAAACGTCATATTGTTTCCACAGCATTTATACCTGTTGAAATACACTAACATACTACCTAAGCTGATACAGGGACAGTAAATATGTGGGGGCAAGGGTTCTGAATGATGTCTTTTTGCACCACTGCCACCAGCCTGAGGCCAGACATTTCACTTTCACACTTCAATCCCTTATGTAAAAACAACCTTGCCTGGCAGGATGTCAAGTAAGAGTCACATTCCTAATCAGACAGCGAGGACAGGTAAAAGTGCCAAGAGGCTTTTTTTTGTAACCTTGCAACAGTAAATGTCTGATGAGATGAAATCCGTAAAAAGACATTTATAACGCCTTCCATTCAAAACACTTCCTAGAGAGATCTAGGCGCAAACAGCAGACAGATGTAATGGGCTGAGACACCACGGTATGGTTGTTAATGTAGGTTACCACCTCTGGTCTAGGGTCTCCGCCATTTTCCTCCTGGGGCAGACTGCATCTCCAAGCCTTTCACACACAGATGGAAGCAGTGTGGGAATGTGGGCCAAGTACCTGGCCCATAGGCAGAGCATCTGTATCCCCACCTGGCCACAGTCATGTCTGGCTCTTAATTTTTAGTCTTTCATATATATGTATATATTCACCATCTCAATTTCACCCTCAGCTGTCCCCATGAGGGGCAAAAGAAATAAGCCAGTGCAAGAGAGGCAGTACGATAATGCAGAAAAAAAAATGCCAACATCATCACATTCAACAAATCTGCTTTTCTCACAATTCTCATTTCCCACGCCTATGTTTGCCCAGGATGGGTGCTTTAGTCTCCTGGAGGACAATTGTCACAAGAACACACACTGAAGGTTAAATCATGCGCTCAAAATATTAGATACATAAATTTGAAAAAAATAAATAAAAAGGAAGAGGTCAAGTTCATTTCATTGTGAGGCCCCTGAGCTTTTGGTTCATGTCAAATATGTGTCTTGAGGAATAATTTCTAACAGCTTATGCAGGAACTTGGTCACCCAGGTCATACAACAGTTTTTTTTATCGTGGAAACTGGACTTAGGAGACTCTCCACTGAAGGCTCATAAGGTCATCTGGAGTCACACATCTGCGCATGTGCAGGACACACACACGCACACAAATGTCCAAAGGATTAACTAGGCATGGTGGCAGTCATCTAGAGCTAAATCTCTATGATTACATAAATATGTCACAGAAGAAATGGGGAATATGTTATTCTGATCATCATATTTCTTCCAAACTGACAAAATATTTCTTAGATTTGTGGAGTAGATTTCACTTTTTAACATTATGAGAAAGAACCACGGCCCACATACGACCCATTTATCAAATCTCACTAACCGTACATCTAAAGATTTATTGCTCAGGGGATGATCAGGTGAATAAAACTGTTCATTCTAATAAGCTTGTAATGCATAAACATGTGCATGAACAGCAACATTAATCCTTTACTTTTTTAAACTTTTAAATCTCTTCTGTGTAGTGATTTTTTGGGGGGTCTGACCTTAACTTCACAATGTTGACACTTCATATCAGCCATTTTGTGATTTATTTTGCAACTATACAAAAACAAAGAAATTATTTGTCTGTGTGTGGTTGTTTGTGGTTCTGTTAAGTGCTTCTGAGCTCAGAGTAAAGCAATTTAATGCCTAAACCATAGTATTGCCATGTCCTCAGTTATAAGATGTTATCTAACCAGACACCAACAGACCTTCAGCCCAACACCCACACAACTTAACTTCATTTCATTCAAATGTCTTGTGATGTCATTTCATGAGTTTTAGCTGTGAGCCTGATCCTCATTTGTTTCACCAAATTGATTTTGTGATGTCAAGTTAATTCTCATGCCCTGTGATGCTTTGTCATTTTTATGTTTAGACAGTTTCATTTTACAACCTGATTAAGTGACCATTTTTATGTTGATCCATCTAATCCCCATGCATATATTAAAAATAATTGGAGGAGTTACTGTTCTCTAATAAAAACATTAATATAGGTCAAAATACAAATTCAGAAATATACAATCATCTTCAATCATCTATTCTACATGAGCATCAGTAGAGGGCATGGTAACTGTACACCCGTCTGATTTTGTTTGAGGTTAAATGTTTCGGCATTAAAACATTTGGACTATGCCAGGGTGTCAAAAATTTTCCACATGACATCAAACTTCACATCTGTTCTTCCTAAAGGCAACAACTAGCCTGGCAGTTGAATCCCCCTCAGCCCTCAGCATTGTTCTCTCCAGAACAAGCTGTGTATCGTGGGTAGATCACAGTGACAAATTGTTCTGATCTTTTCCTCATAGCCATTCAGAGGAGGGGGTAGGAAATAGAGAGAGAGCAGAGGGGGAGGGTCATGAGATCCCTCTAACAAAAATTTGCAATGAAAACCCCATCACTGTCCATTACAGTCTCTCTCTCTCGCTCTCTCTCGCTCTCTTTCTATACTCTGGATGCATTAACCCCTGATCATAAAGCTATAGAACAAAGAATGGTGCGTGTGTGTGTGTGTCTGGGTTTTCTGGTACACCCACAGACTGGCCACTCTCCTACATCCTATAACAAACAGACGCTTCCATCACCATAAGCGCGTGAGCACACGCATGCACACACAGCTGCACATTGAAAAGCACTTGAAATTGTGATCATCCACCCACCTGTATATGTCAAATAGACACACACACACACACACACACACACACACACACACAAACACAATCATTCACACATGAATAAACATGTGACAGTCTTGTGAACGTGTATGAATGTTTTTAAATCCTCCTACATACGCACGGCAAGTTTGGATTATCACAGTCAGCCGGGTCTCCATAGGTGTCCGAGCGCGCGCGCACCCACACACACACACACACCCATCTTCTTCTCACTCTGTATGTTTTTTTTAAACTGCTGATACTGTACTTTTGCCACAATCTGTTGAACAGACTGTAATAAGAGTTTGATCAACTCCTCCAAACTCTTGTCGATATTTAAAGCCATTTTTGGAACAAAAAAGGATTATACATCATTCTCAACAGCAGATGTCAAAAAAGCTTTTTTTTCTCTTTTGGGAAACACTGCAATTCAAAATTTCACACCAATTCAACCATGAATTGTAATCAATACAAGACTGGCATTCAACTTCAGATCCAAGGTGATCTTTGCAGATTCTTACTTGCCTACAGAGACATATATAGACAGATATTTTTGAGGCCTTAGGACACTGATAATATCTATGCTGGTGTCCTAGTGTCCACACCATTAAGGTTAAAAAAAAAAAAAAAAGACAAGCTTTGAGTCGTCCTTTATAAAACTGTGTCACCTCTCTGGATCAGTGAAACATGCCAAAAGCGAAGCATTGATTCTGAACAATGGCTCCACTTCATTATAGGCCTGGGCTCATTCACCAAATTGATAGCCTCAATCTGGAATTATGTTTACAAGCCCTATGACCTTCATTTTGAGAACTGTCGCAAAATTGCAAGAGCTCTCAGAAACTCCCGAGCCTCATGAGCAGCCACAGAGCAGCAAGCGTGCAGGAAAAGGGCAGCAGAGCCTTTCTTTTCGGTTCCAATGGATGGTAGATTGGACAGCATTTCCAGGACAGCTGCTGTGTTTTACTGCTTTGAAATCGGAAGTACAAACAGCTGACAGCTCAGTGAGCAGGTGCATTCAGCCAACAAGGTGCAGGAGGAGCTGATGTTCAAGTGTGACAGAGGGCAGGTGTCCGCTGTCTGTTTTGCTGCAGGACAGAAGCTCGCTCCTCCATGATATACCCGTTTCGCTTGGCCAGACCACACATTGCCAAATTTAATGCTGCAGTCATCCATTACCATCGCATGGAAGAAAAGGATAGTCTTCCATAGCATATTTGGTTTAAAGTGTACAAGTTATGGGCAAAAACCACCAAAGCAGCTCCAGGATGTAACAGTTTCTCAAGAAGTCAGGTGGATAGGCTGAGTTGGCATCAGTGTGAATCCCAGTGAGTGAATAAGTTAATATTGTCTGAATTATCAGGTGAAGAACTGTCATCGAAAACTACTCAATAATAACTGGGGTTGTCAAGGGAACTGATAAGTCTCTGCAGAAAACGCTGATTTGCTTGTTCGTCGTCATTCATGCTGTGATCTATATGACACTACGATGGAAAAATGAGTGAAACTGCACACCCATTATTTTGAACAAGGATTGCTGGGCCATCAATGCATGAGATTTGGAAAAGCCCCCACCTAATATGGCATGTATTAGTTAATTATGTCAACACTTTGGCTCACCAAATACCCCTTAATGTGCCGATTCAACTTTGTTACTGCTGCTCATTTGCACAAGGACTAAACTCAATGGTTAAGATTTTATTCTGGCACCACTGTAATTCATTGACTCCAGAATAAATAAGAGCTCAAGATTTAATTACATGAAGGGTACAATTTCCTGCATTGAGCCAAATCAATGACTACAACATCTAAAATTCTCAGCTACTACTAGAGGAACTATAAGTCTCCAATGTGTCTCACACAATGATCTCCCACGCAATAAACATTGCCCAGAATTACAGACAACAGAATGGAAGAGCAATATTGTTTTATAGAAATGCACTGGCAGTCCGAAAATCACCTGTCACACATTTATCTTACATCAATATTTGACCTTAAGATCCCTAATACTGACCAGTGCGACTTTTTAGTGGCACAAAATCACCAGGGCCAAATATCTAATGGTATAGAACAATTGCTGTCGCCCACTGGTTAATTGACGAGTCAATGACCAGCAGAATCATATCTAAAATGTTTTCTTTTTTTTAATGTCAGAACAGAAGAAGATAAAATATGAGTAACATTCGACCACTGAAAAAAGAGGGTCAGTTATAACGATGTGACAAGACCATCAATCACTCAGTGCACATACATGCATGATAGTGTCTTTATGTGTGTGTGAGAGATTCTTAACTCTAGCAGTCTCTGTGGTCTAAGAAAAAGCAAATAAGCAAGTTCAAACAAAGACTATAGCAAATAAATCAAATTAAGCATCTGCCACATGAGGCAAGAAGATTAATAGTTGAAACTGCAAGCTAAAGCACACACACATATACATCACCACATCAACTATTGTGATCCACCTGCCCGCCTACGTAAGTCGGGGAGTCACTGAAGAGATGCAGAACTACTTTTCCTATTATCTCTTTCTAAATTCATTCAAAATTAAGTGACAAATCAGAGGAGAGAGCAAAAGAAATGGACAAAACCCAGGTGAATGTCAAGTGCAGTTTCATCGCAGCTTAAATGAACAAAGCAATTGCTTCTCACTGTTCAATCCCAACAAATGTGACTTTGGCTACACTAACCTGAAGACGGACACCGACGTGTACTGCTACTACCTCTTTCAATGCAGCCTTTGCCTCCAGGTCATCAGCAGCACCAGCTGAGTGTGTTGAATGTCCATCCCATCAGTCCTTCAGAGTCCAAGAGTCATCATGGGGCAGCACAAAGACGGAGTGACTGCCAGTCACAAACACACAGAGCTGAAGTACAACCATGTGGAAGAACACGACTGGCAGCCCATCTCTTTTATTCACTCTGGTTTTCCTTCCTTATTCTCTCTCTGCTCTCTCTCTGCCTGCCATTCTCTGAGCTCTGCTGTCTCTCAGTCCGCGCTCTCTTTCTCACTCTCTCTCCCTCTCTCTCTCTCTCTCTCTGATTCTCCATCTGTCAACGCCCCCTCTGCTTCAGCCCTCCCACCTCATACATTATTAATGAGCCTCAGATGCACACACATGCTGCCTGCGCACAAATTCACACGCTATGCACAACCGTCAAGATGGAGGTAAAAAAAAAAAAAAAAATTATAGATATATACACATACATGTATTTATATATACACACACACACACACACATATCTATATATATATTAGTGTGTGTGTATAATGTTATAATGTAATTAAAAGGGACCAATCAATTTTGAGTAGAAAATGGGAGCAACAAACTCAAATTGCTTGAAATATCAAAAGATTTTTTTTAAAGAAAAAGGGGACCAATGATTAGGTAAAGCCTGTGAGCACATCCTCAATAGTCAGTATTAGTCAGTAATAATTTATCTTTATCAATCATGCATTATCGATGAAGAAAAACTTCAAATAGTCTATCAGGTCATAGTTTATTACAAAATTCAAATGTAAGACAATTCTAATTAACAATTGCTTTATTGTTTTACCAAGTGAAAATATTGCCATATTTTTTTATTTGACAAACTTTTGTTTATTTGTTCTTCTACTCATTTGTTTGAAAGTATTTTTTGCAGGTATACAATGCTACACACAATATGGCAACATGCTCACATGATAAAACACATCTCAGCCTTTTCTGTAAATACAGACTGTGTGTTCATAACAGTTTTTCAAAAAGAAAAGGAAGAACAGTGTGCAGAAATGAGAGACAAACCAGGCTGAGAGGAGACACCAATGCTTCATGCTGTTAGCAGGAGCATGAGATTCCATTGTTCAGCTAGTAAAATTAGATTTCAATTACTGATATATATTACAGATGAATAATAGAATACCACACAGATATTACACAAACCATCTGTAAAATTGCCAGTTTTAAGGCACTCTAGATAACAGGAAAAAAAAAAAAAGCTTTTTTTTCCCCCACAATGCATGGTGTCGGCTTTGTCACATTATGGGAATGGAAGCATTCCATGTTTCACCGTGGTGGAATTATTGGTTATATTCTCCCGCCTCTAAATCAGAATCCATACTGCATGAATGCAATATTTAACTAAAACCCAGCACTTCCTTCATGATCTCCTAAGATTAAAATCACATGAGAATGCTCAATTGTTTCTTCTTTCCTGTATATAAGCAATTGCAGGCAGACATCATAAGACGCAAAGCGAGTTGTTATGAATTACAGCTCTATGTTGTTATTTGACAGATCTACGAGCATCTATTATTTCTGGAAAAATAAAAAAGGGGGTCTCAGGCATGCAACTTGCTATTGTATAAAAAAAAATCTGATTTCACAATGTAGTTAATGCCCATATACACTTTGATCTTCAACTCAAAAGTTACGGTCATTTGAAGTTTTCCTGACATTAAGCAAAAAGATTTGCGAAAGAATTTACCGTCTGGTGAAATAAAATATGTGCTCATGTAACACCGTTCTCACATTAACATGTAACCCATAAAAGCACGTCAGCCATGCATGACCATATTCACACGCAAAACACACAGGTCACGGAGAAGACACATCTGATCATGCATGAAGGCAGTGTGTACACACATACACACACACACGGCTGTCCATGTATGTAGTGCAGGAGACGATACACCCCCTCTGCCTCAGGCTATCTGAGATTTCTCATGGATGTGACGTGGCTGCAAGGAAGGCCAGTCAGTAAATAAGTGTGTGTGTGTATAGGTGAAAATACAAAGAATCAAAATAATACTTTACACAGCATGTTATGAATATTAAGGCATCGATGAAATGGCACGATAGGTCAATGCTTCAATTGAGCAAGTTGTAGCCCTTCAGGAAACCCTGCATCCTCCCTCTGGTGACATTCAGAAAAAAGGAACATAGAGAAAATGGTTATCTGCGCCTGCTTGCCTGAAGTGATCGCTCTGCCCCACTTTTGCACGCCCAGGTTGAAGATTTTGTGCTCACTTGTGAGTTTTGTGGCGTTTAAGCATTTTTTTTTCCCCCGCAGTCAAATAACTGCAAACATGCAGCTCCTTGGACAATGGCTATGTCACCAGACAACCCTCTGCAGCAGAAAATCAGATATTGTGGCCTAGTTGGACATCAGCATGCTGCCTGGTCAATAAAGCAGCTCCCAGGATTAAGAAAAAAAAGGAGCAATGCCATCAGCTAGCTACTGAGGGGGGCATATGCAAGTCATTGATAAATACATTATCTATGATGCTCTAACCCATCACTGCGGCACACACACACTATCCAGTTATGTTTGTTAACGCTGCAAGACACACAAGTATCTGCTGTCTCTATGATGATAATAATAATAATAATGTGTTTTCCATGATCAGGCCCGCGGCTACATCTGCTGCGTTTTGACAGTCAGATAACCCTATGCCAACATTGCAACCCTGTGCACTTCATCATAGTCTATCATCTCACTCCTCAATTCAGTCATGAAAAATATATATCAGAGACACCACTGCTTTAATATTTTCCTTATTTTCCACATGCTGACAGCAAGGCTTTACCATACCATCTAGAAAAGTTTTTTAAGAACAACTCCACGAGCTCTGTTATAGGGAAATTATGTTGAATTAATTCTATTAGATAACGGAACACCAACAAACTGACAAGCAGTCTTGCACAAACATTTATTCATTATTATCTGCCCTGAGTGATCCCATTGTGTTGTTATGTCTTCACTGTAATGTGTGTAAGGAGCTGAGCACTGAACTGGTTACCGTGAAGCAGAGGTCCAGCAGAGAGCTATTGTAGTGGGTCTGCAAACAGGTTGGTTTATTTGACAATTTCTTCTGCTCTTTTTTTTTATATTTTTATTTTAATTTTTTTAAATCAACATAACTACATCTGAACTAGGGTGTTATATGAATAGAGTCTTATTAAATTTGCAATAACAATGTAAATTTATACATGGCACAAAGCACAGGTTAATATGAAACAATATATCTGGTCGGGGATCCCTGCTCTATCTCTCTGTCAGTTTCCCAAAAAATACCTGCCATGGAAGATTTGGAAACACATTTAACTATTAGCACATCAGATTTAACCCAATTTGACTCCAAGCTCATCTTGATAACGGGTCAGTTTGTTTTATGCACTCTTTCTGAACTCACTCCAGCCGACCCCTTTTTGTTTCACTCATATCTCTGTGCATATGTGCATAACAATTAACAATTCTTGACCTCTGACAGGACATTTGACCTCTGATCAGGGTCAATTGAGGAGGGGGATGTACGGGGACTTGACGTTTCAAAGGTGTCTGAGGGGGAATTAAAGTACCAGAAACACAATCTGTTTTTATATATCCGTGTTTCTCAATAGTATGTGTGTGTGTGTGCCTGCACTTGCATGTTTCCAAGCACCACCCAGCTGACCTCAGCCTCCCCTCCATCTCCAGCCACACTTCCTCCCATAACAGTCAATAACCCCCAACCTGCTGCCTTTAGCTGTGACATGCAAATGACCCTTGCATATCATTAAAACATATGCCCTGACAACAAAAGAATAACCTTGTCCCCCCTTCAGCTCTTCTTTAAGACGTCCGGCAAGACACAAACACACACACACACACACACACACACACACACACACACACACACACACGGACTGTACAAACAAAAGCAAAGAAAACATCGACTCGTGCCCAGATGGACCCCAGTCAGTTGACCCCATACAAAAAACACAAAGACAAGAGCATTTAAACACCATGAGCACAAAACACACAGCAGGAACCTTTAAATCAGTTGTGCTCTGAGCAGCTACAATTAGATTGTGAATCTCCCCCATTTAGCATTTAACCAAATCTAAGCAAATAAAGGTCAGTATACAAAATACATATTTTCCTCATCTTTTTCATAAAAAATGATAACCGCAAGTCTTAAATGTTAAACTGAAGGATTTTTTTCTTATCTAAATGAGGAAAAGAATAATACAACACAAGCTGGATATAAAATGAGATTTAGCAACTACTTTTGTTGAACTTTTCATTCTCTACCTCTGACCTGATTCTAAAAAAAAAAGACAAAATGCATAAAAAAGGAAGATTTGCAGAAAAAAAAGTGTGTTTCACTTGTCTGCTGTGTATATACAATATGGATTTCACTCTTGACCCTACAAGCATTGCACCTGTTCACAGCATAAGACAGACCACTATAGGAAGTAGCTGCAGTGGACTTGTGCCAGTATTCGGAGGTTCTATATAAATAAATTTCTCACATCAGTGGTGTCATTACACTAAATGCAATGACATCACACTTCTTATTTTGCTTCTGGCAGGCAAAATGATTATAGCTCAGTAAAAGCAGAACCTATATTGCAATGCAAATGAATAGATGTGCGAGTTTGGTGACGATGGCTGACTACAACAAATTATTCAGATTATGAAAACACTGATTGGTGAGTTTGAAACTGAAAGAAACAGAGATGGCAGACACGACAGTAGAAATGAGGACAGCGTCAGTGTTTGACAAATTATGCCGAGGGGGCTCAGGCTAATAACCCCTGCTGATGACCGCGCACGCACGCGCGCACGCGCGCACGCACGCACGCACGCACGCACGCACGCACGCACGCACGCACGCACGCACGCACGCACGCACGCACGCACACACGCACACACGCACACACACACACACACACACACACACACACACACACACACACACACACACACACACACACACACACACACACACACACACATTATTGGAACAAGTTCATACCCTTGGCACAATGAGATTTTTTATTTGTTTTGACCAGATGTTTTCAAAATACAAAACATGCTCGCACTAACTCATTTCAAGACACTACTGTAGGACTCTGCGGAAAGGAGTGCTCAGAGGGGCAAACAATTCATTTAAATCACTAAATAGTAACAAGACCATAAAGACTTTGTGTTTGGGGGATTTGCAGAGGCTGTGTGCGTGGTTGTCGTTGTGCATGCACGTATGTGTGCGAGTACTTGTCCTCCACCTGCATAAATGAAAACAAAATCAAGGGATTAAATGTCACACACACAATGTGTATTAAATGTAAGAAATGTAAACCCTAGCATGTGTACACAGAAAAATATATTAAAATGTGTTAGTGCACAAATGCTACTGTTTATTTGTTATTCTTAAATGAAATAAGCACACACACACAGAATTGTGTGCTTGTGTATGTGTGTGTGAGCACACACGCATGTCTGATACAGTACGTGGGCTCTTGTCAATGAGTCTTTGTCCCCTGGATGGAATTTGGAGGATTATCATCAACAACAACAATTGTACTGTGTGTATCCCTGCCCTTGACTGCTGACACACACAAGAAACAATCATTTCAATCGGGGAGGGGGAATGATGTGGGGGGGGGGTGTCACATGTTGTAAACAACAATTATTATTTCAATGCATTAGAGTTTGAAATTGTTGATATTTCTTGCATGCAGCAGTTTTGAAAATAGAATTAGGCAGCTGAATGATTTGAAATGATCTGTCGGTTTCATGTGACAAAATGCAAACATCAAGAAATAACCCTTTACACTCTTACCGGGAAATAGTGACTGACCTCCAGTTTAAAGTCCTAAGTTACCATTTCATGCAATATCTATGAACCAAATAGTAAGTTTAAGTTTAATTTTAGATAGAAATGTACGTTGTACCCGCAACAGTACTCCTCACAAACACAGACATACACACACACACACACACACAGTATCTAGTACCTCACTAATTAAGCTCTTTCAAAATTAATTTGAAAGAGGGGCAGGAGAACAAGGGCATGACATTAAAGATGGAAATGGCAGTTGACCAGCATTTGGTATTTACAGATAAAAACATACATTTTGTTGGATAAATTCAAAGAAACACAACTATTGATTAACAAAGTACTTTTCCACGGGATCTATAACCCCATGCAGTGCAGTTTCCTGGAAGTGCGGCGGAGCGCAGAGCATCCCCTCCTTCCCACAGCCCTCTGCTGTTTGTTCCCTCTAACCAGGCGGCCAGCGAGCTGCTTCATTAGAAGAAACATGGAGTTTAGGATTGGAGCCAAATTGCTCTGTATGTGTGTGCGTGTGTGTACGTGAGCATGAGTGAGTGCAATGTGTAATCGTCCCTTGTGCTCTAAATCCCCTTTAATAGCAAGTTTTAATGCTTGAAAAGACATTGCAGTTGTATTTCAATGCGACTCAAAATGATTTCAGATGAGCAATTATATAATGAAATAGCCAAAAGCATGTCACAATTATATTTTGTATAACAGCATCATTACATCCATATTAGCTTGACGAAACTTGGGGCATTATACAATGATCATTCTTATATTATAAATTAATGTTTCTGTATTCACATTTTACAGGGAGAAAAGGAAAAGGACCTAATAGTCTTTGTTGCAGAATAAAGAAAAATGGCACGCAGCATGAATAATACGGAAGTTCTGACAATCGGATCCCGGCGTAAAGCACAGAGCTCATATACCAGTCAAAAAGTGTTTCGATATAAGTGAACATGTTTTGCCAATATGTAGAGGTCACATGACAATGTGACCTCCAGCGACAGCTGCACGGACATCTTGGTCAGTTTCAGACCACTGACCTTTGGGTATTCATGTACTTTTGGTGAAGCTCTGAATACAGGACATGCTGTGGTTCTGGAACTGAATGCCACTGACATCTCAGCTGGAAGTTGCAGATGGAGCTAGTCACCACCTACCTCCAGGAGGCAGGTAAAAATAAGCGCGCGCGCACGCACGCACACACACACACACACGCACACACACACACCGGTGTGCTACTTGCCAACCCAACCTGATGATCAACCTAATTCCATTAAAGAACTCCCGGCCAATTTCTATATTTGGAAGGAAAATCCCTCCAGGCTGTAGGCTACAACTAAAAGAGCAGTCGACTGAGCATAACTCTCAAATTTCAAACTCGACCTACAAGTAGCAGTGTGTCCGTCTTCCTGACATGAGGAAGAAGGGAAAGGCCAAGACGTTCAGTGGTTTGAGGATGAATATTATGGGGGTTATGGGAAGATGAAGTTCCTGTTACCAAAAACCCAGTGAGAAGCATTAACCTAAAAGCACTAAAACCTAAGTACTTGTTTATGATTGCCAAATGTGCCAATCACTCTGAGAACCATTTATTGGGAAATAAAAGTGCCACTGGATGACATTTCTTCAATTTTTGTGTCAAACAGTGTTTCTTTTTCAGCTTTGAGGTGCAAATTTCAGTTTGAATAATTTCAGATGCAATCCATAGCTCCTTTGGAAAAAAAAATGTCAGGATAGAATGATCACGGTGCATCTGCTGGGTCAAGTGCCCAAACTTTCTGATGCTACAACATGCACAGCTAAACACTGCTAGAATCAATATTGCCATAGCGATGATTATAAAAAAAAAATAAAGGACGAGATCACACTTAATGATTCAGAACTGTATTTTCATTTGGTTAAAATTGCCAATTTGAATCTGGTTTGTACCTTATCAACATTAGCTGTGTGTTTATATTAGTGATGTGCCAATTGGAGTTTCCCTGGCCAATGCCAATTCAACTCTCAAACTGTAGCCCAATTAGATCTCCTTTATTACCACTGAAATGTAACTGAAAGCACAAATAAACACACTGATCACATTTTTTCTAACACTACTAAAAAAATGATACAGAGTCCTGGGCACAAAATACAACTCAAATTTCGGTAAATCCCTCAGTAAATCTCTGTTTCCGTGGAGGATATGAAACGCAGTTCAATCTGAGGGCAGCCTCCTTTGGGGTTTTATCCCAACCCTCCAAAGCCTTTTGCGACTTCTCTGGCTGAGAGCTACGCTATGTAGACGGAGGTCCTAAGTCATTAATGAAATGTGCTTTCGCCCATTTCCAAAAATATCGCCGGGCTCACAGAGGATGTGTTCCTTTGTTGTCGGGCTTGTTTCGGGACACAATTGAACACTCGAACAGCTGATTCAGGCTGCGCTTAATTCAGGCTGTGGCTACAGGGATGATAGTGCCAATCACTTTTACCAGCGCTTAAAGAAATCAGCGTCATAACACAATATTATTGACAATTAATCATCCAAGATCTAAAACTTATCAGAGTCGCTGGATGAATCAGTGACTTTAGCTGGTGCTAGAAACCGTATAGGCTGCTTTGACTCACTTTGCTGTATAAAATGCTTTGAAACTATGTATGCATGCATTAAGATTTTCAGTTGTATGTCCATGAACTGCTTTAGTTCCACATGGCCTCCATAGCCTTTTGTGCCGCATGATCTGCCAAGTGAATGTGTTGCGTTGATTCAAGTCTCCTTTGCTGGGAGGACAGCACTTGCTCAGCTTTCGTATTACTCACATATGGATGTGCCCAATGTCACTGTAATTTACCGGAAGTGTTTACATTGGGGAAAAAAAAAAAGGATGGGGGTTTAGAGATCTGGTAAATACATATTCATCCCTCCTTTCGTTGTCTATGTATCGGATGGGAAACCGTAAAAGAGGGGGAGAGAGTGAGAGGGAGGGAGCAGCTGTCGCCGACAGACACTCACAATAAACAGGAGACACACCGGTAATTGACCAGCCGTTGCCATGGTGACATTGATGCTGACTATCTGCTTATCCCCAGCTCTAGACACAACACACATTTAATCTCAGGCTCTGGCTCAAACTGAACATAACAGTTCAAAATAAGATAAGCATTTTAATTGAAATGTTAAATGAAATCGATTTCATTCATACAGTATTTTAGCTGGACTGATGCAGCCTGCTGATATTGTTGCACAGTGTGTAAAATAACACGAGACTTGTTAATATCCTTTTCAGTGCAGCTGAACAGAATATTCACAATTATTTTTAATGTTGCAGAGTACTGATAAATATACATGGCTGACGTGTTTTGGTCAATAGGAGTCTATCTCCTAAAAAATCTCCAAACAGATCATTTCAAATGATCTGATTTTTGGCTGTGGAAATACCAGAAACCTGGTAGAAATCACTTAGTGTTATTCATGTTGGTAAGAAGTCAAAGAATATAGGTTGGGAAACTAATAAATTAATTAATTAATTAATTAAATAAATAAATAAATAGCTACTTCATATGTAAAATCTGCCAGAATGCCAATACTGATAAAAAGGTGATGCACGAAGGCTTCTTTTGTTAGTAATGAATATTGAGGAGAACAAGAAAGAACAGATAGAGCTGAAATTGGTTTTGTTTATTTCCATGCTCTGACTTCAGTGGTGTTAGCTAAAATATTAATAGCATTTATTTCACAGCTTGGCACAGATAAGAATGCCGTACACACTCATCTGACACTTTGTCAGATACACCTCTTCAACTGCCCATTAACACAAATGGTTAATTTTCCCAATCACGCGTTGTACATTTTGCCGGTTTACATGGTCAAGATGACCTGCAAAAGTTCAGAGCATAATAATGGAGAAGGAAGGTGATTGAGGTCACTTTGAACAAGGCAGGCGAAATAGTCTGAATATGCCAGAAACTGCTTATCCACTGGGATTTTAGCACACAACCGTCTCTAGGGTTTACAGAGAACGGTAAAGAAGGGAGAGAATATTCAGTAAGTGACAGTTCTCTAGGCTAGAATGTCCCAGTGATGCCAGTGGAAAATGACTGGGCTGGTTTTAGATGATGAAAACCCAACAGTAAGTCAAATAGAAGGAAGGCCATATCTGACCACACAACACGTCCAACCTTGAAGCTGATGGGCTCCAGAAGCAGAGACCATACCAGGTGCCGCTCCAAGCTGCTCAGCACAGGAAACTGAATTTTGACTCAAGTCAAATGTTTTCCAAATGTTCTGCAGAATTAAAACAGGAGTTTTCACATCAATGTGCGCCGTATCACCTGGACGCATAGTGAATTGTGATCTTCCATGGTTGTCTGTAGCTCTGTTCACTCAGCCATAACTGATATGTTTGGCATTTGTGTTCACTAAACACAGAGGCCAGATCAGTCTTTTGCAAACTGGCATCTCAGTTTTTTCTTATTTTGCATTGAATGTTTTGTCATCAGGGGGTACAAAGAGGCCATGGAGTGAGACATATTTAAGATTTTGATATTTAAGATATCATTTGAACAAAATGTCTATTGCATTAGGGTTTATCACAGTTTAACTACAGACAGAATGTTTAATTCACCTTGAAAAAACCATGGGGCTGGTGTCTGATTGTAGACATAGAACCCAAAGGAAAAAAAAAATGACAGTCAAGAAACGGTTTTGACACTTTAATTGGGAGGTGGCAGAGGGGCAACTCAGCATAGTGACTAGACACGGACAGCAGGACATGGCATCTAGATTGTCCTAGTGCGTGCGTGTACGTTGTCAACGGGCTAAAACACTTATATGATGGTCATGTAGACATTGTCGCGCACGGAGCCCATTGTCTGACAGTCCTCACGCCTGGCCTGCAAAAAACCTGCTGCGTTGGACCCCCCAGGCACGCGCAAACACACAAAACACACTAGCAACCTAGCGGCTTTGTCTTCAACAACAGGAGGTGTGGTCGTTTTTCCTACAGTTAATGAGTTGGCGGGGGCCACAAGGGCCAAGCAGAGGCACGGGTCATTTATTCATTTAGCCTTTTAAGCCTCCTTGGCCCAACCCCCCACCCCCACCCCAAACATACAGATAACACACATCACAAAGAAGGGGTACAATGCAAGCACAGTAAGTGCAGACTTAACTCACTTGTTGAAAGTTTTTAATTAAATTTCACCACCATAATGAGAATACTATCCAAACTTCTATGCAAACACTTCCTGAAATAGTCAGTTCTGGCATCTGCTCACATAATAGCTTCTGGTAGCAGCTGGTCAGCAGTAGCCATAGGAGTCTTATACACACACACACACCGACACAAATACAAGAAACCCACACACACACGCCGTGTACAAGCCCCTGCATGTCTAATGATATGCCAAGACGACATAAGAGCAAGAGAAGACAACTTGACTGGCCATCTGTGGCATGGAGGCCGCGTGGAACATCTGCGACAATCAATAACACACTCACTCTCACACACACCGGCATGCATGAGTAAGCGCATGCATTAAGCCACAAACACATGTTCACATATGTGAGTTACACATTGTAGCTTCAATAAGGATAAAGTTGGTCCCGTCAGGTCCTCCAGGCCCCAAAATGACAAGAAATTAGTCAACATTTGAAACATTTGTTTTCTTGCAACCATACCGATTTCATGGGAACTTACTTCTTCCAGTGGGTTTGAAAAATATTAAGTTTTAGCATTTAAAAACAGTAAAGCATTAATGAAAACAATACGTTTTGTTCCTTGTGGCTTGTCTGACAGGATTATTTGAGCAGTCTTAACTGAGCGGTGGGGTATTCATTGGAGATTTGACCCATTTCCCCAGGTGACTAATTGCAGGTTTACATAGTGAACATAAGCAGGGACAATTGCCAGCAAAATTAACACCAAAATAAAAAAGCTTAAAAAACTTTTTTTTTTGCCTTTTCGATGAAAACTTGAATGCTGATTTTGAAAAATTTGGTTCCGAGTCAAATGTTTGCTCTGTTTTTAGTTAATGTAATGGGTTAGAGTCAAAAGGCCCATCCACTGCTGAATAATCAAGTGCTGATACTTGATCATCCAAGCATATTAGAATACTACTGAAAACCCAAATTGACGGTTGTCTTCAACATCGCCAAAATCTTTGTAAACTTTAAAGGGTGTATCTGTCAATAATAAACACCAGAAAAACAGAACCAAATACTGGACGATGGCTAACACCGATGAGCCAAGCATCATAAGCAAACATGGAAACTTCCAGGGTGGACAGCTGCTGAGCAGCTGTGTGGCAACAATGCAAGAACATGTCAAGAAACAATCAGAAAATGAAACAAGATTTCTATGGAACTATAACCACGTGTCCTTTTTCTTTTGATTCATGGTTTTCAAGCTGCAAATTCAAAGACCCAGTGAATGTAATTCCTTTTTCATTTGCTCACATTGTTTCCACATGGAAATCAGCGCATATTCACACAAAAACTTGGGGGGCTGTTATTGTCCTCCTGCTTATCAAGACATCAGCTCTCCTCCCCCTCCAAAGCATTAGTGATCTAGGCACAAGTTGCACGCCTCACTCTGTTAAAGTGATTCAACTACATTCATTTAACTGGATTTAACTGGTGTCACAAGATTCTCTTACAATATGAGCTAACAGGTGACATGCGGAGACAAACAACTTAATGCCTGAGAAAGTCTTAATCTCATCCTCAGTCTCTAGTTTGCTTGCTCCACAGGCCACAGAATTATAATTTGGGTTAATCTCCCAACTTAATTGAATGGTGGGAAAAAAGGATATTGTGACTTGTTAACTTGATATATTTCAGACAATAAAATTGAGGGTTAAAAAAAAAAAAAAAAAAAAAAAAAAAAAAAAGAATCTCTCAACACATGTGCGAGCCTCATGTCTAAGAATGCTGTTGGCCGCGATGTCAAACATCAATTTCAGGTTTTTGCTTTTATCTGATCACCCTTACTCCTCATGTCCATTTGAATTCTAGTGTGAGCCAGAGAAATCTGCAGTTTCTTTTCACTCTGCAGTGAATCTGCTACCCAGTGACTCATTTTCAGCAGCCACACAAATAAAGGGGTTATACTGAATATTTCTTTGGTACAGAGCAGCTCTGAGGACTGGCCAACAGTTACTGAAGAACAGAAAATTCCAATGAAATGCAGCTATTTTAGGTGAACCCCTGACAGCCACAGCTGTCAAACTGACAGGTTAGTTAGTGCTTTGAAGGATGAATAAGAGGCAAATTGGAACATCGTGATTGCTAGAAAAAAAAGAACTGACGCATTTCATTTGGCAGTCCATATCAGAGCCCGTGGCCTCAGTTTATGTAGAAATCATTATTTAGATGATTAAATTTGATAAGTTCACAAGTTTAGGTGACTGAAACCAAAACATGGTGTAATTAGTCTCTGCGTAGGACAAGGCAGCTTACATTTCACTTTTATTTGCAAAAACAATGAACGAATAAGTGGTTTTTCATTACAGCTTGATGAAAAACAAATTTCAACTTCATTCAGTGGTTTGGGTTTTTCCTAATGCGGTGTTCAGTTCACAAACTTCTTTTTGTAACTTCCTTGTGTGTTTTTATGTAGAATTCTTGGCAATTTGTTGTGATTCCAGTGAAATTCTTTCCCATGTTTATTCAAAGGACCCACAATACAGATCAGTTGAATTAAGGGACAGGGGAATGGCACAATGGACTAAGCAACTGGAAGGGCACTGTCAGGGTTCACACCTGCCGAAACTACCAACTTGCCAGGGGGAGGAGAACACAGGGAAGAGAGGAACAAGCCCAGGTAGAGAGCAGTCTGGGCCGAGGTTGTGACACTTGGTTCATTTATTGCTGATTTTATGAAATTCCCTGCTGATATTGCAACATACATATTTTCATATTTATTCTACATACTTTTGAGAATTATCTACCAAGTGCAGCTGCGCACAAAAACTTTTTGCTGAAAGTATCACCCGTGAGAGTACGATGTCTTTCCACGCGGACATCATTCAAGGAAAGAAAAATTCGACACCAAGAAAATTTTACTGTTGTGTTTGAGTGATGTTAAATGTAGTCTGTACACAATCAAAAACTTTAACACTTTAACAAATTAATTTCAGTTAATTACAGAAAATTTAGCACATGTAGTCAAATTAAAATTTGCACTGCAAAATTTTTCTCAGTGCTTCCAGGGGGACAGATTACACAGACATACAATGAAATAGAATGATGGCCAAGGCAGATGAAACTAAACTGGCTGAGGAGTGTTAAATACAAGAAACTTTCAGATGGAGGTAAAATAAGAATCCTGTTCTTTGCATTTTATGGAGGATGGAGTTTGCATATCACAGGAGCACCTCCATCCTCTGTTACCACCTCAACCCCAAGCATGTTGGCGCTTGCACGCAGGTTGGTACCGTAAACTTTGCAGCAGAAGAGAACAAGATTGCTAATACAAGCGGGCCAAGTGATGCCAGTAAACACTCGACCAAATGATGGAATTTAAATTCAGAAACAAAATGTCAGAGTCCCTGTCAGATAAATTGACCTATTAATTGGCAAGATGGATTGCTGTGGACTATGGACCACTATTCTAGCAGAAGATAAAGGCTGCAAATTGGCTCAGCTGGGGAGAATAACGAACTGCCGTCTAGACAATGTCAAACAAATCCAGCAGCTGAATAACAGTGAAAGGGAACCAACAGAGGTCATGTTGGAGGAACGCACAACAAATTTGTGTCAATTTTGAAATTTGAGTTCATGTATATTTATAAATTCAAACAAACTTTTTTTTTGGGGGGGGGGGGTCAAATATCAAAATGTAATTAAAATGCAACAAATTTCTGTTTTTCAATTATTTTTTTTTTTTTGTTACCTCTATTTTCTTTACATATATTTTGGATGATGATTTGGGGCTTAAAAAAAGAATTAAGTCCATGGCAATTCATCTTGCGCCGCTATTCTGAGATGAAGAAACAATGTTGCACTGTTACAGTCTCATATTTGACCAATATCACGTACATCTGGGGCTCATATAGCAAAGCTGCAGCCAATAAAAACCGTAAGATGCAGTGCCATAGGACAAAACATTTGAGAACAAGAACATTATCTGTGAGGCAATCGTGAAAGAGCAGTAAAAGTTGAAGAGGCTCCGCAGATCAGATAGTCGAGCAGCAACCACAGGACAGTTCAAGGGTCAGTCGAATTGAAACCTGAGCCAATTAAGATCATCACTTAGGATCAATATACCCAGATGTGTCAAAAAGCTGTATACTGGCAAGAAGCAGGTCTAGTAGTCCTGTAGTAGTCAGTAGTAAAAAGATTTGGACGGAGAGATTGGCAGGCTGACTGATACGAACAGCTCTGAAACGTGAGAAATAATAAGAAAAGGCAACAAGAGTTGATGCTGCCTGCTCGTGTAGGTGCATGTGTGACCCATATGTGTTGGTGCAATGCGTAAGAGACCCCAGGGGCATGGGTTACGTTAACTGGACAAGAAGGAGCAAAAACACGCACATGCACGGACGCACACACACACACAAAACTAGATTACATTCATGTGATAGATGAAACGATAGTGGAATTTTACACCCAAATTTAACGGTTCAAATAATGTGCTTGAGAACCTCGTACCCAAAATCAAGTTTCACATTGTTTGTGGACATTTATTAATAAGATTTTATCATGAGCAATAAATCTGATTTTCTCCCGCAAGCATCAGTATCTGATTCAGCAGCCCCGACTGCACAGAATTATCCACTTTATGGTTTTGGGTGAGCACCAAGGGGAACCAGAGATTAGACATCTTGGTCTGATTAAAATAGGACATTTCTCCTATTGTACACATATACACTGCTCAAAAAAATAAAGGGAACACTTAAAAAACACATCCTAGATGTAAATGAATGAAATATTCTTATGAAATACTTTGCTCTTTACACAGTTGAATGTGCTGACAACAAAATCACACAAAAATGATCAATGGAAATCAATTGTATCAACCCATGGAGGTCTGATTAGGAATCACACTCAAAATTAAAGTGTAAAAACAAACTCCAGGCTGATCCAACTTTGATGTAATGTCCTTAAAACAAGTCAAAATGAATCTGTGTTGCTTCCTGAGTGAACACTATGATTTCACAGAAGTGTGATTGACTTGGAGTTACATTGTGTTGTTCAAGTGTTCCCTTTATTTTTTTGAGCAGTATATTTTATGATTAGTATTATTTTCAACGGTTAATTGTTAGTGTTCAATCCGTGAATAAATGAAAAGTACACTGTCTCTGGCAGTTCTTTCACACAGGATCACAAAAAGATAAAATGTAAAAACCTGCTGAATGACTAAGGGTGTACATGCGTGTGTGGTTACTGTTCATCAAGCTGAGCTGTTGAGAAAAACCATATTTGCAGCATCTCAGTATGAAACCCCCCACTTGAATCACATATGAATTTCATTTCTGCACACATGATGACCATATAGATTCTTCCTGATATTACTCTGTCCAGATTCGAGTTATAGCACAAGAGGAACATTCCCTTTTGCGACCAGTGTTCCATCTGCACGCACGACCGAGCCGCTGTCTCCAAAACCTAGCCCATTTAATCCGCAACACAGAATTACATTACACGAACTACTTGAAATGGCATTTAGTGAAAGATCATTCTATCAAGTGTGACCTCCATCACTCCAGCATGGTTACCCCGTCAACGCTAGGCTGCAGCTGAGTTGTGTGTGAGGTTGTATTCTGAAGGTCACCAGTTGAAGAGATTGCAAGGTTTAATGTCCCTGACCCGTCCATAATCTCCACCTTGGCCTTTAATTCAGGCCGTCATGCACCACTGTCATGCAAGACCAGTGCGCACGCGCAAAATGGGGGCGGGGGGCACACATAAGTTTCTGCCAGGTGGAGTCAGACATGCCTACAGGATGAGATTATCTACAAGCCCCTGTGTATCAGACAAAATAGAAATAAAACAAATAAAATAAAAAAATATATAAATAAAACAAAATTATAGTTTACTGATTTTGAAATAATGGATGTTGCAGTCCTCCAGGGTTCTGCATCAAATGGATAACTTAACATTTCATTTTCATTTCATTTGCAAACGTGTATTTGTAAAAGAATGATGGACAAAGCTGACTCTGAGAAACCATTTAATTCAAACTTTATTCAACGCAGTCCAGTTTTCCGTAGATATGTAGAACATTTCAAAAAGCTAAATAGATCATTTCCTTGCACTTCCATGTAATCTTTTGCAAGTTTAGGTTTTTTTTCTGCTCATTTTCAAGTGGTTTAATTTCAAATTGTTTAAAGAGCTTATGTTAGAAAAAAGCTGCGTTCAAAAGTCTAAGGCAAGTTTTGAATACCATGTGAACGTGTCAGGTTAAATTCATCTCCAGATATCTGGATTACTCTGGTAAAAACCCAAGCTGGAAAATTCCTTGAGAATTTTGATTGCCATTAAAGCAACCAATAGAAAATAGAACATGCAACACTATTACAGCATTTTTGCTGAGAAATTTCGGAACATATCTTTGTTGTATAAGTAACTACAATGTGGCAAAAGGATACAGAATTAAAGTTTGGGAAATTCAAGTCACAAAAAATCCTCTATCCCTGATCTGTTTAAACTTTGACTCTCACGATCACGTCCTTTGCATTTATGCTCTGAGTTAATTATCTGCACAAAATAAAGCTTCTGTTCCATACATGCTATTATTTCTTATCTCTGAATTTCCAGTATGGATGTAAATTGGCAACAACATCGATTCCACACTGTCAGCCTGTTACTGAGACATATTGGAGGTGAGATATTATTAGTAAAAGTACTAGCTGGACTAGCTGCATTTTGTATTATGTCAACCCCTTTATTGTGTGTCTTCATTCCAGAGCTGCTGACTTTCAGTTTTATGGCCATGAACTTTAACAGCTTTAACAATGATACAACCAGGCACTACGGCTTTATGAGCCGCCACAACAGGGGATAAATCAGTGTGTGTGTGTGCATGCGCACTTGCTTGTCGCTCTCTGTATTCTAACATCCCAATCATCATTCAGCCAAACATGGGTTTCGGTTCCACTTTTCCACCCAAATGCGATCTGAGTTTATTGGCTATCCCTGCTGACAAGGCGGGGCCCCATCCAATCACACGCGAGGACAGTCTCTGCTGGCCTAATTGAGCGCATAGAGATAACAAGGTCCAGGGGATAATTGAAGGGAGACGACCACAGGAAGGGACGGGTGACCTCCGGATAGCTCATCTGTTCCGCCGACATTCATCTTCTCTGTCTCTCCTCTCTCTTGCCCTCCATGCCATTATCCCGCCATTCACTTTGTCACATTGCATTGGTCAGTGTCCACAATCGATCCTTTTTATTTTAAGCAATTCAGGAAATTACACGATAAGCATGGCAAAATCTTCCATCTGTAATCAGAAATCATTTGTCCAAAATAAGTAAACGTAATTGAAATGTTTGACTTTTCTAGGGAGAGGAAAAAATAATTTTCATGTATACAGATGCATTCAGTGTAATGGGGGAGCAAAATTGTGGGAAAGTTACAAAAATTGAAAAAGCCGATTCTCTGAATGTTTCCTGGAAATAAACTCAGAGTTTGGACATTCCTTTCAAAGATGAGGCAGTCTGACAGCCCGCCAAGGGAGACATGATGATGACTGAGCTTTAAATTTATGTGAGTAGCTTTTGTAAGACTGGTTTCACCCCAAAGGAACATCATGATACATGAATAAAGTCTTGAGAAAACATTATTGCAAAAGCCCTGGGAGTTTTCTAACGCTCAATGAAGCATACATACAGTTGCAGTTTATTTCATCTAGGCTGGCCTTTACGTTCGAATAAACACACTATAAGCTATAAAAACTGTAAAAATGTCAAAACCGCAGCCCCACAATGGCATACTTTTAATTTATTTATCCATTGTCCATCTTGTGAAAATGTCTCTCACAGAAGATGAAAATCCATCCGCAGCCTCCAACTCCACCTGCCGCTTTCCCCTTTCCTCCCTGCTAATAGTGCACTTAGATGCTCATTCACATACCGCTAGTTTGCAATGCTAATATTCAGGGAAATGATGACTGTTATTCACACCCCTGTGCACCTGAATAGGTGGATGAGGGGTTTTCGGGAAAATGGGTCTTGTAGCATTGACCCAGATCACCACACAGCTGATGTACTGACTCGGATCACTTAGGATATTGTTGAATATTCAGCACTGTTGTGAAAATAATCAGATATTCAGGCTTTTTTCTACCAAATGCAGTTTTTTTGTTTAGTACCCGCCACTTATCTCTGCCAAATCCCTGTAAGCAATAAACATTGTGTTTATTATGTACTACTATATACGGTATCTCCCTGAGGTCAGGGGTCGCACCAGCAAGTCATCTGCCTCCAGCGAACCGTATTCTCTGCCTCATCTCTCATGCCGACTACCTTCATGTCCTCTTTCACGCCATCCATAATTACTCTCTTTGGTCTTCCCGTAGGCCTGCTGCCTGGCAGCTCCAACCTCAGCATCCTTCTAACCAGATCTTCATCATCCTCAGTCTCAGCATGTCCAAACCATCTCAGTCTGATTTTATCAAGAACATCAGACATGTGCTGATGGACTCATACCTGATTGTACCCATCCTCCTCACTCACAAATAGAACCTCAATATCTTCACCTCTACTTTTTCCACCTCTGCTTCCTCAGTGTCTCTAAACCAGACAAAGTGACTGGTCATGGTCTCAACGCCGTCTTCTAAACCTTTCCTTTCATTCTTGCTTATACTTTTATAAAACATCACCCCTCACACCTCTCTCCACGGGTTCTAAAATGCTTACAAAAGTTTCTTCACCTCTTTTCCATACTCTCAATTGCTGTAGATTGTTGACCCTAAATACTTAACCTACACCTTCTTTAGCTCTTCCCCCTGTAGCCTCACTTTTTCACTTGGATCCCATGTACTAATCACGATACACACACGATAAGATGCCATTTCAATAAAAGGAAACGCGCGCGCACACGCACACACACCTCGTATTTTTTGCTCCAGGAAAATCAAAAGGGGGCAACATGTAAAAACACTGAACACACCCTCAAACAAATCTATATGCCATTGTTTCCAAAGAAATTTGTATTTACAAAAAAGGAATTTACATGCCAACATACTTAAGGAGGCCATTGATGCAGGATGAATACAATGTACAAAACAACAAAAGGAAATGAGCACAGCATCACCGCTATAAAACTCATGACCACTGTGTGGCATGACTTGATCCATCCCTATTTATGTGAGGCCACAAAGACTTTGCTCCCTTTCCTTTTACTTTTCAACAACATTTGGTGTTCATTTTCTCATGCTTTTAAAGTGCTTCATTGTTGTTTCCACTGCTTCCTGAGTCCAGAGCTCTACACATATATGCATACATTGTTCAGTTTTTGTGTGTACAACGGGATGTAGTTAACAGCCCTGTAGAATTAAGATTCTTTGAAGTTTGAGGATGCTTGTAAAAACAGACAAACGTTTTTTATGAAGTTCAGAAAATAGGCTAGTAAAATAAATCTAAGATCTAAAACTAATTCCATACATTACTTATTTTGTTGTTAACACCAAAGGAGAGTCCAATAGGCACAGACTGTGGTGGAGTTAAGGCATATTGATATTTCTGTTATAAATATGTCTAAAGCAAACATTATACCCCGATTGGTCGAGTCAGAAGGCACCGACACTGAACTTCAATCTGTCCAAGATTTATGCCCGGTAAAAGCAGTTTTTCACACTACGGTAACCAAGGGCTTGCTCATGGGGAATGTAAATCATTTTAGAGTGTGATCCAGACCTGTTCTGCATGTAAAGTCTCATGGGATAACTATGTTGTGATTGGGGGCTGTGCAAACAAAATGAGCAAGAGAATGCTAACATCAAAAATCAGCATTCATGTATGTTAAGATACATTTTACATTTTTTTGTTTGAAAAGACTCCAGCAATAACCCAAAACTTACAATGTGTTATTATTATGGTCCTTCTGATATCATCATTAAATGACTGAAATGGCGGAAAATGTATTTTATCCAATTTACAGTGACTATCATTAAATGCTTAAGTGGGAGATTAATTAAATTCAAGAGGCACACTTAGAGCACAGATTGTCATGACAGCTCACTGCCTGAGGCCACACTAAGCGTCTGTTGCTCACAGCTCAAAGACGCTCCCTGTGAACTTATGACTGTTAAATAGGGCCACGAGAACATGACACCGCCTTGTGACTGACAGCGCATCATCACGGACGCATCATAGGAACAGATCAGGCGTCGGATCAGTCTACTTTGAATAATCTCAGTGGCCTCTCTGCTGTGTACAAGCCACTTCAGTAATTATGCACACAGCTTAAACCAGGATTAAGACTCATAATAATCATAGAATCATTGTTTTGACTTCATGTAGAACGTGCTGATTACTGGTACCGGGGGAGTATGTTGGTCAGTTAAAGATAAGACGTATTATTCACACACGCGCACGCGCACTGGCGGCTGCAAGATGCTAGTAAGACATTCAATATGTTGCACAGGACACTTGAATTCTGTCCCCAAGAAGGAGAAGATTTTAAAGAGAAACTTCAAGGTAAACAGAACAGCCCACCAGGTCCATCTCAAATATTGGAGTGTCTTGAAAGTTCAAAATGTGCTGTGTTTGTACATACACGGTGCCCTGCAGCTGTCACTTTGCACCGTTCTGTTATCAATATGCACAAAATATATTCATGATCACGTGCATGTACTTGTGGGTGTGCAAATGTTGCACCATGTAACAACTTGAACCTGTTAAATATAGCAAAATAAGTACAGAAATCAATGATTTTTGTTGCATTGTCTTGAAAAGTTATCGTACGTTTCCTCAGAGTGGAAGAGAATCTTCGAAACCAAAACTGATAAAACATCATTGAAAGGGCCTGTAGACAGCTACGAGGCTGCAGGACCTAGACTATCAAAGCAATCAGTGATTTTTTTTGACAGACAGATGTGCATCTCTCAAAACAGATCATTTAAACTGAAAGTGTGATTAGGTTTTGTTTCACACTGTATGCAACAGACACACACACACACGCGCACACGCGGAATGAAAGGGAAATTAGGCAGACAATTACGGTCTTTAGTCAGAAAGCGTTGCACTTCAGTAACACAACGACAGCTAAAGAGGACTACAGAAAGGAGCGTGTGTCTGTTCCCTGTTTGTGAACCAAAGATTGGCATGTGTTGAGTAAAAATCCATGAATACCAAAACAGTGGGCCTCAAAACCTTTCGCTTTGTGTTCCTTACAGATGGATCTTTGTTTCCAATTTTGGAAGATCTATGTATTTATTTTTCTATGAGTTACATCTGGGATTTGGCTGCGCATATTCTGCACCTGCAGCCTGTGTGAGCCATACATGACCCCCAAATTCCTGATACGTTGCCATATACCCCATCAGTCAGGTTATGGTAAAGTGTTTTGCAACAGCCGTCAAAATGGCCCATACAGGTCATCTCCCACTGATTTTTTTTTTTTTTTTTTTCCCCGCAAACAACCCCCCCCAATTCTCTGGTCTGACTTGTGCCCCACTGCCCAGAATTTTGATATGGCTCTTGACTGTGATAACACATTCAAGATTTAATTGCTCAAACCTACTCCCTGGGTTTGCTTGTGTCCCGGCCCGCCACTAGATACCTGATGTGTACACCCTGCTACAACGGTTTGTAGCAGGGTGTTGTTAGATGTTAGATTTGTTTGCACTGTTTGAGTATAATATCTTGTAGTTTCCCCCGTTCTCTTCTGTATTCGCATATTTTGGTATTCATATCTCATTTCTCCCAAACTGCGTCCCGTTAGCATACCAACCCCCAACCCCAGCTTCATCATCTCTCTGTCATCCATTCATATAATCCCACGGCCCCTCCCCTCCATGTTGCTTTGGTCATTTCTCCTCTCTGTTACAGGTTCTTCATCATCACTCCCCCCTAATCTTTCCCAGCCCTCCGTCCCTTCTGTCCACTGCTGCTATCTTTCTTAACCCACTTTAAAGGCTAGACAATAGGCACATTGGGGAAGGAGCACCCCGAGGCGATGGGAGGGTGTGTAGATGGGAGGGCCAGTGCAAGTATCAAAAGAGAGCTCCCCACCGAGAGGGACACACACACACGCACACACACACAAAGAGAGAGAGGAAAGGAGAGAAGGATCACTACTGTCCATCTGCTGAGGTGCTGAAAGAAGGGGGTGGGGGGGCTACCAAGACTGGTGACAGACTGCTAAGAATTAGGGGCGTGTGTGTGTGTGTGTGTGTGTGTGTGTGTGTGTGTGTGTGTGTGTGTGTGTGAGAAGGAGATGGAGACACACTCCATTCTGTCTCACACACTCCCACCCTGTTATGGTCAGGGGCTGCTCTAAAACAGAGTCTAGCAGTAGAAGGGTAGTATTTGCGTTAAACAAGTCTTCAGAAAAGATTAAAATCAAAAAATAAATAAAGACACTGTCACAAAATTTGATATTTGCTTGTCGGTTAGATTTTTTTTCCAGGCTTTCAATTATGTATCAATGAAAACAAATATGAGTGCTCTTCCCTCAAATTTCTTCAACAAGTCTCTGACAAGTAATGATGCAAAAAAAAAAAATTAGAAAATGAAAATGGCACATTAGGATTGAAAAGTAGTATTTCCAATCTGCCAAATATCTAACAGGGAAACAATGTAGTGATAAAGGTAAACAAATATTTTCATTAAACAACTCAGGTTTTGTTACAGGGGGTTTTCAGTATGTCAAAAGAAAGAATGCAATCTTGCTTCTTTTTCTACATTATTTGCTTTAAAAAAAATGTTTTCAAGAAAGCATTAGAGCTGTGTCTTTCTTGACCCGTAACAATTTTATAGGATTGTGTTTTTTTTTTCCCTTTTTTTGGATGTCACACACCCAACTTGAAAAGAAAAAATTTCATGTTTGCTCCACAGTTCAATAATTATTCTGTAATAATTGTTACATTACGGAGCCTGATCAGCAGAAAACAGACTGACACTACAGACAAAGAGACAAAGGAGCAAGATTCCAGCCTTGACATAGGCTTTCTTGGCAATGGGACTCCTTTTGATATAATCTCTGTGTTTGAAAGAAAATTTAGTAAGTCAAGGATATATACACTTTAAGGTGTAATAACATGGTATAACCAATCATATATCTAAAAGAGCAAATGAGGTGTATTTGAGGATTTTTGAAACCGTCAAGGTTCTGAAGCCTGATATCATTCTGAAAGTATTAGCTTTTTGACTCATAGGTTTCAATTCTTTAAGATATGATAGAACATCACTTTTACAATGTTTGTAGTCAACCCCCCCAAGAAAAAAAATCCTCAATGTGCTTTATTCTTTTCCAAATAAATTTAGTTTCTAAATACTTTTAACAAAACTGTAACATATATTTAGACAGCAAAACCATTAATGTAATTTATATAAGATCTAAAAACAATAAATGGCTAGGCAAAGCACTGGTCTTATAAACTACCATACACAGACAGAATGGCCGACAGAGTGTCTTGACTATCCAGTGCACTGTGTGTATTGTACTGTGCATACATACACTTTGTTAGCTTGCATGTATAGAGATTGTGTTGTGTGCGTACTGTCAGTGCTGGGAGTTATACAGTATGTGACACGGTAAAAGTCCTCAGTGTGTGTATGTTTGTGAGCATGCGTGTATGAAGGCATGTCTGGAGTCAAACGAGGTTCACCCCTGGTCAGTAGTAACTGCACAATGGCGATGGAGTCTTTTACCATTAAGCCAGGAAAAAAAATAAGATTTTTCAACTAAAGCCAGACTAATGTCTTTGCTCCTTAGCCTCGTGTCTCATCATTGTGGCTAAATGGAAGTAGGCAGCCGCATCCCAGCCACAAATCAATTTGTGCAGACAATGATTCTTCCTCATTACCACTCAGTTGGACTCCTCTAATCACAGACAGTTGCAATGTCACTGAATGTTTGTAATAAACCAAGGAGTCCATGTTAAATGCCCGGAAAATACGTTTTTCCCCATGTTCGATAAATGTTTGCTTTATTCCGTTTTCAAATAATTCATAACCACAATAATTCTTTTATTGCGTCAAATCATCAGATCTGATGTATCAGGCTCAGTGCATGCCTTTACTAAAATCCTATTTGTTCAACCATTATCTCTAATAAGGCTGCGGTATATTAGCAACTAAGCAATAGGATAATACTGTATCAACATTGTATCCAATGCTGGGACTCCCAACAAAAGGAGAATACTCAAATTCAGGAATAGCAGCTAGCATGTCATTCTTAAAACAAAACCCAAATTGTATGATAATGATATGGATGAAATACTTCTTTGCCAGCTATTTCCTTTCACAGAAACAATTACGAAACAACGACTAAAGTCACTGCGAAGCATTGCGTGCTTTGCTCCACAAAGCATGCTTTGTGGTGAATGAGCATGCATGAAATTATATTTATTCCGTCTCCAGCCTGTCTGAAGCCAGGACCCTGCTGCTTTCAGGGGTCAGGCTACCAACCGGCATCCAGACAGAAGTCTGCAGTCCCCTTGCTGCAAAGACCTCCAAATGACACAGTGAGCTCACAGACTCAGTAAGTGTCCGGTGTGTGTCCAGCTTCCAGCTCGGGGATGTTTTTGTGCTGAGTCACATCCATCCTGCTCGAGGGCAGAGTGCAGCCCTGAGAGTGTGCGTGTGTCGTCCTAAATAAACTCCACTTTCTAAATTCATATATTCCACGTGATTCATTAAACTAGGAAACTTAAAAAACAGGAAAACACACGCCACAAGCCAATATGCCCACGAGCCTCCACCTGCTTAAAAGATGACCTTTGACCAGAATGACAATTAATGTGTACTCTGTCATGCTAATACATCTGGTATGCCTTTAAATTGTATACATTTAAATGACCTAACCCCATCAACAGGTCAGTATTAATCAGCCCCTAACTGTTTTATTACATTAAAAAGTTACAGCTCATTGTTTGATATGAAAAACTGGATCATTCAGCTGCAGGGAATGAGAACAGCCCATTTCCTTCTTAGGCTGAACTGGGAAAATAAATAAATATTATTGTTGCTCTTGTGTCTTTATGACTAAAAACCCAAATTAGCCAAGTAAGGAAAGATTACAAGCAAGTAAAGTGAACCTGTCTGTGAACAGATTAAAAAAAAAAAAAAAAATCAAAGCCCTTCAGCCATTCTTCCTTGTTCTGTAAATCCTTCCCATAATGTTGGAATAGCTCTCAGCCTGCCACACTAGGTTGAAATAGATCACCTAGATCCGCACCGCAGAATGTGTAGTAATCTTAATCAGAATGCTTTTTTGATCCCCAAGGGAGAAATTTCTTTTTATTGAAAGCAGCTTCCGCTCACTGACTAAAGGGACGAATCAAAATAGATCTCTATATAAAAATAAAGCATGATAAATTAATGAAAATAGGAAAGACCAAAAGAAAAAGAAAAATAAAGTTAAATGTAAAGTATATACAAGTATATGTATATGATTGCATGTAGTATTTATGTGTATAAATCAGGGTTATTGCACAGAAGACAATGGAACTATTATACATACAGCGAATTATTGCACAACTCAACACAACAAATTAAAGATAAAACGAAAGATTAAAACTGTAACAATAACAGAGAGGAGTCCATTCAAATCCAGAGAAGAGGTGGCGTTTCCTTTATTACTGATGTTGGAGAGTCATTTTAATTTTTAAACGTCACCCTCAAACCATTAATCCTTTTTAAAAAGAAATCTCCCGTGTTTTTTCTTCACATCCAACACATTTTTGGGTTTCATCTCATCTTGCAGATTAAATAGTCAATTGTCTGAGTAAACATCTCTGCAATCCCCATTGTCACTGCCATCACCATTGTCTCAACCTTTGTACATGTTATCATCCTCAACAGCCTGCAGGTTACACTCATCGGGTTTCCACCTTGAAATGCTGGGAGTCCATCTGCATGCATGTTTGTGTGTTAGGTAACTAACCCTGCCCATCCACTGCAGCTCTACGGTGTCAAATCAAGTGGTATCAGGTGACCAACTGGTACTGATGGGTTAACTGTGATCAATACTACAGTGAGAGTAGTGGGAAAGGCCCGCAGGCTGATGCAGCTGGCAGAGAGGCTGTTCTTTATTAACAGGTTTAGGTGGTTTTGCTTCCTAATGGAAAAAAGGCTTTTGTTGCTCCTGATACTCCTGAATTGCCAGCAAGTCACAGTCAGTCCACCCACTACAGTGACAGATGGGATCTGCGGCGTGAGCAGCCCTGAAGGCATTTAGCTTTGGTTACGCTCATACAGGTTGCAGCAGAGATAGAAGTGATGAGGCGTTTGCGGTCTGTTCAGGCTCTTCACTGACAATCTCTTCTGTTGCCCAGATTCAGACAGAAACAAATGATTTCAACATATTATCCACAGGAGATTTATGATATGTTGTCTCACATGCTGCGTTTTTGTTGAGCAACACAAATAAAGACAATAACAGCGTGCTGGCTGGTTTGAAAACTGACAATGAAAAAAAAGTAAGTAACCATGCTGTAGTCAGTCATTCAAGGTGGATTCCTTTTTTTCCCCCAATAAAATCTGCACTTTGATATTTCTTAGCACTCTGTAAGCCCCTGTGTTTTTCCACAGAGGTCACACCCAGCCAGGAGGAGTCTGCCATCCTCAACTAAACGTGGTCAAACAATGACCAAGCAGCCATTGATATTACAAGGAGTGTCATCTCCACCAACATGTGTTGTCAGTTTGCCCAGTTAGCAAAACAAAAGGGGCCTGGGAGCCAACTGATGAGTACAGACTGGAATAGATTCCCCCAAATATAAAGTGACCACACTGAGGTAATGCTAACATTCTTGCCCACCTGTTTGCTCAATAGTGGATCTACCTCCTCCCTCAAAAACACCAGAGGGTTAGAGAATAAGGTCTGACACACGGTGAATCAGAAAGGAGACAATCCCCTGCAAATAAATCATCTAAAACAGTTTAGGGACGAAAACAGCCCTTAACGTTTGAACCAAACTGGATTCTGTGCATCCATCCATCTTCCCCCGCTTATCCAGTCAGGTCACGGGGGCAACAGCTGGAGCATTGAGGCCCAGACCCCCCTCTCTCCCGCCACATGGTTCTGCTCTTCTGGGGGGACCCCAAGGCATTCCCAGGCCAGCCTAGAGATACTGTCTCCAGCATGTCCTGGGTCTTCCCCATGTCCTTCTCCCAGATAGACATGTCCATAATACCTCCCCCGCGAGGTGTCCAGAGGGCATCCTGACCACATGTCCGAGCCGCCTTATCGGACTCCTCTCTATGCGGAGGAGAGACGACTCCAATCCAAGCTCCTCCCAGATGACCGAACTTCTCACCCTATCTTTAAGGGAGAGTATGGCCATCCTGCTTAGAAAACTAATTTCGGCCACTTGTGCCCACGATCTTGTTCTTTCAGTCACTTCCCACAGCTTGTGACTATAGGGGAGGGTGGGAACGTAGATCGACCGGTAAATTGAGAGCTTTGCCTTCTGGCTCAGCTTCCTCATCACCACGACAGGCTGGTACAGAGTCCGCATCACTGCGGAAACTGCAAGGATCCTCCTGTCAACCTCCCGCTCCATCCTTGAACTCATCCACTTGGGGCGGGATCCTCTTCCCTGATCCGGAGTGGGCACTCCAGCAATTTCCGGTTGAGCCCCATGGTCTCGGATTTGGAGGTGCTGATCCTCATCACAGCCACCAAACCAGATCCCCTCGGCGCCCTGGCTGCACCTAGAAATTCTGTCCATAAAAGTTATGAACAGAATCGGTGACAAAGTACAGCCCTGGCGGAGTCAAACTGTCACCCGACTTCTATGCCCCCTCCAGGAACCTGACGAGGGTATAGAGCTGGTCCACTGTTCCACAACCAGGAAGAAAGCCGCACTGCTCATCCTGGATCCGAGGTTCATTGGGCCTGAGGAGCGTGATCTCGCTGTAGTTGGAGCACACCCTCTGATCCCGCTTTTTAAAAAGGGGGATCATCACCCCAGTCTGCCAGTCCAGCGTCACTGTACCCAACATCCAGGCAATGCTGCAGAGGCATGTCAGCCATGACAGCTAAACAGCATCCAGAGCCTTGAGGAACCTGGGGCGGAACTCATTCACCCTGGGGCCCTTTTACTAAAGATACTTTTTGACTGCTTCAGCAACTTCAGCCTCCGAAACAAGTGTCTCCGCCCCAGAGTCCCCTGGCACTGCTTCCTCATTGGAAGGTGTTTCAACGGGATTGAGGTGGTCTTGTACGTATTCCCTCCACCCATCTACAATGTCTTGGGTTGAGGTCAGCAGCGCCCCACTCCCACTGTACAAAATGTTGACGGAGCACTGCTTTCCCCCCCGAGCCACCAGATGGTGGACCAGAATCTCCTCGATCAGAAGTCCTTCTCCATGGTCTCCCCGAAACTCCTCCCACACGAGTTTTTGCCTCAGCAACCACCAAAGCCACATGCCGCTTGGCCTGCCGGTACCTGTCAGCTGTCTCTGGAGCCCCACAGGCCAAAAAGGCCCGATGAGACTCTTTCAGTTTGATGGTATCCCTCACAGCTGGGCTTCACCAGCGGGTTGATGCCCGACAAGCGCCGACGGTGTTACAGCCACAGCTCCAATCTGACACCTCCAAAATGGAAGCACAGAACATTGCCCATTCGGACTCAATATCCCCCACTTCTCTCAGGACATGGTTGTTGCTCTGCCGGAGGTGGGAGTTGAAACTGCTTCTGATCGGGGACTCAGCCAGACGTTCCCAGCAGACCCTCACATTATATTCGGGTCTGCCAGGTCTGATCGGCATCCTCTTCCACCATCAGAGCCAGCTCACCACAAGGTCAGTTGACAGTTCTGCCCCTTTCTTCGCCCAAGTGTCCAAGACATGCAGCCGCAAGTCTGACGACATGGCCAGAAAGTCAATCAAAGAACTGTGGCCTAAGGTGTGTTGGTACCGTCTAATGACTAGATCTATTGAATTTATTTAAACCCTGACTATAAAACAGCAAGATTTGAAAAGGACCCTGTCGCACAATTGCTGTTACAACACAGTAAGCATTCACAGGGTACAGCTATGACCTTCATCTGCTTCAGGATTTTGCTGCAACATAGAGCTAACAGAGACAGACATCCAGATCCTAGCCAGCCAGTTTGTGAGATACATGGATGCATAATACTACTGAGGACAGTGAGAAGAGTCAGGGGCTTCACTGGATTTTTATGAAAAGCTACTCGGTGCCATATGATGCAAGAGACTAGTACTACTATACTAATAATAATAAGAGATGTCTGTTTAGTCTTTTGTATTGTTACCCAATATAGCAAGCGCAGAGGCACTTATCTTCAACATCCAATTTGGCCCTTGAGTACATGATGTTCAACCATGTCATGGGAAGAAGAGATGCGCGGGATAAAAACTTATTGTGAGCTTTGGTTTTCATCTGTTGAGGAGAGGAAAATCTCCGTCGGCCATTTAAAAAGGATAAGTGAAACAGTAAGCGTTCAGTAGAAGAATGAAATGTTCTTTTTTTGTTTATCATATTGTTGATGAGAAAGACCAGCTGAAGTCTGGATGTAATCTGAGAGAACAACGTTCCTTAGCTTCAATGTTGCTCAATTTCGTGTGAATTGTAACCGGAACATGATAAAGTGTGCAGTCTTATCTGGATGCTATGTAAAGTATATGCAGTCCTCGGGTCCAATGATCCTGAGCTCAGTACCCCCAGAGCATTGACCTGGAGAATGTAGGATCCTGGGAACATTAGCGCAACCGCTGATTTTGTGGCCTGTGATCAGAAACAGTAACAGCTGTTTATTTCTTAAAAACTGTGACTTCCATAACTACTAGAGCTTCACTCAATTCAGCTGTCAATTGTGACATCACACAGTCTTTAATGCAGGAAACCGGTCAAGCAAAACATGACGGAATCTGAATGCAGTTGAAAGTCCAATCCATTACATCTGGAAAATGTCAAATAGATTTGCGGTGATTCTTTAATATTGTCTAGGTGTGATGATTTTCACAGATCCCATTCATATCCTTAGCCATATCAAGGGATGAGAAATTATAGAAACGCTGCCATGCTGATGCGAGGGTAATAAATGCATAGTTGATCAACTACAGCCAAATGGGAGTTGACACAGGGATACATGAGAAAAAAAACTTAGATAGCAATGTTGTCTGTTTTTAATTTATCTTAAGATTATTTTCATATAAATTAACCTGTCTGTTATTGAGTAGTTTGGGAGGGTGGGGGGGGGGGCACATGATCCCACATTGCAGCTTCATTCATTCATTGTCCATCACTCAGGTCACATTGACACTGCACTCAGGGCCCGGAGCCTATCCCAGCTGCCACTAGTCAAGAGGCAGGGTTCACCCTGGAGCCATTCACAACCATTCACTCTCTCATTCATTCACACAAAAAGGGAACCCTAAGAGTTTTCAGTAAGTCCACTGCATGATTTAGACTTGAGGAAGGAAACCAGAGAAATACATCGGTAGAAGAGGCAAAACACAACCCCCGGCCCCCATTTGGAATCGAACCACAGAGACCTTGTTGCTGTGGAGTGTCAAGGCTAACCACTTACCAGCATGCAAGTCACAAAAGGTTAACACAGTAGTATTCATATTGACAATATTATGAAATTAGTCTCCATGGGCTAAAAGGGGCTCAGGAGTGAAAGGAGATGTACAACAAGATAGAGGAGCCCATAGACGAAGCAGCCCATTGAGTCTAGTTTTACCTAATAAAGTAAAGGAACATGTAACATCATGGCTCTGGAGGAACTCACAGTCAGGACAATTTTTTATGAGAACTATCAGACTAAGCATGTGAAAGCATTTGCTCCCTCAGTTTGAAAGTGTTGCATAATACCAAAACCCCCTTTGTACACACTTTGCATTCTTTTCCATCACTGCGTGGTCCATGTGTCATTGCACAATACTTGCTCTCCAAGAAGTTAAATGAGAGTTCAGTAAATTCCAGGTAATCAGTCCTTTATGTTCACCTTACTTGGGTTGTACACGAAAAGTTTGTTTCTGTTGAATGTCCAAATGTGGTTTGAAATCTCTTTATTAAGAGGATATCCTGACTCCACATTGATCACCCATTAGACAAGATCTCGTATTTAAACTCGGATTTGTCAAGAGAGAGCTGGACACTTTCAGTACCTTTAAAAACAGCTTAGTGCAATGTGAACATTCCCTTTGACTTTGAAAGTTTTTCCTGAATGAACAAATGCCCTTGTATAATATCTGCGTGGTGGAACTGTGAAGAAACAAGACAATTCAAGAAGCTCCCATGCCTCCATGCCTAAGTGCCTGATGACATCGAGGTGGCGCTTTCTCTTTGAAAGGCGGTGCTGCCCTCTGCTGGACGCTAACACACCCCATAAGTTAGAAAACTAATGCCACAATAAAACAATGGATTTAACAAAGGATTTAATATGAAATTACATTTATATATGTGGACACAGAAATAAGCGCAAGGTCACAGAGCTGTTCCCTTTGACCTCTGAGCTCTCTGTGTCAGTCATCAGATTTGACAATCACTTTTCAGCAGCATTAATCCAACAGCGTCCCATCAGACTTGCTTCTCTGGTTTTCATTCATCCATTCAGAGTCTCATTGGATGTTGAGGCCTGAAGCAGTACCGATACATATACCCCCCCCCCACAACACACACACACACACACCCTTTACCCCCTCTGATCCCTCCATCCTCCATCTACACCCCTGTACCTGGCAGCCAGCCAGAGCTGTGCCTTCAACCTTCAGGCTTTTGTTTTGGGTTTTCATCCCTCAGTCTTGTCTCAGTCTTCCTCATATTTCTCCAGCCCAGTGCCCCCAATGGGATTCAGCAGCTTGTGGTGTTTTCAAAAATAGAAGCATGGAAAAGTGATGGACAGTGGAAAGCACAGCCAGTTCGACATGTGGGGAACAAAAGACAGATGAAGGACAAAGGTGGGCAAGTGGAGAGTAGCCCTAATGTGGGATGTTGTGCCACATGTATACATAGATGTAATGCCACACCCACTGTTTCGGTTCACTGTCACAAAACTGCATCTTGTAAAATATCTGAAAGGCGAAACCTTGTACTCTACATCATCTGCATCAGCATCCTATTTATGCAGGAGCCACAGGCCAATTCCTGAGATCCAGTTTCTGCAGAGCAGGCAGATCGATTTTGAAAAGGAGTGCACTTCCTGAACAATGCAGTAGCTTATACTGCTCAGGCTATGGCTCTTACTGGATTTGACCTGGTGGGAAAATTGAGGTGATCTGCAATGAACCCCTGACGCTATCACATCAGTACCAGTGTGGAGAACCCCTGCAGTTCAACCTGCCTCTTTGACGGGTAGCTTTCAGATGAGAGTTTTTGTTCAAAGGACACTTTGCATATGGCACTACCAGAGATAGGAACGGCTTTTTGCCCACAAGCCATTACCCTACTAAACACCTATATCCCCACAACACCTTGCATACCGTGTAATACACTGACATCATCTTCTGTCCTTATTACATCATTAGTACAGATTAAATTCTAATCAAAACACACACTTGATCAGCTGGTGTCACCACACAGAGGCTATACATGTTCATCATAGCACATATGGGGAAACCTGTCCGTTTTCATTTCCAGATTTTATTTATCTCTGCACTATCACACTGACCCCTTTACTCATTTGGGATATTACTTAACTCCATTACACTTTGTATCATGACTACATTGCAGATCCACAAATTAACTTCAGCTGAGCACTTGCCAATTGCCATAAAAATAAAATGGAAAGTTTGTTGATTTCCTCTTAAGCTTACTGTCATCTTTCTGTATGATAACGTCACCTTGCTTTCAATCTGAATTCGACTATCTTTCAAGTCAGGAAGGAGGGGCTGGGCAAGGCATAAGGTAGTGTGTGTGCTTATGCACATGCACACACATTTCTCCTCTTGCTTAAGATAAAAAGTGTTTATGTACATATGTACTGTCTGGAAACTTGTTTCCCCTGCATAATGTTTTTTTTTCTGTCCACAGTCAAGTCAGATGGGTAGGTAGACAAAAAAAAAAAAAACAATAAGCATATTATTTCACAGAGCTGTAACCAGTGTAGAGAAATGTAAACAGTATATACAGGATGTGCAAGTGAAGAAAGTGGCAATTGACATCTTGAAAATTGATTGCCTCCCTTTTAAATTTTGAGATTTCTCTTTAAAATCTAGCAAAGATCTGTGATTATGCGTTATAAAACAAAGGACTACTGTTTCTCAAACCTCTCAGTCACAAAGTAAAATAAATCTCAATATCAACTGAGGAAAGAGATGCTTAAATGAAACTGTTATTGCAGACTTTGCATTTTAGGGGGATAAAGTAAACTTTCTGTCTATCACAAAGTGCTTGTTTCTATGCTAAATTCAAGTCAAGGGAAACGTTAGAGCCTTGTGCTGAAGTTCAAGTAAATTTAATGATGTCATGCTGCATTTGATGCCAGGTTCTAAAATTCTCCCTGGCAGGAGAGGGGCCATGGATTCTCGACACACATACAGAGGAAGAGTCACAATGCCTCCCAAGTGCAGAATTAATTTAACTCTGGGCATCCTTTCACCCTTCCCCACAATCCACCTGACCTGGCTGCATCCCATCTGGGCTGGAAACTGTTAGAATGAGCAGGAGCCAAAGAGTGGAAGAGAGTGACAGCAGCCTTGTAGCCTAGCCTGCAGCTGTGAGCTAGGACCTTGGTGTATGAAACAGCGACATTTTAAAGCTTTTTTTGACAACAGTGTGGACTGATTGAATGCATCTGCTGTGATATCACAGGAGTCTGAGAGCTGGACTAGTTTGGTCTGAGTGTGTGGAAGCCTTGCACTTTTAATCCTTCAACACACTAAATATCTGTAAAGTATTTGGGCTGTCGGAATTCAACATGGAAAAAGCGAAGTAGATATGATGGGGGGGGCTTCTGAAACAGTTCCAATGACAAAAAGACAGGAGGCAGAGCTGGAGGTCACAGAGATGAAAATGCTGAGGTTCTCTTTGGGAGTGACCAGGATGAATAGGATCAGGAAAGAGTCTGTCAGAGGAACAGCAGATGTTAGATGTTTTGGAGAGAAGGTCGGAGAAGCCAGAATGAGATGGTTTGGTTATGTACAGAGGAGGGATAGTGAATATATTGGTAGACGGATGCTGGAATTGGAGCTGCCAGGCAGGAGGTCTCGAAGAAGACCAAGTACTGCGGATTTATCTGCGTAGTGAGAGAGGATATGGAGGTAGTTGGTGTGAGAGAGGAGGATACAGAGAATAGAGTTAGATGGAGAAGGTTGATTTGCTGTGGCGACCCCTGAAGGAAAAAGCCGAGAGGAGAAGATTACTTCTTCTCAAAAATCCCAAGAGCCATGCGTAGAAGCTAAAAAACTTATGGTTGGAAACATTTACCAGTACTCTGTAAACATAACGTATGAGTAAATATTGTTTTATACATCTGGACATCTGGCTAGATTTGTCGTGGTTGTTGAAAGTAGTTCACCAGTTCCCTGAAGCCGCCGTCGTTCAACTTGTGTGATGAAAATTTGCGATTAAATGAAGCAAAAAAGTGCATTTAAAAAAACAGAAAAAAGTGCCATGTAAATATGCCGCGCGCGCGCACGCACGCACGCACGCACACACGCACGCACGCACACACGCACACACGCACACCACAGAGCAATATTCCAAACGTGAGGTTTTTGTCGCAATACTGTCCTCGTGTGGCCAAAATATTAACTGCAGCGTTGTTACAACTGAGGAGCTTTACAGCCCTCAGGGTTTTAATAAGAGGTTTTAGGGGAATTATTGCTGGATAATGACTGCTCAGATATTTTAAATCTGCATTACATCACATTTTCCTTCAATCTTGGCCGCGTTAAAAGGACCAATAGGCAGTATTTATTCAGTATCAAAGCATATAATAACCACTGGATCCTAGAGAACACAGTCCACAAAAACGAAATATTTAAATAAAGAGACGAGATGAAAATATGAAAAATAGTTGGTTTGTTTTTCCACAGGAATATTTTTCTTTGATAACTTCTGAAAAGCTTCCCTGCCATTATCAGCTAAGGTCATTTGCTTCCTGTTTATGGGTATTTTATTCAAATGGAGTATATCTTCCTTTTAAGAAAAACACATACACATTGTGAATATTTGGATAAAGGTAAAGCATTGACTTGAGATACATGCAAGATGGGTGATGTTGGACACATGGCAATATTTTTACTTAAGAGGTGAACCCTTTGAATTGTTATATGGATGAGTGAGTCTGATCTATTTGGACTTTCACACATATTTAAGTTCCTTCCCATTTAGCGGGTGCACTGCTGACAAGCGAGTGACATTTTTTCAGAACTAATACTGCCTTTCTTGCACCTGGATATGGTTGGGTAAGATTTCGAATATTCATCCTTTGTTGTGACAGCCCGCCTGCCCAGAGTTTTAATTAAAAGGCCCTACAAATCATGAACCCTTAGCTATGAACGGAAAGCGGCATCAGCCCAAGGAACATGGAAGCTGTTCTGCCTGTTTCAACATCTTTAATTCATGGTGGAAAAAGTAGATTGCATTCGGAAGCAGGGCACGCTTTGGTAGATCTAGATCTGCTGCTCCCTCAGTGCTCTGGCCCACATTCAACATGGAGGTCAACAGATAGATATATTTATACCTGATCTGTGTTTTATTTTTTGAAACATGTTGAGATGGCTCTGAGAGGTTCACAATCCTATCTAGTTTGATTTCTATTGTTCTGTAGGTCCAAGGTGAGCTAAAGCCATTCCAACCTCTCTTCCAACCTCAAGCTTCTGTTTTCCCTCCTTATGATGCCAGTTCAAGGATTCTGCTCAAGATCCTGGGAGTCTGAGTTAAACGGAGCCCCACGTTGCCACAACTTTCGAGTAAAAATGTTGTATCAGAGCTCCACACGGTTTTGCAAGACAAGTAAAATATTTCTTTACATACATACATACACACACACACACATACATACATAAAAAAAGGTCATGAAGGAGGGAGGGGGGAATCAGCTGACTAGTTGTGTTACAGTGGACTGATAAGATTCTTTAGAGAATGCAGCCCTGTCAACGGTGTACAGGCGACCAGTGGTCATCCACAACCGGCTGCGGTGCACTCAAGAAGATGGCAACATTGACAAACAATTGAAGAGAGGACTTGCTATGTCGAAGGAGGAGCCGCATTTATGCATCTCAGCCACTAAAATCTCTGCTGGGGTCAAATTTCAGCTTCCAGTGTTTTACTCAGCCATTGAGACCAGGATTAGAGCTGACCGTCTGGTGTTAAAAATAGATGTAAATGAGATAAAGGAGTAAAGACTGTGCATTTTTTTCAGATTTCTTCACATTTTTCACTGAAGTTGATTCAATCACAAATGGATTGGCTTTTTCATATTTCCTGATGGGAACACACTGATGTACCATGTACTGATTCAAAGTGTTATTTGTTATGTGCACTGTAAGAAAACTTGTTTTCCTGTAATAAAATTCTATATTAATGCTGTGGAATAAGGCAATGTTAAATTACTTTACATCTTGCCTTATTTTCCTCATTTTAAAGTAATGTCGCATCGTATTTAGATTTTACAGATTGACAAAATTGCAGCAGCTGAATAGTTCCTAAAAACTTGTACTTGATTCTGAATTAATTAAAAGGGCTCTAACATGTTTATTTTACAGTTCTTTTTGTATTTCTATACAATTAATCCACTTCTGTTGAGCATTCTGTAGATGCTCTCTGCACTCTAGTCTGATCCAGCAAACACAGTTTTGTTTGTTAACCACTTTTATTGTGCCAAGCAACCTTTGACGGAGACAAACCTACAGAAAGTGGAATAGAAGTGAGAGTTGAGTTCTCTGAACACAAATATAAGTAGAAGTTTTTAAGACCTCAGGTGAGCAGCTATCAGGTGGGAGCTGGATTACAATTCCATTTCATTTAAGTGATATGGAATATTTTCTTGTTTTTTCAGTGCTGTAGTAAGAGGACTTCCAATTGGCCACATTTTATCAAGTCTGGAATCATAAAATGCAATGTGAAACTGAAAAACAAATTTGCAGCAGGTAGAGCAACCTCTTACCATTGTGGATTGAGAAGATCACAGGTCTTGAACATGCTCATACAAGAGCACCAGCTGCCTGAGTCTCAGACAGCATGAGGTGATGTGACAGCAGGCCTTCAGTGGTGAGCATTCTTTGACTTCAGATTGGTGCATGTTTCTTCCAATGGTCACTTTATCCGGTCTTTTTCAGGAACATAACAGGTCTAAAAGAAGCTGAAATCTCAACAACTAACATCTTATGAATATATGAGCTACTGAGGGAGCAACTGAAGAGTGTATCACTGACTAAATCATTCTGAATTGGAGTATATTCTAGTAAAACAACTTATGCATCTTTCTTTCCTGATGTTCAAAAAACCTTCTGTTGAGGAATATTTGATCAGCTGACACACACATCCATTAACACACAGACACACCACGGATGACCACTGCTAAGTGCATATATTAAGGTCCCATTACAAACCAAAAGGCAACCTTTTTGACCAGCAGACCCAGACACACAGGCATCAGCCCGATACAGACTCATTATGTCAAAGAAAAATCACACAGAGGCCCTCAAAACATAATGAACCCAGAATCTTCCTTCCTCACAAAACTTGAGGACTCAGATACTCACTTGCTTGGACTACCTAAATGCTATGAGGTTCTGGTTATTTCACTACATCTTTCCAATCTTATTTCCCATGAAATTTGTATTTGGATGAGGAAAACATATCCTAATTTTCCGCTGTGTCATCAATCCGAACTCAAGCAGACATCAGCAATGGAGGAAAGTGCAAACAGTGATAAGAATAGTCGGCCTAATCTGTGACACTATGGGACCATTTGTTTCATTTCCAGTATGGATGGTCTGCACCACAATGCAAGTGGCACAGTGGTTTGCGCTTACGCCTCATTGCAAAAAGGTCCCAACACCAACATTAATTGGAGACCCCGTATTGTCCAGATGTGAGAGAGTGAACGGCTCTAGATAGAGCCTTTTGATTGACTGGCCACCAGTACAGAGTGAACCCTGCCTCTCAGCCTATGATACAAGGGATAGATCAATTTATTTTCTTTTTTTGTAAATGTAAAGTACATTTTTGTAGTTTTTAAAAGGCAATTTGTTTTTAGCTAGTTTTTTAAAAAGATGGCAATTAGGTTATTCATTTTTCCCGTTACTAAAAAGAAATAATGGAACTCGCAGAGATTAAAAAAAAAAAAAAAAAAGTGATATACAGGTACCAATGTTTATTTTTTATTTTAATGTCATCCAGCTCTAAAAGATCAAAAGACAAAATATTGCTCATGGAATGAAGGGAAAAGAACTTTATCTGGGACACTTCACTACCACAACCGTCACCATCGCAGGACAACAATCAGAGCTGAAAGATCCTCCTTTAGCACTCCTCTACCTTGCTCTCTCAGAGCAGGGAGCGATGTGCGATGGAAATCTGGGGGGAGGTAGAACAGAGGAGACAGATTGAAGGGAAAAATGTAAAGGCAAGAGGTAGGGGACGGGAGGTCGTTGGGACAGACCAGGAGGAAGGAAAATGTTAATTTACCCATCTTACATCCCAAATGTATGCTCAGAAAGCTTTTTCTAAAATATCTCAGTGAAGACCCCTTCCAGGGCTCCAGCTGAGAGATGTCGCAAGAAGACAAAAGAAGACCGAAAAACATCTTTTGCAACTAAGATCAACATTAATAAAGCGCATTTATTTATAAGTCCATCTTTTATTTAAGGATAGCGACGTCCATTTTTGTGTCTATGTTAAGAGAGAGAGTCTCTCAGTATTACCTCAGTGAATTCTTCAAAATTATGTCGACATCTTGGGAGTAACAGGGTAGTAAAACTTGTAATACATGGGTTCTTATTAAAAATTACACATCATCCAAATGCTGAAGCCTGAGCCTTTGACCTCCAAAAATAGGTTGTTTGACAATAAATCGGGTCTCTGTGTTGTCAAATATGCTCTATCGCTTCGTGTTTACCTTTGTCCTCTTCCTGTCTAGTGAGCTGGGACACACCAGGAAGAGTCACCTTTCATACTCACTCCCTTCTTTTCTAGAACCACAAACTAAGTATTCAAAGTCACAGATTCAAAATTTTCTTTGGTCAAAATATTCTCTGCTCGCCCTAATCTGACTAAATGATTGCCAGTAAATGACAGTAATTTGTGTTTTCCGATCCCCCATATGCAGCAGAGACACAGATGTCCACGGTTTCACTTCAAAATTGATGAAAAGTTCAGACAACCCATGACGGCATTTCATTGACAGAGTCAAATGTGTTTGCTCTTTTCAGCATGGTTGATGGGTTTTTCCCCAAGTACTGTTAGTAAAACTGGGTTAAAACCATTAAAAAAAACAACCCAACATGGATCAGATGAAAACACAGATCTTCCCTATGTCATACAAGCCCCTGGAGTTTTCCACCAGGAAATGAGAGGCAGAGGTAAACGCTACCTTTACCCTACAATGACATAAATGTGCTGAACTGTCATCTTCATCCCGTTGATCTGCCACAGTTACACATGGGACAAAAAGATGAGGGCACAGCATGACTAATATGAAAAGGTTGCTGAACTGAAACTTTCAGCCCTGCAGTTGTGGGACAGAAAAATATATATATATATATATATTTATGATGAGGAGTTATGGAGGTGACTCAAAGATTCTTTGGAATCCATGCAGAACAAGGTCACTGTGAGGATCGACAATCACTGTCGTCAGAGTGGGGTTGTTGTTGCTGTTGTTGTGTGGCATGTATGTCATGACATAAACGACTATAAATATCTTTCATTGCAGCCTCCCATCCTCACATCCTGCTCTGCTGAGACAGACAGACCTGACTCACTGTGCAGCCTGGGCTGCAGCCCTGGGGCCTAACCCAACAAGCACAACTTGACAGCCCTTTAAATGTCCTGTGCACGTCCTCTGCAGTGACATATCACACACGCGCGAGCGAGCACACACACACACACACACACACACACACACACACACACACACACACACGGGCCTCTGCAGATGCGGAAGGTGAGGCCGGGCTTGGCAGCTTAAGCAGACTTTGAGATGTTTATTTGCAATTTGCGCAGAGCAGCAAAATAAAACCCCACAAAACCGCAGCATCATCCAGAGGATGCGCAGAGAGAGGCGGCGGTGGGGGGGCAATTGGGGGGCAATGGGAGGTGGGGGGGCGGTGCAGCAGCCGGTGGCCCGGTTACCCGCTCAACGCCGGGGCTGCCGCATTCCGTCCCCGCTCAACATCACCAAGAAGAGACCAGAACCGGGACGCCACCCCGATGCGCTACTTTGACGGGAGCGGCAACTAACGGAGAGGCGGGGGTGAGACGAGAAAGTGTCCGTTTACCTGCGCTGGGTCCACCGCCGCCGCCGCCGCCGCTGCACCGGGCCCCTCAGCTCCTCCGCCGCCGCATTTGGAAACTCCACCTCCTCCTCGGTGCTGTCGCCGTTACCGGAGCTGTGACACCGCGTTTTCCTCTCGATGCGGCGCAGGTCTCTCTCTCTCTCTTTCTCTCTCTTTCTCTCTCCTCCCCTGGACTCACTGCACTCCTCCCTCCTCCGGCCGCTCAGCTGTTTTCGTTCCTCACTGCTTTTCGACCTCCCATCGCAGAGCGTCCAAGCAAGACGTTTTGGGGAAAAAAAAAAAAATTAAAAAAACAATCAATAAAATGAAATGTAATAAACTTTAAAACATTTTCAACCTTTTTTTTCACTCGCAAAAGCAGAATTTCCACCATAGTGAGTGGGCTAACGGTGTCTGTCGTGGGGGCGTGTTATGCCAATTACCTGCACCTGGTGCACCTCAATCTCCTTGATTGTGTACACCTGTTCCCTGTTTGTTTGTTTTTTTTGTTTGTTTTTTTTTTGTTGTTTTTTTTGGTTTGTTTTTTTTTTCTTCGTTTGTTTCTTGTCTTCGTCGGGGTTTGTAGGATTTTTTTTTTATAAATACTTTTCATGGTTCTTCTCTACGGTCATGACTTTCCATCAAAGCAACTCCATCTCAGTGTACCAGGTAAGTGAAGTTATCTAAGCTGGTGGATGGATGCTAGCCTAAGTTATCTGAATTTCCTTGGAGGTCTATTTGGAAATTGTGGGCTCATAAAATGGTCACGTAAATCTGGCTGGAGTGTTGTGATTTTGGGATGTTTTGGTTGAGGGCCTTATTTTTGTTTTTGATGCCTCCAAGGCTGGGACAATCACTGATATTGTGATCAACCTACAGCTGCCTCTTTAAATAAAATCAGATGTCCAAAGACAGTTTACATAAACAACAGAGCTATATAACCTTGTGAGCACAGATTTGGGGACATTTACATTGGCTGAATGCTTTCCGGGCATACCAAGGTGCCTGTTGGATACCATACTGTTTTTTTAATCAAATGTTTTCATATAATCTGTGACAGTGATATTGTCTTTGACAACTTAAACCTGACATTTTCCATCCCAATGACAAATTAAAAAATCTGCCTAATTCAATTTTAGAAACCAACCCTAATCTCAGTCTGGCAAGAAACTGGGTAGAACGAAAACATTTTAACATTTGAATTAATCAAAACAGTTTACATTATTCAAGTCCATTCATAAACAACGGGATTATAAACCATAGAAAGTGGTGCATATTAAAAATGAGTAAAGAATGAAATCATAGAATACATTCAAATTAAAAAAAATATATAAAATAATACAGATAATTGATAAAATGTGCTAACATGGGCTGCATGGTTGTTGTTGGTGCACCTAACAATATAGTTCATCTCAGGTTTGTAGCAAAGGGACTCAAACCATAGTGAAACCTGCCATGCCACAACATCCATGACACTATCCAGTGTAAAGTGCTCTATAACTTCAAGGTTTGAAAGTGCTACATAAAGTGAAACCATTTACTATTAAGTAGCAGTAAAATGGTCATTATGTTGCATACATTAACAAACCCACGAACTAACAAGAGGCCTGAATTCTGCAATAACATCAGAAATTCTTGGTTCAGGGTCCTTTCACTTCAGAGCCCTTCTCGCTCTCTCTCTGAGGCCATGGGTATCTGGTCACAGATACGCCACTTCATTCCCCACATTTAAAACTCTGGCTTGGAGCCACCACCAAGCAAGCTGTTGTATCCCTATAGGTTTTAGCGTACAAGCTTTCTGTATTATAACTTGCAATGAAGCAGTGTCACACATCTGGTTGTGGTCACCATGAGCCCCCTTGGCTAATACATCTGAGTGACAACGTCGCCCCCATTACTTGACCTGAGTAGGATGGAACCACCAAATATATAACAATGTCCTTCATTCATTCTCTATATCTACACTCACGATATATTGTCACAAATGATTAGAAGGCATGTTTTTTTTTTTTTTATGTGCATTTGCTAGTTGTGACATTAGAAGTGCCTTTGTTTGACTGCAATGCAATTACTCATTTTAACTCACCCGACACAGTGCATCGGCATTAGAATTACTGTAATTTCAACCAGCGGCAGAGTGCCGATGTATCATATCTGTTGAAAATGTCCTTTGTAGTGTGTCACCGGATGCACAAAGTTAACGGTGCAGTTTAGTCGAAAGAAAATAAATGTGCATTTACCACTTTGCCACTTTAATTGTTCTTACTTTCATTGCTTCTTTTAAACCTCTATTTTGTGTATATTTATGTACAGTGTCCTAGAATGTCGAGTAAGGTGCCTTCAATAAAATGTATTATTGAGAAATCAGTTTTTTCACCACAAAGTATCAGGCGATTGCACACATTGCTGTATTAACTACTGGGGGACAAAAGAGACAGGTGAAATGAAAACAAATACAATTGAATAATTAAAGGATCAATTAATATAATAAACACAATGAACTTACATCCAGAAAATATAATTCTGGATGTACTTGAATGCATACATAACAAAGGACAATTTGACTAGAGTACATTTTAAGTTTGCGTTAACTGTGGAAGACTGACAGTTTATTAGTGCCATTTTACTTTTATACCATCATAAAACAATCTCATAATTGCATGGATATATTTTAAATACCAGAAACTCCCCAAAGCTATGTAACACTGAAGACGTTTTTTTGAGTGTACTCGGAGCTGCTGTCGCCACTCCTTCAACAAAGGGCAAAGGGATTGAACTGGTTCATTCTAGATGCATTCACCACAGAACCGCTAAGACATGAACAAAGAACAAACAATATAGCACATTGCTATTGCTAAGAAATGCAACTTTAGGAAAAGTCAAGAAATTCCTTTTCACCCATTTTCTTGGGATATGTCAGCTATCTGCACATTGTTTTTACTGTTTCACATTATGCGTGACAGCCCTGTCATTCTATAGATCCATTCTCCATTATGCACACTTGTAGAATACTAGGCAGGACCTAAAAGACATGAAGTCGATAATTCTGTTCATATTCTACAGCCCAGGTTTTACTGCCATATTAGGAATAAAGCGCGTTTTGAGCTGAACTGGATGCAGCCAAATGTTATTGTAGTTTATTCCACCTGCTGTGAAGAAAAACACAAGCCAACCACTCAGTCAATTCCTCTGGGATATTAATTAAAATTAGGAAAACAGTCTGCTGTTTTAATAAAATGCAAATGTTGCTCTAGATATCTGGATAATCACATCAAGTTTTCCGTCCCAAAAATATTGTTTTCATAAATTCCAGAATAATGATTGTATCGACTTGGCTTTGTGTCTATGAATATCTTCAAGAATGTATGAAACTATAAAACGTATTAATTTATTTTGATATCAAAGATTGAGGAATACTTATTTTTAATATAAGCAAACATTGTTTGAGGTTTGTCTAAGGTTCTCTTTTCATTTCATACTTCACTGCAGTGTTTTCTATGTTGGGAGACAACATTTTTTTTTAAAACCTTATATTGTTGTGTTAATTGGCACAGTGGTCTGCACTTTCAACAGACAGCTAGAGGTTTCCTGGTTCGATTAAACCTAAGTTCTCTAAGTCCTCACATTTTCCTCAAGCCTGCATTGGTTCTCTGAGTTCTCTGTTGGCAACCTACAGTATGAAAGCAGCAAGTAAATTAAATGAAGACTCCAAATTGTCTGTATACATGAATGAGAGTGAATAGTTAAGTCTCTGTTTTGCTCTGTGATTGAAAGGTTAACTGTCCAGGATTAATCCTGCCTCTCACCAAACATCAGGTGTAGGTGGCTCCTGCCACCCCATGTGCAGGATAAGCACTTAATAAAAAGTAACTGAACAATTGTATAAATAACTATTGATTGCTATTTTGTTTTTGTCTCCTTTGCCCTGAGTATCTGAACTCTTTCACAGCTTTACCATGTATCACACCACCCAATTACATGAGCAAAAGTTAACATGACCTCCGGCGTCAATAAATACACACAGGGGATAAACTCCTGTTTACTTCCATTTAATGATGATAATGACGGAAACAAACCGCTGAGAAATCAGAGTATCCCCAGTGTACATGTGAATTTTTGTACACAATGCAACACCACAATGCAGTTTGCACCAAAATGTCCTTTAATGCCTTTTGATGTGTGTTCCACAGCACAATGGAGCAAGATGCACATTTTTTTATGGCACAGAACAGACAAGACACATCAGGGTTATTGTACAGTTTGAGGCTTGGGTGCGGTTTAGGTTGCCTGGGGGTTCCTTGGGTGCGGCGCTCTGCTCCAGCTGGCCCTTTCTCTGGTGTGGAGCCTAAAATGGGTGTTCAGGTGTGCCGATTGGTTGAAGCACTTCCCGCAGACGTGGCAGCGAAAGGGCTTCTCCCCTGTGTGGATGCGGTGGTGCCTCTTTAGCATGCTGACGGTAGTGAAGCTCTTGCGGCACACAGCGCAGCTGTACGGCTTCTCCTTGGTGTGCCAGCGCATGTGTACCTCCAGCTGGCAGGCAAAGCTGAAACTCTTCCCGCACTCCTTACAGCTGTGCCACCTTTGCTTGCTCTGGTTGGGGTGGGAAGGACGGGGGGGTGGGTGTTTGAGGGATCGAACATTCTTAAGCTGTGCTGAGGGGACACTCTGTTTGCTGTTGGAGCAGAGAAAGGCTCTCTGTCCAACACATCCTGATAGCTCTGCTTTTGGAGTCTGACCTCCCGGGTCCCCATGAGTCCCTCTGTCTGATCCAGCATGCAGAGGGGAGGACAAGCAGCCAGCCAGAGGGAAGCTCTCCTTGTCAGTGTCTGTCTTCACCTCCTGGGATGTTCGAGCAGGAGATTCGCTCGCCCTGATGCACGCTGTCTGAACCGGCCTCTGTGGTGGTGGTTCCTCTGTGGTGTCTCCTTCATCATGGGAGCAATTGATCTGAACATGTCTGAAGTTGGGTTCTTGCTTGACTTGCAGCTGTAGCTCCGATCCACTCCTCCATTCCGACTCACACAACTGCTCCTCCTCCTGGGGATGGACAGACTGAGCCTCTGGAGAATGACACACAAGGTAAAGAATCAAGCGCTTTATTTTCAGGCTCTACGATCTTTGCCTAAAAATGCATCTCCTTTAGAAATAATTATAAATATGTAACTCCATCTTCAAAATATGATTCCATCACAGAAAAAAATTTGATTGTAAAATTTCAAAGGCATTGGTCTTTTATACAATGACAAAATCCTGGATCAATATGACTATGCATGGTCAAATCTGACATTTGCCTGTGATAACAAGGTATAGCTGAGCACTGCAAAAAAATTGGCCATTCGCAAGTATATCAAACATTTTGACTGAACTCTCTGATATGACAAAAAAACACATTGGCATTTCAACATAATTTTGAAGCTTTCATTTTCATTTATTCTTAACTAAGTAGTTGTATAAGTACAGGTATGAACCAGAGCATTTAGTTGAACTATCTCCCAACCTTGAGCGGGGGTTGCATTTTTCGCATTCCTCCTTATGTCCCTTCATTATTTTATTTATTTTCTGAATATTAAAGCTATTGTTGTATCATTTAAGCTATTACCATGTAAATGTCAGTGCCGCTGTTAATAAAAGTAATCGAATATTTATTCCTGCCCCGCCCAACACTCATACACCCTTCTGTCTCTAGCACACTTTAGCTTTCTATCTCCCTGCCCTTCTCTCTCGCTCTTTTTCTTTTTACCCCAACTGGTAAAGACAAGGCCGCATACATTGCGCTTGGATCAGTCTAAAGTTTCTCCAAGGCATTTTTTCCTCACCACTGTCACCAAACACCGGCTCACAGGGGAATGTTGGTTTTCTGTAAATCATTTAAAAAGTATGGTCCAGACATGCCCGACATGTAAAGTGTTGTATTGTTATTGGCTCTCTATATATACACACACACATATAGATAGATAGATGTATATGTATGTGTGTGTGTATATATATAAAATCTGACTTAACTTGATGTACCGCCATATTGCTAGTTTGGCCCCGAGCTCTGAAACTTTTTTTTCTTTTAAAAACAATGAATCAATGAAAACATTTAAAACATCCCATTAGGTCTTTAAAAGTCTGGGATTTACCAATACTGGCAAGAGATGTTTTTGGTTTTTGTTGTTTTTTTTTCCCCACACTTTAAAAACAGACTACCTGTTTGGCTGGAAGCTACGATGAGCACTTTCTTGACAACGGAAGAAAAGATAAATCTGGATATTCAATTAAGACTGTGCAATTCCTCTAACATATTAAGAGATCTTCCAATCTTTAAGATAACACTTTTAAAACAATTAAAACATGCGACATCTGATCCCCTTCTATTATTGGGGAATTTCTTCAAAATTCTGCCTCCTTTAGATCCTTTAGGTGCACTGCTTGCATTGTAATCAGTCAAATCATGGAGACAAATTTAAAAGGAAATGGTTTCAACAAGGGTTTTGAGTTTTCGTTTTGTTTACAAGTCTGGCCTTCAAACGTTGTCTCGGCATCCCCTGTCGCTGCACGTCGATGACTGCTGTTATGATAAAGGATCTGCTGCTGCCTGTGTGACTGAATTGTCAAGGGTTCACGCAGTAAATGGGCTAAAAAGTAGGGGAGGCGCAGGCAACCGGTCGATAAGAGGGAGGGAGCTTCCACTGGAAAGGGAAACATTTCGGCGGACGTTTGAACCGCAGTCCTTCCCCTCACCTGGCTGCAACAGGAGTCGTTGGACAGCGACATTGAGGAGCCGTTTGAGCCGCTCGTTTTCCTCCTTGGAGCGCAGGATTTCGCGCTGATATTCCACCACCGTGTCTTTAACGGCGCGGAAAATCTCCTGGGCGGCCGCCGTCAGCCTGTCGTTGAGAAATACGTTCAGCAGCTCCAGTTTGGTCATGTTTTCTGAGGCTGTCTCCGGAGGCGGAACGCCCTATCTGTTTACATCCACTAGCCCGGAAGTAGAAATATACCGGCTTTTAGGTCGTGGTCGGACAGTGGCATTCGCATGCGCGCCCTCTACCGGACGGGAGGAAGAACTGCATCACCTTGCACTGCAGTTGGTCCAGAACAGGGGTCGGCAACCCGCGGCTCCGGAACCGCATTCGGCTCTTCCATCCTTACACTGCGGCCCCGAGTGGCTTGGGAAAATAAATTATAATTTTTTAATTGATGTATATCTTATTTGTGTTAGTCCCTTTTTTTTAAATTTAGTTCTAAGTTGGACGATTATTGTGATCTTGAAAAAAAATTAAATTATATTCATAATTTTTCGCCGCTCAAAATAAATGTCACACTTGCAGAGGCCGGTATAACCGCCAGCCGGTATAGTCTCGATTTGCAGAATAAATATATATGAAGACATTTTCCAAATATTTATGTTTTATTGTTTACTGACACTGATTTTTTTTCCCAATTTATTTTAAAAATTCAGGTCGAGGCTGCGCTACACGCTCTGAAAGCCCAAAGCTCAAAATGTTCAAAATGAGTTCATTCCATAAATAAACTTTAATTTTCTCTGTAGCATTTTGTGGATTTCATAGGCAGCACACTACACACTTGTTTATACAAAGTGTAAAGGTAATAAAAGGCATGTACAGTAGTACCTTTATTTTAGACGTCAAAAATTATTTTCGGCTCCCAGTGTTTCTTTTCCTTGGAAACCGGGTCCAAATGGCTCTTTGGGTGTTAAAGGTTGCCCACCCCTGGTCTAGAATGTCCATGACAATTAATTTCATGTTCTCTTCATTTATTCATTCATGAATTCCATGTTATCATGACTGTAGGGCGAAATACCTAAGTATAAGGCCTAATATACTGAGAAATATTATGAGGAAGGAAAACATTTTGAATATATTGTTGCTTTGCTAAACCCCAGCTCGCCAACACAGGTGACACGTGGAGCAAACGCTTTATTCATTTTCACTGTAAATCAATCTTAAGTTCTTTTCCCCAAATGATGTCTCTTGTCACTTAACACTTGGTCCACTTTACTATTTACATTACCTGTGTGAAGTTATTTATCAGTGCTTATTAAAGCCAGGTTGGCCAGTTGGTCCTGTGACATTGGGAGACCTCAGATGTTTTTGTTCACTTCTGTTTTGAAGATTACCTTTCACTGCCTGCAACTAAAACTCCAGCTGTGAGCAGCAATCTGTACGAAACTCACTGTGCTGGGAAAAGTTCCACGTAAATATTTAATTAGATATCACTTAAAAAATAATTCACCTGTCCGAGAGGGTGGGTAGATAAGAAATCATCTAAAAAAATATCCATGAATTACGGTTTTGTTCAGTTTAAACATGTCTCCATAGAGCTTTTCATTTTAAAAGGTTATTAGATCACTTGTAAGCACTTGTACTTTTAACTGAAACACAAACTATTGGGTCAATTATTGCTCAAACTGGTCAATAAAAGCATATTTTTTATTTACACAGCAGTTTTGTATAAGTCACTTATACATTAAGCTCGAGGAAGAGGGCTGAGGGCAAGGCTAAACTGTAAGACCAATTAACTGTTCGATCTTTTCTCAGACTACACTGATACAACAATGTGAACATTGAAGAAAAAAATACTGCTCCATTGACATGAAAGTGTTTATATCAAATCATATAAAGACATACAAACATCAGAAACAGTCCCTGAGGTGTCCCAGACTAGTTGTTTCAAGTTAGGCCCACTGATGGATGAACATGTTTTTTGGGGAAAAAAAATCAAATAAAAATGACAGCCACATGCAAGGCTTGTGCCCTATAGTATTAAAGAACCAGAAAATCACATTGAGTGATTGGGGGAAAAAAACATCAGACATCAGGCTGACTAATTCTTCTGTATGATCTAAACTTTAGTTAAGATCATTAAATTAATTTTAAAGGTCAAACCGTATGGACTGTTGACGGTCATGTTACATTTAAAATCACCGGTGGGAGGTAATGCAACTTTGAAAAAAGAAAAAAAAAAATCAATTTTTTTGTTTACTCTTCCCTTTGCATACACAGTATACAGATATAACTTCTCTCCAATAGAAAATGTTCACCGCTTTTGACTCTACATTTAACCAGGAAGTCTTTTCAAACTGTCAACACCTGTCTGGTTTGCTGTATTTGAAAAGTATAATTCTGATTGGAAAATGGAAGGAAAATTCTAATGATCGTAGGTGCAGAAAGTCAAGCATGAGAGAAACGGTCTAAAATGTTTAGGATCAAAAGAAGAGCCAAAGTAATTGCTGGAGGGAAAAAAAATGCAATGTCTTAAGCTCCCTGGAGCAGAAGGAAAGCCTTCCGCTTGTACATGTCGCTGCACACGGGCATGGCGAGGATTATGCTCCATGGGTCACTCAGCTGTCAATCATGTCTGACAGTTCTTGTAGCAGGTCATCCTCGCCAATGCCAGGGTCCATGTCTCCCTCCATATGATCATCTGTGAACTCATTCATAAGCTCCTCAAAGTCATCCACCGCCGAGGTGGAGGCAGTGGTGCTGGTGGTGGAGGCCGTCCGCGACGCCGCTGCACTCTGTCTCCGTGACTTGCAATGAGTAGGGGTCTTCTGGACCGGACTAAACACAAACAGACGATTGTTGGGTTTTTTTTTTGTTTGTTTTTGTTTTAATAAAAAGGACAGGTTTCCATTTTCAAGCTTCTGACAGCAGACTTCCATTAGAATAATTTTTAAGAGGCCAAAACACTAACTCATAGAGGTTTCTGTTACGCTTTTATTTAATTTCATGGTAATTCTCTTCCTTTCCAGAAAATGTTAATTTTCTTGTTATTTCAAATGAGCTTTGAGTTAATAATCACAACAATTTCCCATTTTTAAATTCATATTTAAAACGGCATTAAGGTAAGATTTCAAAGTATTAAGAGACATTTGTAAGAACAGTTCCTGTTTTCATAAGGCTTCTTGTCATATATTTTGACATGCTGGAGTGCAGAATTTTAGCAGTTAACGGGACAAAGACAACAGGCTTTACAAAATTGTTTATATGACTAAACTTGATATAGTAGTTTAATCTCTACATTAAAGTTCAACACTGAGAGAAAGCGTCTCTGGATAAATACCTTTGTGGGACTGTGCAGACCTCTCTAGAGGCAGGGAGACTCACAGCCAACTTGGTTTCTTGCCTGGAACTCTGCGTGAAGACGGGCACCATTTGGAGCTCCTCTCTCACTGGGCTGGAGCTCGTGCTGGACTCTAACAAGGTGCTGGGGCTTTGAGGAACGGCAGAGCTCAGCTGAATGTCTGCACTGGCAGATGGGAAAACCTGCAACAGCAACAAACTTACTCAAGGACATTTAAAATACACACACCGCCACTTCAGCTTAAGAACTTGGTATGGATGAGGTATCATCAGGATATTTCATAAAATAACTGATGCAATCAATGTGTTACAGTATCATGTTATTTTTTTTTAGGCTGAATGGATATGGTGGAAGTAAAATAAGCATATCACTTAAATATTTTTTCTGCTAGCCTGGTAAAACAAATTTGGTGGACGGTCATTTTCCTTGATTTATAAAAGTAGATGAAATTTGTAACATGGGAAACAAAACTGTGTTTTTAACAAGATTAATATTTCCTAGTCATATTATTTTATAGAAAACAATTTCATGTCATAACACTGAAACCGAACATTCCTAGTTCGATTCCTGGCTCGTCCTAGTGTGTCGGAAGTGTTGTTGAGCATGAGACTGAACCTCCTAACTGCTACCCTGACATTGGTGGACAGCAGCCTACTGCTCATGGTTCGCTCCATGATGGCTTAATTAATGCCTCACAGGCATTAATAAAGGACAAATTATCATTAAACATTCTTTAATGTGATGCAGAAAAACAAATTTAGATATTTAGGTGCTAAATAGCTTTTTGATGTGGAGATCTGTATGGAGTCGAATATAAGAAATATTTCTCTTGTCTCTATTGTGTTTATTTTCTCTTTAATCCACATACACAAGGAAGCATTTTTAGTGAACTCCAATGAGAGCTGCAACTATTATTGTATTGCAGCTAAACCACAATGAAATTATGAAGTTCTATAAAGATGTTAGGAATTACAAAATCAGATCTTAATGTTGTGTAAAAGTGCAATTGAAAGATGAATAAATAGATAAGGGGTTTGTAACTCTATAAATGTCCTGGTTACCTGTCTGTCTTTGAAAGCAGTCTCCTGCAGTGGCTCCTCCACAACTGCAGAGGCAGTGTTCAGAGGTTTGACTGCAGCAACAGCTGACCGTTCTGCCCCCCTCCTCTTCTGGCCTGGCTTAACCTGCACCGCAGGCTTCATGACCGAAGGCTTTACATTCAGTTTGGGCCTCACTGAAAAATAAAATAAAGTCTTACAAATATAACGAAAACATGTGTTTTAGGATCTCTGTCGTGTGTGACCTAATAAGTATTCAAACAATCAGGTGTGTCTAACCCTAATTTTCAACCAGTTCAGGCAGCACTATAGCATGTCCTTCAGGCCAGATGGCAGCCAAACTTATCACTGTTCTAGTTATCAGCAGGAGCTGTTCAGGGCACCTCAGAGGCATCCTAGAAGCCACTCAACACACCATTTTGCAAAAAACCCTTGAAGTTGATTGTGAATGAAGTGGTGTCAGAGCTTAGCATACCAAGAGGGACAGAAAGCCAGGATATGTCCAGTAACTATCATCACTGGTGGCTATAGGCCAGGGGTCAATCAGACATCATTTTACAGTAAGTAATTTGAAGTTAAAAATGTTAAGTCACACTAAAATTATAAATTACATGCAGATAATCTATAAAGACTGGTCCTGTTGGATACTGATGTTGCAGAAGGTCTGGTGCTGACAGAATCGAGTGAAAGTTTGGGCTAAATCCCTCCAGTAATATAAGTTTGTGTTAACATTTTTTTTTGTGCAAAATCAAGTGGCCACAGTAAGCTGTGCTCAACCAGATGGTGGTGAGGTACCTTTGTTGTCACCTGTGAGAGTCTTCTCAGCAGCTGTGTTTTCTACAGTTGGAGACTGAGGAGCTGCTGTGGCCGGCGGACATCCTGTGTTATTGTCTAGTGCGTCACTGGAGCCACTCAGATTCTGTAAGTGTGTCTCCGGCTGCCGGGGGGAGGAGCTCTGCTTCCTGGGAGCTGAGGTTACACCTGTGATAGCTGGTGAGGCAGGTGGAGCAGTGCTTTTCTGGGGTGAGGCAGCCTTCGATTTGAAGGTGATTAATTTGCGAACAGGGCCTGAGGTGTTGGGTGGAGATGACGAAGAAACTGGTGGCGTTAGCCTGACTTTGGCTCGAATCTTCCGTGTACCATCCACTGATGGTTTGGGTGAAGGCTCTACTTCAACTGGATCTTTAGTCTGACTGTTGGAAGAAGCCTGCTCCGCCATCTCCTGCTTTCGGAGGCGTTTCTCTCGCATGATCTCCTCAAAGCTCTTCACTTTCACTGAACTGCTGCTGTTGGCAGAGCTGGGCTGAAAAGACAAAAACATTACCATCATCTTAAGTAAAGAAAAAAAAAAAAGGGGGAGAAGACAATCATGTAACGTGTCAGAGGCGCTACCTCTGGAGCAGCCGTAGGAACTTTCTGAGGCTTCTCAGTCACTTCAGAAATAATATCTGATCCGTCACCAGCTGAATATAGAAAAAACAAATAAGTATGAAATGATAATATACTTATTTTAAAATGTGACAGTCTGAAAGCTATTGAGTAACAAAATCAAGCAGGCGTTCATTTTAACTACTTAAAAGACAATCCTATACATCTTACCATGGGAAACCTGTTTCTTCATGCGAAAAAGGCGAGGCCTCTTGGTGCCATTCTCCTCTGTTTCAGAGTTTTTATTTGGAGCATCCTGGACTTGCTGAGCTTGAAGCCTCTTTGCTTTTTCCTTACGGATCTCTTCTAGGGTCTTCACTCTCACTTCATCTCCCTTTGTGAACTCAGTGTCATGCTTGACATTGTTAGGCATGTCACTTATCTTATTTGGGACTTCCTCAGCATTTTCCCTGACCTTTTTAGGTGGGCTGGGGTTTTGCTCCTGCTGGTCTTCTTGTCGTTTCTTCTTGGCATGAAGGACCTCAGAGAATGTTTTGATGTGCCCAATGAAGTGGTCCTTGCTGGCTCTCTTTAAAAGCTTGGTGTTCTTGGTGGGGATAGTTTTTGTTATTGTGGTCTCTGGGGTCACAGATGTTGGGCTCTGAGACTTCGACTTTGCAGCTTTTTCTTGCCTGATCTCTTCCAGTGTTTTGATGCGAATCTCTTCAGTAGTTTTCTTTGAGCCAGTGCTTTTCTCAGCTGTGGGAAAAGTTAAAGACAATCAATTAAAAAATATGTGGAATTGGGTTTGAAAAACTATTTTAGAGTCACTCATGCACATAGAATTTTTTACCTCCAGGAGTGGCTGCAGCAGGATCAGCAGGCAAATGGAGTCTTTCTTTGATAGATTTCAACGCTGAACCAGCAAGAAAAAAATACAAGTCATTGTTAATTCCAGAAAATTGTTTTTACAGAAATGTGTTTTTTTTGTTCTGGTTTTCACAAAACTCACATTTCTGAGGAGGCATCAATGAGTCATCGTCTTCCACCAATCTGCCCAAACGCTCGGCTAAACTCCTTTTCAATGAGATGCCTTCTCCACTGTTGACATCTGATGGGAAAAAAAACGTGAAGAGCTTCTTATCTGTGCTTCATTTGAATATATTGATCGGCATGGGTTGTTAAGGTATAACCCAAATTAAACTTACTTGGCATTATCTTCCCAAGCCGCTCAGAAACACTGCCTCTTGTTCTCCCACTTTCCTCAAAGACCTGTGGGGCTGCATAGAAAACAATGCTAGTACAGATAACAAAATATGATCAGCCCAAAAACATAGTTATTCCATAATTGCAATCCTAAACATGATTAAGAGATCGACACCAACCTGACATTCTCGACGACTCCTCTTTTTCACCATCTCTGGCCCGATAAATGGATGGTCGAAAAAACGACTGGATGTTTTCTTTCTCTCCATTTGCAGTAGATTCAGCATTTTGGATGGGATAATTAGCTTTCTTCATGCTAGCTTTCAAGGCCTTTCTCAACCGGATCTCCTCCAGGGTGCTCACTCCAAAATTAAGTGAGTCATCTGTTGAGGACCAACATGAATGAAAATGTCACACTAAACAAAACAGTGATTCCATAAAAGGTCCTTATGGGAGTGTTAGGGGAATATTTCTATTTGTCTCAATCATACCTGATTTGGGGAGCTTTCTTGGCGACGGGCCAATTTTGCCATCTTCTCCCTCTTCTGAGAACTGATCTGAAAACAGACAAACAGAAGATAGACATTGGGATGGGTAGGAAAAGTAAAAAGGCAATGAGCACAAAGTCTGGAATTCAGAGATATAATAGTAACTTTAACATCAGTGCAATAATGTTTATCTCACCATCTTCATCCTCATCATCATCTGTCGGATTGATCACCACTGGTGGATGGGTGGGGCTCGGTACTGGCTCCTGGCCCTCTGTCTTAACGCCTCTCAGCTGGGGGTTAGCAACAGTGGGGAGAGGAGTGGCTGGCAGTGGCACTGGCTCTTCCTGTGGTTGTTCCTCATTTTTGTTTAGACCTTCGAGAGTATCACTGATTGTTAGACCTCAACTTTGAAAAGGGGAGTGAAAAATGTGTAAAATAATTACATTAAAATTTTCCAGGCATCGTCTTTGACCAAGGCCACTTACTTTTGTCAGGTGGGAAGTAGATGCTGTCAATGTAGCGTGGCCTCTCATGGAAAAAGGCACAGTGACGCTTCTGGCAGCCAGCCAGTTGGTTCTCCCAGTAACATGGTATCTCCTTGCGCTTTTTCTGTTTATAGAAATGAGAGCATGCATCAATATTGGCTGATCTGATAGATTGCATCCACATTACTTATTCAACTTACTTTCAAAGCCTTCATTGAAAATGTTCATGATTTGAGTTTTATTCAATTCTTATAAACAACTAGCATTCTTTTTTCCCCCAAATAATCTATTTCTATTACACAAAATAGCCATGGCAAGCTTGTGTTGATATAATTTTGAGCACAAAAATATTAAAACCCCTTGATTTTATGTCTTCTAAGCTGAAAACAAATAGAAACTTGAAAAAATGTACAGCTTTTCCTTGTAATGCAGCGTTCTATCAGGTTGTTCTTAACCCTCTCAGGCTCAAATTAAGTTGTGGTGTAATTAGCTAAGTAGCATTTAGCTGTCGCAAATCTGCAACATCTGCCTGGAGAGGGTTAACTGGCAACAAATGTTGACATCCTTAGAGAAATCTAATTTAATGTTCCTCCAGTCAATTCCAGAGACAGGAATGGAGCTCCTGCCACTGGGTTGTCAGGGAGACTTTCTTCTATCCTTCATTAATGGCCACTTAAAGACACCAACAGCCTCTAGAGGGCAAAGCGTGAAGGAGATATTCCTGGGCCTATGGATTACACTTACTGTGATCTCCATGTGACGAAACTTGCAGACAGTCCGGAAGCAGCGCCCCTCTTGCCAGAGGTTGCAGACAGTTTCATTGCCCATAGCGGCTTCACAGTGTCTGAAAGGGCAGGTGTCTCCCTATAAGCAAAAAGACAGAAATCAGTCAACACTTAACACTACAGTGGTTACATCTATGAGCATAGGATATATACTTTCTGTGGCCAGCAGTACTTACTTTAGTGCAGGTGGAGTAATAGTAGAAGTAGCAGTCGTCTCCATGGTTGTTCATAGCTAGGATGGTATGCGTCTTGATTGGCGGAGAAGGTTACCACCTTAAATCCAGCAGCTGGTTCTCTTCAGGGCCAACAGGATTCCCCCTGACAACAGAGAGCACATCTTTGCATGAAAGAATGTTATAACTTACATGAATGAAGAGGAATATCAAAGAATTTACCAATATGAAATTTAATTAATACATCAATAGGATTAATCAATTATATTTTGTGGTTGATACTTCAAATCATACTACTGTCAACTTAAATAAAATATCTAAAAAAGTAAAATAAATGGGTCAATGTGTTTTCTAGTAAAGGTCACTGTTACCTGAGGTGGCTCAAGAAGTTATGTCCTCTTGTGCAGGCTGCTGATGGGGTGTCACCGTGGCAATATGGAGTCCTGAAGGAACACTTGATCCATGAGATAAGAGGAAAAGGGGAGTGGGTCGCCCAGAGCCCTTGTCTTCCTACGACAGCCCTTCTCTGAGACTCTTTGTGACACCTTCATCTCCACTGGACTGCTAAAAATTACTGATGGTAGGTGAGAAACAGTCCTTTGGGTGGTGGTTGTTGCGTGGCTGTTTTTTTTTTTTTTTTTGTTTGTTGTTTTTTTTTTTTTTTTTTTTTTTTTTTAAACATTTTCTATTATTGGTGTAATTAATAACAGAAAGAGATGAAGGGAAAAGGATTGCCAGAAAAAAATAGATCCAAAGATGCCAACTGCAGGATAATGGGTAGGGGAAAAAATCTTCTTCTTGGGTATGGTGATATTTTGCCATTTGGTGACACTCAGGTGGTGAGATGGCAGAACAAATGACCAGGATTTTCAGGCTTCTAGATATTTTCTGCTGAATATCAATGGTGAGCAAGGTCTTCTGCCCTTCTGCATTCTCAGCGGGCGGATAAGCTATCCATATCCAGGATCCCCACAAAGGGCCAAGAAGCTGGATTTAAACCTACAAATCAATCAAAAACACTCCCGCGGGAACTGAAAAAAGGGTTATTTGGAGACATATAATTGCACACAAATACAAAGAACCACACATAGGATATCACATAAAGAAAGAAATGTGCCCAATAATGACAGGTTTGTGAACTAGGGTCACACTTCACTGTCAACCCATGTTCATTTACTGTGTCTATAGTAACTATTACACAATATATATTCAGGCGTCCATATCTCGATTTCTTATCTGGGATAGACAAAGAGGGCCCGTCTCCCCAACCATAATACTTACAAACAACTTTGCCTTCCATCTTAAGGGAACAGGTGGTCAAAGACGCAAATTGCACAAATTTACATGTAAAGTTCGAGATAAAAGTGATTTCCAACGCTCATAGCCAGTCAAATATAATTTATCCACAAGAGTTTACGGAACGTTACGGAGTTAAAAATTCGAGAATCCGATTACGTGATTTTGGCATTTTTAAACGGAAGGGAAATTTAACACCAAGACAGGAGAGTAAAATAACATACTTACTTGTGTAACACAAGAGGCCAAATACTAGTTGGAATGAACTACGAGTTACTTCTCGTAGTGATGAAAATACATTAAACTGTACAATCGTGGGGCTAACTATAGTCAGAATAGCTAAAGAGGTATATTATGTACTAACACTTGAATCGAGCGGTTTTAGGTTATTTATTCGCACATGCTCGAAAATAGAGGCCTACGTTCGCAGTTTATGGCAACCTCAACGTTACCGTTGGTTGAACGTTACCGGAAAGTTAGAGCAAACGGTGAGATTTGAACAAGACACACATTCGAGAAAATACATATAAACAAAAAACACTGTATAAATTACCAGTTTCTGTGTTTTAAAAGGTTTAAGAATCATGAAATGAAGACACTTCGTCCAGGTTTACTGCATGTCCCACTCGGACTAAAGCAAAATGGCGGCGCAGAATAAAAATACAAGGTTGTCAGGAAGCAATGTTTTTTTTTCCCAGCATCGCCGAGGGAAGTCCCACCCTGCTTTAATGTGATTGGCTAAAAGTGGACGGACGACGCTACAGTTTCTGTGCTGTTATTGGTTAACAGGTAGAGACTAGCCACCCTACTGTATGATAGGAAAGGTGTCTGCCAGTCATGATCAAGCCGTTAGCTGTCCGATAGAGTACTTTCCCAAAGGAAATTATAATTGAAGCTGTAAATTTGTTTCTTGAAAAGACAACCAATGAAATGGTCGTAGGACAAATTGCCATCTACTACTTACTGCTGGTTTGACGGTCAAGCGCGGTGGTTGTTCAGAGGAGGTCGATCGGAAGTCAGTTATGACGTCACACATGAAATGACGCCATCCCCCCCCCCTCCCCTCATTCCCCGCGCCCGCGGGTAGAATGATTGACACGCCTTTATTTATACACAGCGGGTGTGTCCGAACGACAGGCAACAAAACAAGTCACTAATCTTCAATTTTGCCCTTTTGTTTGCTTGTTAAATTCCCTTTTCTCAGTATTTGCAGACTATGAGCTTTATAAAACATACAATTTACAAAGAGAAATAATAAAATAACATGGTTTGGTAAGGCAAATGTGGTTTACAAGTACTACCATAGCAAATTCAGAACATTTTAAACTACATTTAGTCGGAAATAGAAAATAATTAGATGGAAAAAATGAACAGGACGGCCAGAATGTTTGTTCAGATTTGAAGTGTAACACTTAAGAAATAATTATTCTTTACATTCGTTAATCCATTTGATTTAAACAAACATCCATGTCACCAATGACATTACAAACAAATTTACATGAAAAACGCCATACTTAGTTCTAATGAGCATTTAATGGATGGACAACGATTTGCTCCTCTTTAACAGGAACATCATGACAAAGAGAAACTAACTTCTTGAGAAATGTCATCTGATCGAGGTATCAATTTCAATGTTTAAAATGTCAGAAATACAAAATGAAGAAAACAGTACAGTGCTTTTTTTTTACAGTGGATAACATTAGATGTGATGTATGTCAAGATTAAGATTTTTTCCATTTGCATCTAAGTGTTTTGGTGAAAAGAATATCTCTACAATTTCATAAGATCTTCGTTCTTATTATCTTAATCCTATTTCCAAGTTGCATGTCAAGTGTAATTCTATTCTATGTGCACACATCCTCAGATGAAAATGGCATCTTCTTCTGTTCATTTAATGTTTGTTTCGTCAATTATTACAACTCAAGGAGTGATGAATACAGCTTCTCTGAGTCTGCTCAACATACTCCATGCTGGCTTGCCACAATATTTGCAGGACATACGCATTACAAAGTGAAAGGGCTAATTATCTTATGGAAAGTCAAATTAGAATAGATGTACTGGGGTTTCATTGGGAGTGGGGCATTCTCTGAATTCGAATGCTGGATAGTTTAACACTGTGTCCAGCCCAAATTAAGCAGGAACACAGGCACAATAAAAGTTTATCAAAGTAAACAAAATACAGTTTAGCGCACCAATCTTTGATTTGAAGGCGATGGGGTGGATGGACAAAGTTCTACGTTTCTGAATACTACAAAAATACACGAATAACATATGCAATATGTTTTACCCCGTGTGCTCTCTTCGGGTTCAAGCTTGATTTTTGACATATCCGCTGAGGAATGTCTTCTGCCACTGAAATACATTCAGAATGCCAGCGTAAAGGTAACAAGACTATTACTTTGAAAAGGCAATAACAGGAAGTTGGGGACTGTCCGTGACTGTACGTTAGCTTGACTGTCCGTGAAGTTGAGTTGAACAGTTGGCTTGCAGTCTTATCAGTCGGCTCCATAGCTGCGAGTACTGTCCGTAGACAGCTCGTAGGACTCGTGGGATCACATGCAACTGTTTGAATTCCAACGGAAACACTTGTTTTCAGTTTTACATCCCAACGGATACCCCCGGGAGTGAATTCTACACTTTGTAAGCGCTGCACGTCTCAATGGACGCTGTTCAGGTGAGTGAGTTAGCTAAATACGCCTGTCAGTCAACAGGAGTTAGCGTTAGCATGACGTTAGCAGGAGTTTGCTAACAAGGGCAGGGCCAGTGAGCCGCAAGGTGACGATCAGGTATTTGAGATTCCACGCAAACTACTTTTTCACACTTAGCTAACGTTATTTTTGTGCCTCTGTTCGTGTCCCAACGCTTTTTTGTCCTCAGACTTTGGTGTCTGGATTTTCTCTGGACCTGGGACCCCTGAAAGAGCCTCTTGGATTTATTCGTGTACTGGAATGGGTAAGGTAACGCAAATGGCACCATACAGCGCAAATTTGAATCTATTTTCTAGCCCGTGGACATCGTACGTGCTCATCTATTGGCTGTCACAACTATCTGACTTTGGTTGTCGTGTTGTCTTCATATATGATCAACTTCAACTCTGTTCCCGATACCATGCAAACTTCATAATGTAATGTGATCTCTACACCTGTTGCCGTACCAGCTTTGTGTCGTTGCCACCGTGGGTTTGGCTAATTGGGTGCAACAATGCTACCGCTTAGACTTTGAAGTAAAACGTTAACCTTAAGGAGGGTGTCTGTTACACCTTTCCTTGAAAATTATGAACGTATAAGAGAAGCACCTGGAAGCAGAAAGAGTCTCTCAGAGGTTTTCGTTTTGCCTGCACAATGATCACCTGATGACACGGTCTAACGAAGTATAACAAAGAAAAGTTTGCAGAAATGCAGTGTCACAGTGATCTGATTTTGTCCTTTTCCATTACATTTTTATGTGGCAGTTGTGAAGTGGGAAATTTGTTGATAATGAAATAGAAACTGATTAGCCCAAATGCACTTATGTTCAGCTGAACATGTGCCGGACAACATATCGAGTCTTATTTATTTAGTAATGAGTAATCTAAATGGACTGTAACTATAAAAAGAAAACAGTTGAGGAATGGCTGGCCCTGTGTGCATTGCATGTCTGTGTGATGCAACCATTACTGCTAATATATTTTGCTACAACTCTTAAGGTGTAGAAAACAAGGAGTCACATCATGTTGGATATGACAGATTTTATCTGTTGCAGCCCGAGGTGTGATGACAAATGTCTGGTGTTTGAAGTAAAAATACACTCTCATGATGTTTTTAGGATGGAAACTTAAACGTTACTTTTCAGCTGCTTTGATTAAGTGAACTTGAGTGTGACATATATCTAAAAAAATTATACAATTTTAAAAAGTGGACTTAATTTTATCTATAAACTCTCCATCAGCCAAGGTTGACTGCCACACCTCCTGCTTCTGTCCAAAACTAAATTAATAAATCCTTCTCTCTTGTGGCCATTGTAATTCCCCTCAATGTTTTTTTTTTCATCTCAAAGATTATTTCTGTTTTGTTTTTTTTTTCTCTAATATGTGAAAAGCTTTAATTTTGACTTGGTGATATGGTAAACATACACATTTATTTACTTACTCAGTGTTGATGATACATTGGCCAGGCCTTGCTTGTTCACAAAACCTTTTTGATAGTTGGGGCAAAAGGTTTGGTGTTTACATTCCAATATCTCAAATCATCTTTAAGGCTGTTAGTGTGTTGATCTGTTAGCACACCATATTGTCAGCTGTATAAATTATTTTCAGCATGTGTCCCAGTAACACTTGTGTTGGGTTCACTGTTAATATAATGCCATCAGCTGGATAGTCCTTCATTTCCCTCTGAATTGTCTCAATTCAAATATTACATTTTTGTGTGCAAAAAGTGTTAAACACATTTGTTGTGCATTGAAGCTCAGGGCCTTTCCTTTGATGCATCAAATTCAAGAATTAGCATGGTGTCTTACATTACAATCTTCTTCTCTCGGTTTTTTTCTTCAGGGATTGCCACAGCGAATCAACCTTCTCCAGTGACTTACATTACATTACACTTCACAAATTTGTTCGAGTAGAACCTTTTAATCATTTTTTAAAATGAAAAACATGTGCAATGTATCTGCAGTTTGGGCTCTTATTTCCCAGGAGACAGCAGTTTAAATTTGTTCAAGCCATGTTTTATAGTGTAGACCAAGAAATGTATTGATAGCATGTATTTGGATGTTGTTTTAGATATTTTTTTTTTTAACAAAAGGGCAAAGCCAAATTTGTGGATGTTTCATTGAAATTTTCTCAACTATTAGCATACACATGTGGACTGCATGATCTTTTTATTTTTAACCAATGCATTTGAAGATTTTTCACATCTCATTGGTTACCATACAGGCTGAAAAACAGCTATTTGGAAAAGAGTATGATAAAATTATTATAACTTTATTTGAAGTCTTCTGTGGATATCCCGTCTTCTCAGTGTGCTGAAGACATGATCCAAAAGCGTAAGGACTTTAACCTCTAATCTTATGTTGTACCCTCATTCTGTTCTCACCAGTGAAGTTCTCAAATTCATCTCATGTGCAAACTTTTTGAATTTGAATATGAAGGCATACCAGACATTCAGGGGAAAAGATTCAATTACAAAAATGTTGGAAAGTTCTTCTTAAAGACTTATTTAGTCAGTGTTACTGAGAATATCTTTTATCGACTAAATTAATTTAGCGCCGCAGAAAGAAAAACGAGGACCCAAAAGTGTTTCTTGGTCGTTGTTGACTGTTCCTAGGTTGTCGAAAGGTGGCAAGTTGTGTTGCTAATGTAAACTATGATCTCTTTATGCATCTTCTCTCTTCATTTACAAATCCATAAATATTTGATGGTCAGCTAGTCCTGGGTCAGGCCACCCTGGATATTCTGGTCTTAAAAGGTGTTTGCTATTTATTTTATTAAATGTCAGACTGGCATATTTGGCTTAGCCTGCCTACATTGATGTCTGCTACAGTTAGATTGAGGGTGGTCTGGTTATTTTCATTATGTGATGTTGTTTGGTTTTTTTTTGGTGTAGTTTGTCTATATGTTCCCACAGGAAACTTAATTGTTGTATGAAATCCCCAAACATGTTCAATACTGTCAGGACATTTTTTTGGTCACTGCTGTGTGATATCTGTTCTGCCACTCTGCCAGTGAAGGTAGTTCCAAATACTTCAGTTTGTCTGAAGGAGTTTGGGTGGGATACTGGGCTCGGCACTGTGAATCCCTGCCCCAGCTCCAGGTTTTTTTTTTTTGTTTCACTAGTCATTTTGGCCTGGGTGGGTCAGTCCAGGGTGAGATGAAAGCTGATAAATGTTGTGCGGTTCCAGAGATTCTTGTAAGTTGAAACTCATTCCTGAAAATCCTCACTGTGTTGGAAGCTCCCTGAATACCGTGTTCAGCCCCTGTGTGCATTTGTGTTTGTCTTGAGCACACTGCTGCAAGCTGTTCACCTCAGTGTCTTGCCCTGTGTTCTGGCCCATTGTCTACAACTGTTACTCACTGATGATTTTGGAATGTGCTTTGGTAGATGTGGGTGGAAGTGAACAAAAGACATTATTCTTGAAAGTAGAAGAACAAATCACATGCTTTTTATTTGGAAGGGTTGTTGACGGAAGGAGTGGTGACTGGCCTCATAGAATCAGTGGGATGTAGAACCCATGTAGGCCCATAAACGCAGCACATATCTCAATTGTTTTCTATACCCCAAAGGACTATTGCGGCAAATGTGGATGATGACATTTCATTTGTGACGTTTCTTAAAGTTTTTTTTTATTCTCGCCCTAAAATATCATTTAGATATGGTTCCAATGTTAGTCACTTGATTTTAGACTTTTGCATAGAATGGCTGGCCTTGTGCAAATTGCATCTCTGCTGGAAGTAGAAAACAATAAGTTTATAAAATTGTGGGAATGTCTTGGTCAGCTAACCTTTAAATTAGCATAACTTAATGAATTCAGTGGAATTAGCAAGGCTTTGATTTGAGAGTTTGAGTTTAGTTTAACCCAAAAAACATGGCATATAACAATGTGTGACAAAAAAGTCCTTTTCCTTGAAAATTAGGTAAAGCACCCCGTGTCTGACTGGGTGCTTAAGTAGATGCATGTAAAGGAAAATCTGTGATGGGAATTTTGTTTACAGTGTTTTCCTTTTTTGGATTTTAATTGTTTGAAAGTGGCGTAAAAAAGGTTTGCTCGTGTTAGAAAACCACCATCAACTTCCTCTCTCACCTCAGGAAAAAATGTGAATGTGATGATTGTTAGATACAAGCGCTCCAGTGACCCACTGAAGCTCTGTATGACAAGACCGCTGCAGGGGACAAACGTTCTTGGGCAAAATTGCAGTGATTTTTTTTGAAGCAGAAGCAATGTCAGTGTTGTTACCTCATCAATCTGAGTTCAGTTTTTACGGCATTGCAGTTCACACTCAAATTATTTATATCGTGCATACATTTCAAGTTTGATGATTCATTACAATCCCATCTATGCAAATAACCTGTGTCACAAAAAAAAAACTACAAGCATTGTGCATTCCATTGCTCCATTCACACAAAGCTTCAATTGTAATGAAGACACTGCAAGAAACATAAATGTTTTATTCATTGATACTGATGAATTATTAGACGTCAGTTTGTAGCACTTGTAGAAGACACAACATTTCGCACATATGTTGTGCACCGTTGCTGATACATGGCATGTCTTGTTTAGATATATTACATGTCATTTATGGAACAATGTATAAAAATTACTTTGAACATCTTCTAATTATTTGTCAAATAACCTTCACACTGAACTTTAAAGTGTTGAGTATGCAGAAGTATAAAGTGTTTCTTCCAATTAAAGTTTAAAAATCTGTACCGGATAAATAAGAGCTTTGAAGGGAACTTGTGCTTAAACAGGTTCGTATATATGTTTAGCTGGTACAAGCCAGTGGTGTTGGGTGTGGACAAAATGGTCAGTGGAGAGTCTCACAATTCTGCTCAACAGTGTAAAATAATCATTACAATCTTAAGGGTTAAAATCTAATCTTATGTGCTCTGCATGTTTTTAGAAGAAGTTCTAGTTAGTTATAAAGAATTTTACTCAAGCTTCAGTTTAATGACTCAGCAAAGAAAAAGTTGACGGACATATTTTGAGAACATTTTTTTTGTTTGTTTCATACTACGTACTTTATTTTTAGTCTAAATATGCTACTTGCTGATAGTTTTTTGGAATGATTCCCGATTCAAGACGGCGAGTTTTGCAGTGTGACCATTGCAATGATATGACGACTTGGAAACTTGTAAAGTGTGAATTTGGCATTTGTGTTTGGTTGTTCTCAGCGGTTTAGAGTTGCTATATGAAACCACTACCCTTTCTTTTCATAGCCAGTGTTACTACTTCAGCACTTGACATCTTGTTTTTAAGGATGGGCTGTAACAGCAGAAGATGGAATCTTAAAGATTTAGTTGCAGATTTTACAAGTTTTCTGTTACTCAATATAACTTCATGACAAGGGATTTCCCAGCTCAGTTATTTATTTTTTTTGTTTTATCTTAATTAAGGATTTCTGCCAGGGTTGTGGTCAAGAAAAGTGCGCGGGTGCTGTGTAATAGTTGACTCTTTGGCAATGCTGGTGTGGCATCACAAATTTTCTGCACAGTCAGTTCATGTTAAAGGTTAAAGGAAATGATCTGTGCTCCCCTCTCCTTTCCATTTTTCCTGCTGTGGTATGCTCTACATCAGCCTGTGTTTCTCTCCTGATAAGGAACTTTTTGCTGACGTTGATCCTTAAACTGCAACAAACACGAAAACTATAAGTGTCTCACTTTAGGAATTGACCTCTGTGTTTTTCAAGGCCAGCTCTTCTTTATTTGAGAACACAAGTTGGTTGATGGACAATTAGTATTAAATAGTGTTACTGTAAATTATGACAACAATATTTCCTTTGAAAGAACATGTTGATTATAAATTCTGGGGGAGGAAATTAAAACACTATTAAAAGAAGTAGAAAACAATCCAGTATTGTATTTTTAGCTATCCTCTAAATCATGCACATGTCTATCCAAGAATGGTGGTTTTCTGTTTTTAGAACACAGTACCAGTCAGTTTAACCCGAGGCCTTTTTTTTTTTTTTTTTTACAGCAGCAAAGTTAAATATTAGCTTTGAATAACACAGAGATCTTCAGTTTATCCCTTTAATTAAATGCAAGCACCATTCTTACTAAAGGTCATCTCGAAATACTCAATACTGCAGAACAGAAGTATTCAGAAAGTTTCAAATTGAGTTACAACAGTAATAATTAAATATTTTTGTTGAGCTTTTTTGTTTCACTGTGGCTTCCAAATCCAGACATGTCATGGCAAGAAATGTTAGTATTTCCTTGTAACTGCTGACCACTGTTGAATTCTGCAGCTTTTGCTTAAACAGGAGGAAACACTGTAACCTATCAGCGCTCGTAAACTCTGAGCAAGCTGCATATTACAGGATCTACCCCACCATGTTTGTTTCCAACTATCGGGCGTTTTTCGAGGAGGGTTGGGGGCGTGCGTTTTTTTGCGAGTGTGTTCACTAAGGAGTGTGTAACATCTTGAAAATCACCCCAATGATGTTCCATGTCAAATGTATAGATGTTCTCTTATCTTTGCAAAAAGATATAATGAAAAACCTATTGATATTGTGACTAAAATATCTATATACTATAATATGATCTTATAAAAAAATATATTATATGTACCTGTGTGTATTTGTTTGCCTGTATGAGAGAGATTGTTTTAACCCAGGTGTTGGTAATTTGATGTTGTGTTAATACTGGCTGCTTTTACAGGCGCGGTGGACACACCCAAGTTATTACAACTTCACACGGTGTATTTTGACACCAGATAAAAGTGACTCATGAGCAAAAGTAGCACACCTGAAGAGATGTGTGCTCAAATGCACCAAGAAAAAGGAAAGACCAGCAGCCCCTGCGTCTTAGTGATAATGATTTAGGCACATGTTTGGTACACAGGCCACTCTTAAGGAAGCGCCTAATCATATTGATCTTCTTCTACAGGTCTTTGCCATTTTTGCCTTTGCCACAAGCGGAGGTTACTCTGGGTCAACCAGCATCCTAGTAAAATGTTCAGGACCGCAAGAGATTTCAAAGGTTTCAAAGGCTTCCTTTGGATATCCTTTCAGGTACAACACGGATGTGCTCAAAAAGCTGCAGCTGTTTCTTAAATCAACCACACACTCAACATACTGTCCTTTTAATGGATTTCAAAAATTTAGAGGTAGCTGCACTTTAACAAATGATGCGTTTCCTTTTTTTATTTAGTTTAATCATATAAATACTATATTTAATGTTCTAGCATATTTTTTAAAAATCATTCAACAGTGTTCTCATAGGATGGTAGCAGGTAGTGCTGAAACAATCTCTGACCATTTAGGAGATGCAGTGCCATGCTTCCCATTGAATACATTTATTTATTTGTATTGTTTTTTTGTAAGTGGTCTTTGAGAAACCACTTAATGCTGTTAAACTTTCTTCATTTGTGGTGGGTTCAACTTGTTTGTACATATATATTAACATATATACAATATGATATCCTAATAAAATAATCTTAATTATATAAAATAAATATTGCAATTAGGATATTTCAGTCTAAGAGGGCATTTAGAAAACCAAAACTGAACAGTAAAGCACTTTTATTTCCTGTGACCCACACAAAGTCCTACCACCCATTCGACCAGGTTCCAGGTTATTCAGTCTATTCAACACCAAAATACATTTTAAAGAAATAACAAAGATTTTAACATTTTCAGCTTGTGAAAAAATAAGACAAGATATCAAGACATCACAGTGCTTCACAGCCCCAATGAACACCCAGATGGTGACACCTCAATTATTAATATTAGTGGGTGAAAATGCATTGAAGACAATACCTACTGTGGGGATATTTTTTATAGAAACACAATTGCAAGATATTGATGTAAAACTGTGTTTCAAGAAAGAGACAGGTGCAAGTTTGTGATCACTAACTAGTAATACCTTAAAGATCACATTTAATGTCTATATTCTCCTGTTGCTTCCCTGGAAAGCGGAGCAACTAAGGTGAGGACATTTTTCTCTGAAATGTAATAGACTACAAATCTAAAGAGTGATCACTAAGACTAATCAAGTGAATTTTTTCTCCTTCAGATTGGCAGATAACCAATACACTGTAGCATTATGTAACGGAACCAACACAGCCTTCCTGCAGGGAGACTTCTCCTCCTCTGCAGAGTTCTTTGTGTGTGTGGGTGTGTTTTGCTTCCTGTATTGCACTGCAACCCTGATTCTCTACTTGGGATACCAGAATGTCTACCGCCAGACAGCACGCGGGCCCATCGTAGTAAGTACCATGTAAATAGTTGGGTCAATGCACAGTGAGAAGAGTGTGAATTGATTTGTCATTTCCCTGAGAAATTCACAGAATATGATAGAGGGCATTATTGGAAACTAGGATTGAAATAGGATTTAGTGAATGCAGCATTATACTCTAGAAATGTGACTGTGCTAAAGTCCTTTGTCGATATGTATCACAGAATGAGTTTAGGTATGGTATTCTTATATCAGTGTTGCCAGCTTATACTTCAAACACTATATTCTCTCTACACTGCTCTGTACTTTTGCGAGTTGACCCCTCTGTGGTATTTAACACTATCCATCACACTAAAAGCCTTGATGACTGTGTGGGCTATTCTAAAAAACCTTAGACTTTTGCTCCTCCCACTCAGTATGACAATTTTGTCACAGTTGACTCTCTAACAACTCCCTCATGAGGCCACTTTCCAAATCTACTTTAGTGCTCTAACAAAACCAGTCGTCATTTCGGAACAAAGACATGGAAACTGTCCAAAAATTAACCACCATTTCTTGTTCGAAATGATGTAGCTGATTTGTTGACAATATCATGGCATTGCTATTTGTGTAAAGTCTTGAGGAAAATAAAGCAAACATAGGCAAGGGGGCCATGTTCTCGCAAGGAGTGAATTTCTTCTGTTTGATCAGCTGTATGTGGTATACCTCAAAGATCTGCACATGGACCAATTTGAATTAGGATGCTAATCCATTGACATCAACATCATTTACCAACAGCTACTGTACATATGACCCGAATTGGAATTTTCAGATAAGACTTTGTCATGGTGACTTGACTGCAAAGTGCTAGGATTAGAGCAGAAATCTGAATTCTAGCTTCTGCAAGCAGTAGTTTTGGATTTGTCATCACCTAGACAGCGTAATATGACTCCAGCTGTGGCTCAGCATGGTGTCTGCTGCAGAGCAGAGCCCGCACTTCTCACATTCAGAAACAGACAGGAGCAGAAATGAGGTGGTTCTAATGGAGGAAAAACCAGTCAGTCTGATCTTCATGTAGAGATTCACTATGACCCTATATACTTAGAATCACATCCGTCCCGGTGTAAAGTAGAAAAATTCTGGGTCACATGTTTTTCAAATAATTCTTGCGTGTTCTTCCTGCCAGGATTTTGTGGTCACTGCTGCCTTTGCCGTTCTGTGGCTGGTGTCCTCCTCAGCCTGGGGCAAAGGCCTGACTGATGTCAAATGGGCCACCAACCCAGAACATCTTGTGAAAAGTCTGCCTTTTTGTGCGAGTGACTGTCACCCTGGGGATTCCCCCTCTGTGGGCCGCCTGAACGCCTCCGTGGTAAGCAAGTTAGAATTAGTATTAGAGGTGAACTTGTGTTTCTTGTTCTTTCTTGTCGTGTAACTTAATATTCCATGACTTGTAATTTCTGTTTTTTTTAATTTTATTACTGAAGAAAAATGCATAGAAAAACAAGACCTTATCAGACTACAAAATGGCCACTTCTATCATATCTACTTACACCTTTTGAGAAACTGAACTTTCACTTTCATTTTAATATTTCTGTTTGCTTGCTTCTTGAACATCTTTTTTTGAGTTCTTGACAGCTGAGAACCAGCATGCCACTTTGAAACCTTAGCAAGTAAACACAATCCCCTCATCATTTAATCACCTACGGAATACTGTTTGAATTTTAAAAATAATGGACACTTTAAAATTAAAATGGAATTACTCATGAAAAATCGAAACATTCTAATTATGATTGCAGACTATTTTTCATATATAATCTGAATGGTTTTTCTTTTGTGTTTGTTTTTTTCGTTTTTCAAATTACATTTCAATATTTCTGTAGATTGCGGTCTACCTCTTAAACATTTTTAATGGAACAGCTTTGACATTTCATTTTAATTTGGTTGTAAAAGGACTGATGGAACATTCTCCTTATTTAAATTTTTGCTGCAGTAATACATTCAATTGGTGTACGTAAATCAATGTGTTGTGATTTCTCTTGTTTTGTCAACCTTATCTTGGGAATTCAGTCCCCTGTCCCAGTCTTTGTAGGGGTGGGCCTTAATAGTTACTTGTCACCCACTCTCTCCTTCCAATGTTGTTGTATCTCTGCAGATTTTTGGCTTTTTGAACTTGATCCTTTGGGCAGGGAACTGCTGGTTCATTTACAAGGAGACTCCGTTCCACAAGGATCCCAACCCACCTGCCACCATGAATGAAGGCGGCCTCCCTGAGCCCTAGTTCACTGCGGCTCTGTCCCCCCAGCAGACACGCTCTGTGCCCTACACTGGTTCTAATGCTTATCTGCAGATACGGAACAACCCATCTCCTCAATTCAATTCAGTTACGGGTTTCCACGACAGCTTGATATATTTGTGTTGGTTTTTCTTAATCTTTTTATTTATCATTAATCAATTACCAGTTCCAATGGGCCTTAAGCACACACTGCAATGCTTAAATTTTATATGAAATGACTGTCTGTGAAAGTAGTTGAAAACCATTTGTTGTATCGGAGCAGCTTCCAACGTGAGCACAATGCCCTCTTTTTTGAGGTTTGGCCTTCAGAGAAACGTTTAGCAGTGAAAGTGACTTGAAAGAATTCATTTAGAAAATGTACAAGTACAACATCCAGGAGCAAACCTTTCCCCCATCGTCTGGCACAAAAGTCCATGAAGGGCTTGTTTTGTTCCAATTTGCAATTGGCCTAACATTCATAGCAGACAGATTCAACATTGTAGGACAACGTATGAGCCATTGCCTGAAGGTTAAGGAAGGTTCAAAGTTTCTCTCAGGTTTACGGAAACACTGACAGCAAGGACGTGTAGTAAAATGACGCTACTGACAATTCTCTGCTTCTTTTTTCTACCACTTAGGTGTCGGACGTATAATTCAGGGGTTGTCCAATATTTCAGAACTAGTTACAGACTGGTGGTGCCACCAGCCCCTCAATAAGCTGAAACTTATCCAAACACAAGTGGGAGTTTTTAGTCTGTTTCTCAATTACTACTTCTGCCAATTGCCATGTGCCATTTTCTCATGTTTACGAAAACAGCTCAAGTGAATATGCTGCGAAAAAAATGAAGTATTTTGCATAAAGGAAAACTATATTTACTGTCAAATGGCCAAATCAAATATTTCCAAATGAAAACTTTCGCTTTTCTGTCAATACTTTAGATAGTGGATTGCATCACCATTTGTGCCTGCCCTGCTTTTGAGAACCCTTGTTCTTACAATTAGACTTACAGTCTACTGATTTGCGTGAGTGACATTTTTAACCACACAGATGTTTTGTCATGTTAACCTTTGTGCACAGCTAATGATCTTGGAAACACTAACAAAAGAAACACTATAATTTTTACTCTTAACACAGCAGTTTATCTTCTTTGCCTTTGAGCAGGGAAGTAAAAACCTTTTGAGTACTTTTACTCATGAGAGTTTGATATCTAACTAGAACAAGCCATCTCTCGTGTTCACTCGAATTGAGAGTGACTAGGACATTCTGCCATCTTGTTCCCTTTGAGTGACCCTATATCAGTGACCTTCAAGTTCTGTTGCAGTCAAGTTATTTATATACAGTTCATGTATATTTTTGCCTCCACTGTACAGTATGTTTCGGTATTCCGTTCGCTGATTTTTTTTTTTTTTTTTTTTTTTTTTTTTTTTTGTCATGTTTTGTGTTGTAGTTCACAGCTCCATGCAATGGATTTCTGTAACATATTGCGCAAAATGTGGCTGCCAAATCTAATCCTGCTGTTTTTCCTCTATGAAACACCCCAACCCAATTCTACGGCATCAGACAGTTCCGCATTTGACTCATGCCACTATCTTGTTTCACTTCGAAGAGTAACTAACACATTTAAATGAAGAAACTGTGCGTAGATTGTTTTTGAATGGCATTATTGGGCTTCTTTGCAAAAATTTCATTTGATATTTGGAGCATATACTGATTTAAGTCAATATGTCAATGTCATTTCCATATTAGAGTTGTATTAGGTAAGTTGCTTCTTCAATTTTAAAAGAAAAATCTTTGTTCATTTGGAGCACAGTAAATTGGGATTTTGTGTAATGCATTGTTAATTTGTTTGAACTTATATATTTTATGCCCTGTTTGTGCTAAAGCAATTTGCTGTTTTGACATGTGTAATACATGAGCTACAACTGCTGGAGTCTCTTTTTCAAAATAAATAACAGTTAAGTTCATTTCGCCTCATGGTTTTAAGTGACCATTCATGTCAGTTTACCATCCTCCAAGTGGTTGATACTAAAATAAGGCAATTATAATTTTCATATGTTTAAAATTTCTCTCTGACAAAGTGTCACCCATTTCCACTGTGTAAAATGACATCCAAAAGGTGACCCATCCGGTCCAGATGCTAGCAGTGTTAATGTCCACCACTGTTGAGGAGAATCAGAGATTATTCAAAGGAAGGTCAATTTAGCAAGTTGAATTTGAACAAACCACCCTCTGAGATGAAGTGCATGGAGACTTGTAATGAAGCGGTTTGTTAATTCATTTTTTCGGCCAAATCACTTGTTGACTGGCTGATCAAATGATTTCACAAACCATTTAAGAGATCACATCAGAAGGTATTAACAATACGTACCGGTAATCAGAGTACAAGCATTCCCTACCATAAGATTTAGAAAGGTGTGGCCAATTTTTTTATTCTTGCCAGAGGCTAAAGAAACCCTTTGTTTTGACATCGAACGATTAATGAGATGAAAGCTCAAAAATTCAGCTTTTATTTCCAGGTATTCACATCTGGAACAACACAGTTTAGAAGATAGGATAATTTCAAACAGACCACCATAGTTTTAAGGTGAGCAAAAGGATTGGAACAACTAGATTTAAGAGTCCAGAGATTGCCTTGGTCAGTGTAAAATGTTCTACCTCTTGCCCCTACAAAGTCATTGTTTTTGCCCTGTCTTTTGGATTCATATCTTGCCGTACGGTAAAGGACTACCCACTATTGAAAGTTTCCCATTGTGGGATGATTAAAGGTACATTTTGTTCTTTTCAATCAATTGTGTTTCATCTGTCTTGAAATAGGCACTCAAAATAGTTCTGTATTATACTGCTACCATCATGTATTGCATCAACAGCAAAGCTCAATGAGCCCTCCCTAGAGGAAGCCACACAAGCCCAGGCTATGAAATTTTGCACACCGTGTTTCACAGATGACTTTGTTTGGTTGGGATTGTGAGCATATCATGCCTTTCACCAAATTTTAGCCTTCATTTCACATTTTGGAGGTTCATCTCTGTACTTTTGTTCTGTGAACGGTAGATTGTGATAGCCTCACCCCTGCCCTCCAGAGGTTGTTGCTGATGTAACAGCTATCTTTGTTTTTCTCCAAAGCTCTCAATGTTTCTGATGTCATCTGCGGATGTTGACCTTAGTATTCCTATTCGACATCTGTTACTTAGTACACCTGTTGTTTCCGTCTTCAGGACATTCCATATGGTTGTACTGGCCATGGCCAATGTTGTGCAATAGCTCTGATTGATTTTCCTGATTCACTCTGCTTCATGGCTCCTTTTTCATCCAGATATGTCTCTCTGGTTCTCTGGTTGGTTATACCCCTAACTATAAATGCAGTGTGCACAAGCAAAGCTCAAATCTGAATCTGAAATAATATGAAAAGTGGGTTTGTTAAAAAACAAAGAGAAGCGTTATTCTTTAATTTGTGTTTGGGATCCAAATATAAATACCTGAAATGTGGATCTTTAGGCTAATATTCATCTTTTGACATCAAACCCAAATGTTTTCATTTTAAAGCAAAAAAGAAAGGAAATTGGCCGAGTTGCTCCAGTGCTTGTGGAGGAGAAGGTATCATTTGTCAGAATTTTGAATACTTTAATAATCCCTTGTTAATCCTCTGCATTCAACCCATCATGGATGAACCATGAGCAGCGGGCAGACGCTAAGCAGCGCCCGGGCAGCAGTTAGGGGTTCAGTGTCTTGCTCAACAAGACTTTGACAGGCAAGGAAGAGCTCAGGAATTAAAACCAGGAACTTTTGCTTCTACGGCAACTGCTCCTACCAACTGAACCACAAAATGCAAGAGTAATCTGTAAAGCTGACCAATTCATTCTCACCCTGTGAACACTGAGTGACGCCTTGAAAGTACAAACAAAAATGAAATCGAGCATAAAAACTACCTGCTAAGTGTGTTCACACACACTTATACATATATATATATATATATATATATATATATATATATATATATATATGTATGTATATATATATACATGTGTGTGTGTGTGTGTGTGTATACATATATATGTGTATATATATATATGCATAATATATACATGATGAAGGAAAAAGAACATGACAGATTTCAAAAGTGATGGACTCCATTTGTCCACTAGGGGCGTTAGTTAACTGTCTTTCCCAGTTGAGAGTGCATCCCTATCATCAACTCAGTGAACTAGTGAAATAATAAAATAAAATATTGAACTATTAAACAGAAGTTCCCAAAGCTGAAAGATCCCTGACTCCTACAGGGTTCTACATACAACATTAATATAAAAGCGAGGCCACCTTCTGACTAATTCTCAAAACCTCACACAAAAATATTTCTGTGCCTGGAACAAAGGGACATAATGATAAAATAACATGCAGAATCAGTAGATTCATTGAAAACAATTCAACCAGGGGACTGAGAGCACTATGCTGCAAATCCTTATACGCCTCAGTCCACCATTGCAACAAATAATTTCTTTTCAATAAATCAAAACAGTAATTTGTTTTTACATTTTCACAGATTAATTAATTAGGGACAAATATAGTATGTCAGTGTTGCATAACTGCATGTGAAGAATCTCACTTGTTTTCTTTTACAACACAGCTCCTGACAGCTTTGTGGGGCTTAACTGCTTACATGGATTGGGAGGGGGTAAGGTGTGTTCGTGATTTTTGACCTTTGACTTAACGTCACATTTGCACGGTCGTCCACTCATCAGACGAGTAAAGGTGTGGTAGTTAAAGATGTCAGCCACTGACCCGCTCTCCCCCATCACTTATAACTGGCGTGACTCATAATCAAGTGACTCATTTTCTGAAAGCACGATTGCGTCTGCCTGAGCAGGGAACAAAGCTTACATACAATATGTCTGATTAAAAAGAAATTCGATGTTGTCATAATCAATATCCAACTATGCTAAGAAATTGTCCATGGGCATTTTTAACTTGGGCTCATTTTAGTTTCAGCCATTTAGTTATTTTATCACAAACCAAATCTGATTATGTGTACATGTACATGTATATTTGATAATAGAATATTTTTTTTCAGCAGCAAATGTTGTTCATAGTAAACAAGGCTATCTCAACCCAGATATGATATCTGAGTAGTTCCGCGTCGATGTAAAATGCATGAGCCAAAGACAGGATACCTGCTGAACTCAGCCCGGAATATATTTTGGTAGCATCTGGGATAATGGCATTGGCTCCAGGAAGACCCAGTTACAGATTTCTCATAACCTGAAAATAGAAGAGGTCCACATGCGGCGACAGGGCTGTCGTGGCTGGAGGGCAAATTCATCATGTCATGTCATTATGTCATTATGAAGGAAAATGCTCTGGTTCACCAGAATTTCCATGCCAGATTATAAAATCATCAAATATTTTTCTGTAACCCAATCTGCTCCTCTAACCTTTCAGCAAACCAAAGAATTTCTTTTTATTTGGAATGGTAAATTAATGTTCACTGTCTTTATGGCAATGGTTTGGGCTTTAGTTTTGAAAAGTTGGACTTCACCAGAGTGTTTAATGATGAGTGAAAAGGGATACTGATGCTCTGGTCCTTACTAAATTTAACTCCACTCATAATGGCTTTCATCGTTTAAGAGGAATACAATGTGATAATTTGTCTGTGCTCCTTTTGTGGGAATGGCCACTGCACTGTCCATGTATATTGGTCCTTAATCTATTTTAGATAATTCTGTGGTTTCAAGAAGTGCAGACTGAAATAGAAAAACAGGTTATGGTTGTTGCAGGCTTTTTTTCCTCTTTTTCTTAAACTACCTGCTCCCAGGATAAAATCAGCCATATTGCAATTTTGTTTGGTATTCAGTGTGCAATGCAGAGATTGTTGTTTATTTCAAGTTATCATGTTGACCGACGAACATTTGATTATTAAGATCATTTCAGCACGCCTCTCCATACAAATGTTGCCGTCGTCATGCAGCTGTGTAGAACACTGTGAGGTGGGGTTCTAAGAGTCCGAGTTTTAGAAGAGGAAGGCCTCGTCCCGCAACAATCAAAATGGCAAAGCAGCTTTGCTCATACAATTAAAATGGTATGTATTCAAAGGGAGAAAACTTACCAAGTCAGGGTTATGTGGTTTGGTCTTGTTTCTTTTTTCATAAGGTTTTACTTCAGTGTATGGCTCATCAGCAAAAGGGTTAGGTAAAAAGCTTTACTTGTGCTTACATAAAATTTCAAAATCTTGCATTTCTAGATAATTTTGCAGAGTAGAATTTCTACACATCTTATGAAGTTGATAGCACTCCAAGTCCTTTGACCGGACAGGCTACATGTTAGCTGTAATTGCATTCCCACTCCATTAATTTCAGCCGCCTCCATGGATCAGCAAGAGCCCAATGCAACGTATCTAAGGACAGTGGAACACAATTAGTACATCCCAAACCCAATCAGCACACATCTATTTCTCACAAGATCTGAGTAGAAACTGGGTGAATGGACTCAATGGACTGACAAGGATCCCAAGGTTCGGTTTCCATTTAGCAAGTTTATTGACCACATTATAACCGTAAATGTATCCTCAACAAGCACTCCAATACAGCCTTTTGATGCCACCATGCAGTGTGTTGAGTGAAATCTCCTTAATTATTACTTTTTAGGTCAATTTTACCTTCTAGGTTGTCTCTAAGAAAAAGGTTCAAGCCATGGCAACACTAAAACAGATTATCATCTCGGAGGTATCTGGTGTTGGTGATGTGTTCCTTGTACGGCATGCCACCACACATACAGGGCATAGCAGGTGTCATTTTGTCTCTCAGTTTCCCATGAGACAGAGCATAATGCTATGCCAATTGGATGGTTTTTAGCTAAAGCTGAAGCTTTAATGGGTGAACCATCAAAACACGAAGCACACCCACCCTTTGCGCTGAACTCCGAGCAAAGGGTAAATGATCCACTCAATGACGCTGGTTTTAAAGATGAGTGACGAGGACCACCTCACCTAGGCTTCTGGGAAATGTGGGGCAACTGCTTCTGATGAGATACTAAAATTGGGTTTGGGCTTCTAACTCCCTGCAGCCAACACTGCAGCAAACCAATGGGCAAAGACAGGACTCTTGCCAAAACCGTCATCACAGGGAATAACAGCTACTACAGATGTATGCCACACTATGCTTCAGTCCTTTATCCGTAGGATCTGCAAAATGGAGAGACTATCCCACATTTTATCAAACATGGTGTCCAATCTCCTTTCCTTACATGGATGCTGGAGCATTAACTGGAACATTTTCCGTTCTTGCTTTTCGGGCCATTGATACTTTCTTCACACAATAGCATCTGAGCTCTGAGAAAGGAGACAGAAAGGAGAAAAGGACTTCTTTCGGCACCCCTAGGTTGGACCTTCTTACATTGATAGAACAACACAAATGGTGGGTGTTCAGCATTGGGCAAACTTGTATATTGTCACTTTCCTTGAGCTGGATATGCTATGAGTTAGATATGCTACACCAACTCTGGGTTCAGTCTCAATTAGCCGTTCTTGGAAAGACCCTTCTACAGGCCCGTCTTCTGATCCAAGTCATGTAGACTTTTAGTTGTAGGTGGCGTTGTACAGGGAGTTAGAGGAACCGAACATTCCTGGTACAATTCATGGTTTCTCCTTGCCTGTCGCTGTGTTCTTCAGCAAGACACTGAACCCCTAACTGCTCCCCTGGCGCTGTTCCTTGGCTGCCTTCTGCTCATTGTGCATCCATGAAGGGTTAAATGCAGTGGTCAAATTTCACTTATGTTGTGCTCTATGTAAAACTGTATGTGACAAAAACACCAACTGTTGGTTCATTGAGGACATCAGGCCTGTCCAAAAGGTACTTCGCGTGTATTAAGGCAGTAGTCTGCAAAGAAAATGTTTCTTGGAACAAATTATAGTTTTTATCATTAGACCCTCCGGATCTGATTTTGAAAAACGAAGGTTTCTGTCTTCGCCTTTCTGCCGCACTTAATATTGTAATTGCCTCATATAAAGGGTAATTATTGTATTTAGATTAAATCTGGCTTATAGTCTTCTATCGCATAGTACCCCTGACACTTTTCTCCACCCATTCCAACCTACTTGAACCCGTCTCTTCACCGCTCTGCTGCTCCAGACTCTTGATGCCAAGTACCTGAAATCCTCCAACTCCTTGATCTCCACTCCCTGTACCCTCACCGTTCCACCCGGGTTCCTCTTCACACACACATACTCTCTCTACTCTGCTGCAACTAACTTTCATTCCTCCCCTTTCCAGAGCATACCTCCACCTCTCTAGATTTTCCTCAACCTGTTCACTGCTCTCACTACAGATCACGATGTCATCTGCAAGCATCATGTTCCATGGAGACTCCTGTCTAACCTCAACTGTCAGCCTGTCCATCACCACTGCAAACACTTACAATGATGAAAAGATCGGAGGCAACGCTAGAGGTCGCAGAGATGAAGATGCTAAGGCTCTTTTTTTGGAGTGATCGGGATGGAGAGGATCAGGAATGAGTCTATTAGGGTAACAGCACATGTTAGATGTTTTGGAGAGAAGGTCAGAGAGGCCAGACTGAGATGGTTGGGTCATGTACAGAGGTGGGATAGAGAATATATTGGTAGACGGATGCTGAAATTGGAGCTGCCAGGCAGGAGGTCTCGAGGAAGACCAAGATTTATGGATGTAGTGAGAGAGGATATGAAGGTAGTTGGTGTGAGAGAGAATATGGTTAGGTGGAGAAGGTTGATTCGCTGTGGCGCCCCCTGAAGGGAAAAGCCAAAAGGAGAGGAATAAGAATAAGAATGCGAACAACTTTATTTACCCTGAAGGAAATTGTTGTGCCAGAGTTACAAGAAAAATATAACAATAATAAATAATAGTAGAAAATTGTGTAAACAATTAAAAAAGGGGGGAGAATAAAAAATACAAATAAACTATAAAGTGTCTTAAGTAACAAGTGAAAGAAAAGGAGTGCACAGGAGTATGAAAAAAAATTGTACATGTAACTGTTATGAAATATTGCACAGTTATGAACATATATACAGCTAAATTATCACAATTTACAGTAAGTGGGTGAGTTTTTTTTTAATGGTTTTACTTTAAGATTCCCTGCGGCTGAAGGGAGAGGAATTAAAAAGTCTGATAGCCTCAGGTAGGAAAGACCTCCTGTGGTGTTCAGTGAAGCTCCTCGGTGGTATCAGGCTACGGCTGAAAGAGCTCTGACAGGACGTGGCATGCAGGGGGTGATGAACATTGTCCATGATGCTGAGGAGCTTCCTCAGCATCCTCCTCTCTGACACCTGCACAACAGACTCCAGCTCCACTCCCATGACAGATCCAGCTCTCCTGATGAGCTTGTTGAAGAAGAAGAAGAAGAAGAAGAAGAAGAAGAAGAAGAAGAAGAAGAAGAAGAAGAAGAAGAAGAAGAAGAAGAAGAAGAAGAAGATTGTATTCAGATTAAACACGGTGAACTGGCAAAAGTTTTTATTATTTGAACCCCACGCTTCTGGTCTATGGAAACATTTTCATGCATAAAACCGGTGCCTGGTACAAAAAAGGTCAGGGACCGCTGTATTAGAGGACTGAAAGTAGGCCAAACAGCACCTTGAGGCTCAGTAGTACAATAAGGACATCTCAGTGTCACCATAGAACAGACATTTTTAAACATGTTCTTTATTGTATTAAAAGTCTTTAAATTGGTGTTTTTTGATTATTTAAGAATTTACATTTTGATAAAGCATGTTTTTACATGAGACTATGTTTAGTATTCCTGCCCAGGCCAGTAGAGGGCAGTACTCAGGGAATCTGCAGGGAATTTCCTGTCTGACCACATCACTGGCCTCTGACTTGTTATTTGTCCCTTATCTTGATACAGCAGCACAGTATACTAATGGAAGTGACCTGTGGCGAATCAAAAACAAGCTGAACTTTATGAACTGTAATGAGATGAAATACATTCATTTTTTTATAAAGACAAAAGAAGAATAAAGTTTGTTTGTAGGATTTATAAAGTCAGCTGCAGCCCACAGTCATGCAGGCAGAGGGCTCACGTGTAGCTGACTACAGTGTGTAGGCATTCTTTGGCAAACCCCACACCGTTGCTTTTAACAACTGGAAAAAAACATCCCATTATTGATGCTTGCATATCATAGCACAGGACATGAGCAAAATAACCAAAAAGTACACACTCAAAAGCATCATCACAAGGGGTTATCACAGTGACTGGAATCCATGGAGTTTCTGCATCTGCCAATGAAATATTACAACACAGATGTAACACATGTAACATGTACACATGACATGTAACACAACTATATGTCAATTCATTTAGACTGCACTGCCCATTCCTGGTGACATGACTGAGAATGCACTTCTAAAATGTGACAAAAAACAACTTTGTCTTTCATGTTTTCCTGTGCAATAACCCTGATTTATGCACATAAATACTACATGTGATCATGTCTATATGTACTTGTAAATACACATGTATATACGTTACATATATTTTACATACTTTTAACTTTATTTGTATTTATTTCTTTTGATCTTTACTGTTTTCATTTTATTTTTATTATTCGCTATTTTATTCTTAATTTTATATAGAGTTCTATTTTGATGTTTCTCTACTTTATTTAGTGAGCAGGAGCTGCTTTCGACAAAAAGGAATTTCCCCCTTGGCAATTAATAAAATATTCTGATTCTGATATTACGCGCAGAAAGCGGTTATTTCAATGAGAGTGCCCTCGATCAATGACCACCAATAGGTGACCCCCAGGCCTATTTTTGGCCTCCGAACTGTGATTCCTTCACTGCGTGTTGGTTTGGTCAGCGTGTGCAAAAGTGGACTGTCATCTCCAGGCCAACGATGCTCTGACAGCCTGTCACCGGGTCACTCAGAGTTCACTGCTGCAGCGCCAGCAGCACTTTTGGAGTTTAACTTTCAGAGCGGTTTGCTTATTGATACTTAGCCAGCAGCGGGAGCCTAGACTGAATGAAAAATGGCATGTTCCAAGTTTGCAGCGGAAAGAAAAGATGACATTGAAAATCAGCAATTCAAAGATGAAGGGACTGAACAATTTGCATTTATTCTCCCTCCAACCAGCACAAGACCGATGTGTTGAATATGTCAGGAGACCATAAATATGATGATTTCCAGTTTGAAATGGCATTACGAGACTAAGCGTGGGAATTTTGAAGAGACATTTCCCCAAAAAGACAGCGGTGAGAACAACGAAAACAAATGCATTGGAATTGTAATCAAATGCAGACAGGATTCGTGTTACCTTTATGGCACAACAAGAAAAAAAGGACAAAAAAGTGCTCACTCAGAGTAGCATTGATTTGTAGGGTAAGTCCAAGAAACGACTGTCTGACATAGAAGTAATAATGATAGTAATTGTTTTGTTTTATTCGATTACTCACTCAGATTCACTCAGTATTTTATACGAAAATACAAATTGCATTTTGGTGTGTGACTTGACTGACTACAATAAGTGGATCTTTGACTTAGAGGTAAACTGTTTTTTAGATTTGAAACTACAATTTACAATAGAGGATTAAAAATCTCAAAATGAAAACCTAAAATACTTCCATACTATTCAGACGCTGTCTGGAATGTCTCTGTAAATGAACGGTGCACTTGCTTTGTATTTTGGTATTTTTAGCTGATGTTTCACCTCTGTTTTCTGTTGCGTTTTTTTTCAGTGTGAAACTAAAATGATGAATTCTTCTTGCTCAAACTGAACCTCTCTAAAGCAAGCAGAATTTAGTTTCCTTGGTCCAACTGAACGTCTCTGGTCACACTGATCAAACTGGGCTCTGGTTCCACAAACCCATACGCATGAAGAGGTTTGCCAAGGTTGACAAAGGGACCACAGCCCAAACATCTGTCTCACATGTTCTCGTGGCGCCCCTCAGAGTCAGGCCGAAGCTAATAATTCAGTAGTTCAGATAACAATTCGGTTATCAAGGTCAACCTTGTCTTACCACAATAGTGATGTGCTGGTTTGACACAAAGTACAACTCAGAAAAGCAGGGGAATCATCACTATCCAAAAGACTAACATACCAGTAGAGCAAAAAACCAACACTAATAATCTACAAAACAGGTTGGGAAATTACAAGAGCAGATACACTCCAGCGTCTCACTCACAACTTAAGAAATAAGTGCAAATAACTTCATGGCTCAAAACAAAATGAAGAGGATAAGATCCGGATTTGGCTCACTGCGAACAGTAAAATAATTATGAGGCCTTGTTCTTACTTTGGGGTAAGAACTCATCACACCAGCTTGTCGTCAGTATCGAGCTCTACCGTAGGGTTCCAAGATACATTCGGGTTCACTCGAAACAAAGAGGGACTAATCCGTATTTTTCATTTTTTTGGTAACAAGCATGACAACACGCAGGGGTATCATGAAGATAAAACCACGTGCAACTCTGAGTGACCACATGGAGCTAAAAACATTTTAATAAACTCAAAAAAAAAACCACACACAGGCACTAGTGCAGTGCCTGTTCAGTGTTAACACACAGATTGTTTCCTTGACATACATGGCGCCCGTTTAAAAGCATATATGAACAGATTTTATAGACAAACTTAGAATAAACCTGACTCCAATTGATAGAAATTGCAAAAATATAAGAAAAAGACAATCTTGAAGATGAGAACAGAATGATCAAGGCACCTCTAGGTGGAGAAAGGAACTTAAAGCCAGCAGTAATCAAACTATCCAGTCACCAAGTGCCTTTAGACCTCCCTGAAGAAGGAGTCAAAGCAGGGCAAACTTACATTTGAAGGATAAACTTGAAGTACTTGATCCAAGGCAACGATACACCTTGAAGGAGGCATTTCAAATTGGCATCTTTCTCGCTGTAAATGTAGTCGCTATCAATTACGAAAAGGGGTAAATAGGAACAAGGAGTATGCTTGTGCGTAAGAACTCAGCTCTCAGAACTATCCAGCTCGAATTTCGCTCATGGAACTAGCCTCTTCCTCCTGGGGAACCCCTTTAGATTTTCAGTTCTGCGATGTGTACAAACCCACAGCAACGGACAACATGGAAAGCGAAGTTGCCAACGAATAAATGTTCACTGCGGTTAACTAACTCTATTGCTATTTTTGATGAAAATGTTTATGTTCTGCTGCAAGCCCTTGAAAGACTTCTGTGAAGTCGCAGGCCAGAGGGGCTCGGACATCTTCGTCGGTCCATTTCTCGGTCCATTTTTTTCACAGGTCGCGGCAAACAGCTGACCAGTGACCACAATCGCTTTTTAAAATGGCGCTCCGCAGTCTGCAAGAAGTATCTTTAGCTTTTGAGTTCCAACAATTACCAAACATCTACACCATATGAGTCCCTTTGAAACCATAAAAAGACCCTGCTTTGGAGTAGGAGCTAAAATCATTCTAGGAACTGAGGTCCATGGTTTTTAGTTCCTGTGCTGTCGGAATGCACGAAAAAACATCCCAGTACCTGAAAATGTTCCAGGAATGGCAAAAGTTCCTACAAGTGGCTCCAAAGACCTCAATGACAAGTATAAGGTGATTCATACAAAGAAAGCTCTCAAAAAGAACCCTACATTATGACTGGATGCTCTGACACATATTACAATGAGAAACACCGGAGGGGTTCAACTTACAAAAGCAATTCTATTTCAACAGACCAATGAAGTTACTCTGGCAACCCACCTAATGTACCAAGCTTAAATCTTAATTTGACTCTGCAGGCAGCTTCGACCTACTCCTATTCATTAAGAATTTCAGTGGTTTCTTGAATAACAGGCTAATCACGACCTGTTATCATGCGTTGGATTGGACTGAAATGAGGACAGGACAATAGCCATGAGTGGAAAACCACAATGTACTCTTCACATCACAAAAAGAAAAAAAAAACACAATGGTCAACAACTTTGACAAACCATGCGGTGGATCTGATACAGCGAAGTATCAGAAGACATGTCCCATAGCAAAGTGTCCCGCAGGTGCCAGCTGAGAGCAACAAACAATCGACCGCACAATTAGCAATTGGCAGCATACCAGCGATATTTAAAATTGAAGTCGGAACTAATGTGTTTTTAATGAGTGAGAGCCTTTCAAAACACTCCGAGAGCAGAAAAGCCATTTCAAATTAAGGTTGATCTTCTCCGTCGCCCAGGCTGCCAATTTGTTTAGCCCACCCACTCACGATGTGCACATTTTGCTCAGGGACACTTGAGTATTTGTAAAATGTCCGTGTTGTTATAGGTAAGAGGAGGAAATTTGCTCGAGTGACCGATCTCTGGAGAAATTGGTCTTCGTGAACTGAAATTAGACGTTTCGCATCGTGACGCGGTTTGGTTGACCGTGGTGAAAGGCCTTAGTGCTGAAGGGAAACGATGTTTTGGGTGAAGGGTCTACATGCCTCTCATGAAGCCAGTCGAGGAGGAGGGGTGGAAAAGATGTAGACCAACATTATTGATGAGGCAAGTTAAGCGCACATTTCCATTGATGTTGAGTTGAAACAAAGCCATACAAAGGTGGGAATCCTGCCAGTGGCAGACAGACCATAGCTGAACTGAGCATGCTGTGACTGCGGCTCTGTTGGAGGGGTGCCAGTTTGAATCCCGTTTCCTCCAGTTTGCGTGCAGAAGTATCCGTAGGCAAGACACTGAATCTCACGTTGCTCCCGATGGCCAGTTTAGTGCCTTGCGTGGCAGCTGTGCCGTCATTTATGTTATTTGTGTTCGTGATGGAGACCATTTACCATGTAAACTGTTCTCCTGTCACTGAACACAGCAGAAGCGTTTTGGCAAGCACCACTTGACAAAAACAGACAGAGCCTAAAAATACTTGTCAACTTCCCCTTTGCCAGAATTTGCTCAGAATTTCTCTTCTTTTGCAAAAAGCTGGTCTGCAGAGATACTTCAGAAAGATGGCGGAAACACTGGAAGACCTGCAAGGGAGAAATGCTTTTGTAAATGATGAAGTTGTTTTGTTTTGAGACATTCAGTCCAGCAGTCAGCATCCCAACTGATGTACTGCAAGTGGTCTGCGCTCCCTCAGCCATCCTATATTAACCCAGTATCACATGTTAAAAATAAAACTAGTGTCACCACACTTTACCCTGGTAGTTTGGTGTACCTTTTGGTGGAATAATAACTAATGACACACAAAAATCCAAACAAAAAAGTAGCAAATCTATTGCTAGTTCTCAAATATTACCCAAAGAAAAGCTAAATAAGAGAATGAGAACATGTTTGGATTTTTATTCTTTAACTATTTTGGCCATAATCCAGACAGATGTCTTTTTGTAGTGGCAGGCCACTGCCAAAGGAAAGATAGACACTGACACTTGAACCCATGTTTTTACACTTGAATCAGTGAGCCGGCATGCATTTTCAGAGAGTTGTAGAGACCAACACAACTGTGCACTTTCTTGTTAGAAAGATGTGAGGCTATGGAGGAATGTGGGCAAATGCAAAGTTTACATACCGGAAGTGAAACTGCAAGATATAGGTGACAAAAGTGGACCTTTCGCCACAGGCCAGTTCCAGCTAAGGATCATGTTACCAATTGTTCTTCTTCAGGAAGTGTAGCAGTTCCGTGGTAGATTGGTCAAAAAGTATTTAAAACATACAACTTGCATAATTACATTTGTATGTAGGAAGTTTTAATTATGGAATGACAATTACCGCCATTATTTCTTATATATCACACTATATGTGCTAACCATTTACATGTTATGACATATTTACAGCTTTTACTTGACATATTAAGTGTAGTATTATATGACAACATCTATCTGTGAAGGTTCTCAGTAGTCCAGGTCATGGTTCCTGTTGTCAACTCTTGTCATGGCAACAGGAGTTATTAGGTTATTCTGAAGATGTCTCACCACTTGTGCACATATTTATTTTCTTTTTCCCATGAGAAAATAAAAAATAAAATGATGTCAAATTGCATATAAGTATAGCTCATGTGATGGCTGTGTGTGAAAGGAAAGCCCACTGAAAACCTCTGAATACATAAAAATCACATGAAAATAATCATAGGCATTCACCACTCCATTTTTGCAGCACAGAAATGCACTTAGATTAACTTTTTCCTATAGAATGCCAGCTCATGACAAACAAAATCCCAGGGCTCTTTTCTTAAGAAGGTCTAGACAAGACTTTTTATTATTACATTTACAGAAGCCCAACAATCCCCCCTCCATGGTGCTCCAATTGGTAAACAAAAAGGCAAAGAAAATTCTCAAACTCAGATTGAGTCATCTGCAGTAACAAAGGAAGCTTTGTGATCAGAAAATGAAGCAATAATCCAAGCAAATGTCTAATCAATTACATTACAAAATAAACAAAAAAGAAAAATAAATCACTACCATACCCACAACTATCATATGAGCTACCCCCTAAAAACAGGGGGTGGAGGAGCCGGTGGGCTGGTGCAAAGTCAACAACCTGATCCTGAACACAGACTAAATCATTGTCGACTTCAGGAAGAACCGGCCTCGCCACGCTCCACTTCTCATCAACAACGCAGCTTTGGGGTGCTTGGGAGCACCAAGTTCCTGGGGGTTGCACATCACAAATGACCTCACCCGGTCTGTGAACACGGTGTTGCTGGTCAAGAGGGCACAGCGACATCTGCCCTTCCTGTGCAGAAAGACCAGAGTCCAGCTGCCCCCGCCCATCTGCACTACATTCTACAGAAGCACAATACAGAGCATGTTTTTTTTCTTACTTTATTGTTTTTGATATAGCTGGCTGCTATGACATCTCATTTCCACCTGGGGAGTAAGAGTCACCTATGTATGTATGTATGTTTATCCATAACCTATCTTCCTTCCTACTCACCTCTCTCACACAATCTATCTATCTATCTATCTATCTATCTATCTATCTATCTATCTATCTATCTATCTATCTATCTATCTATCTATCTATCTATCTATCTATCCATCCATCCATCCATCCATCCATCCATCCATCCATCCATCCATCCATCCATCCATCCATCTATCTATCTATCTATCTATCTATCTATCTATCTATCTATCTATCTATCTATCTATCTATCTATCTATCTATCTATCTATCTATCTATCTATATGTGTCTGTCTGTCTGTGTGTGTTGTGTGGAGGCTGCAGTGCCTCTGCCCTCTGGTTATGAGGACAGCATTGAGGGCAACGGAGAAAATCATTGGGACCTCTCTGCCCTCCATCCACAACATCGCACTCGAACGGCGTATATCCCGAGTCCTAGGACTTCTCCCATTACCACCATGGGCTGGTCCCCCTGCGGGGCCTCTGGAATGAGATTCTGCATTATCCTATGCAGGACCACCAGGTTCTGCAACAGCTTCTTTCCCAAGACCGTCAGATAGCTGAAATCGAAACAAAACATGCCGGTAATACTGGATTACTGGATACCACGTTCTCGTACTGGATATGAAATCACGTGTCTTACACTGAACACTTTTTGCACTTCTGTTGACTCCACAGATCACGTCACTGTTGCCCTTTATAATACTATGCTGCTATATATTTTTGATATAATGGATATTTGATTCTGTGCGGAGCCAAGTGTGATGAAAAGTCTTCTCTGTGTACTCTTGCTTGGACTATAAAGGCTGTTGAATTCTACACATAATAATATCTGTACCAGGTGTTGTGTTAGATGCAGACTCTAGATCTTGAGGCAAAAAAAAGAAAGTGAGAAGATTAGCAAGAAAACAAAATAGGAGACGGCACAAAACTAAAGGACAGAGAATATTTAGAGATGGCAGCACAAAATTAGGCCATAAATACAGATTAAAAGAGGGTAAAGCCCACTGCATCATTGTAGGTCCCCTGGCAGATTAGACCCGTAGCAGCATAGAATAACCAAACACAAGCTAAAGCAGCTGTAAATAAAATATGAAATATAAATAAACAGGTACTCAGAGCTCTTTGAGATACGGATGGTGTGAAGAAAAGACGATTTTCGGGGGGGGCTTTTTTTTCCAGGAGCCGGAGTGGAAACGTTAATACAGGTGAAATATGATCTCGTTTGTAAGTTCCCGTCAGGACATGCGCAGCCGCTGTGTGGATCAGATAGAAAGTCTCTGGAGACTTGTTGGAACAGCCTGATAATTAGGAATTCAATAAACCACCCTGGGACTCACAAATGTATGCACTAGACTTTCAAGCATCTTCTCAAGGCAGGAAAGGTCTTATTTTTGTAACATCCCCAATGCTCCTTGCTGTACTGGAGGCTAATAAAAGCCATTTTAAGAGTCCATGTTATCATATTCTGATTCCAACCTATTTAAGGATACATTTCTGAGTTTGATAGAGTAATGTAGCGGCTCATCCAGATCCAAATATCCTCAAGACTTGCTTTGGGTCTACTTGGTAATTTGATCTGAATTGATAAAAAAGCAGAGTATTGTTTAAAATGGCAATGAAAAGTTAGGAGTTTCTCTGGAAAACTAATGTTCCCAAGCACAGATCCTTCTTGGACTCTGAACTGAAATGGATGTGATAAAGAAACGTTGAAGAGGATGAAGTACGTTTTTTCCAGTCTCTGTAAAAGAGCGAGACTTTCAGTCAGATGAAGTACAGTATGAACGAACGGGACAAACGCAGACACCATCATTTATTCTTGTGTAACTGAAAGTTAGTGAATCCCACCGTCCCAAGTTTCTTGACTCAAAACTGATGCCGATATTTTTCTCGTACACTTTCTTCATCTTGATACTTGCACAACCTTTTGACAGGTTTCTTCCTAGGTGTGAATCAAGACTCAGCTTGTTTAGGAAAGGTTTAATCACTGCTCCTTTAAAAGCCAGAGGTATGTAACCGGTCCATTAGGAGACTTATCAAAAAGAAAACTTTGGTGAGATTTAACCAGGGATGAGGGTCTACTGGACAGTTTTAATTGCTGCAAATAGAAAAAGGAGTGAAGTTGTAGACTAGTTGCAACAACTCAAGACCCCATCACCACCACCACCAATTGATTTATTTCTCTCTTTTCACAATCGGCCATGAGTGTTAAGATCATGCGTTATTATGATTGGGTTAAAAGTTGTCATTCTCCCCGTGTCAAACCACGCAACGAGTGGACATTTGTCGTTTAAAGTAATTCTGATGATGGCTTATGATAATAGCGCTCATAAATGATGTTCCTGTGCACGGCTTCCCGTGTGTGTGGGTGTCCTAGGAACGCGCACGCAGCAAGTTCATATCCTGTCGAGAGCGCGAGCTATGACGTAAGTTACTTGCCGCGCAGTGATGATGGCGGTGCGTGAACGCGCAGTGAAAGTAATGGCTGCTCTGGATCGGCGGGTGCCTAGCCTCGATGATTTCGTGGGTCAAAGCTGGACTGCCTGGGCCGAGAGGGCCGGTGTGACAACGGCGGATGGTAAGGAAGCGTACTGACGCAAACACTGGCGGCTATGAAGCAATTTAAGCGATTCACCTGGGTTTATTTTCGTGGAAACGGAGGACAGAGCTAAACATGTTACCCAAACAAAGACCCTGCCGGGTCCTAGCGCTGGGTGGATAACATGTTGCTCTCCCCCGTGTCTATCTGCATACGTTGTCATGTAGATAAAATAAGCGGTAGTCACTAAAATACGGCCATTCTAATACACATTTTATGACTGTGGACACGATATAAGTCAGGGAGACGGATTTACACGGATGCGGTTAATTTTAATGAAACGAGCCGGGTAGCGTTGGCATCATAGCTGAAGGAGGAGGCTAGTGTGGATGGTTGGGCGAGCAACTTCTTGCCGTGGAAAGCTAGGCTACGTAGCTAACGAGCAAGCCAGACTAGCCGTTGACGACGGGGCTTCTAGCATTAGCATGCTAATGCTAACAGGAGGATTCAGGGTAGACACCGGTGACGGAGGAGGAGTCTGATGCTGCTGCCACCATGTAAATGCTGGCCCAGCCTTTGATATTAGCAAGCGTTACTCTGTGTTCTTTTCCACCTTGACGGTCCCCGTCACCGCCTCTGCTGAACCCACGTTAGCGCCTCTGCATGCGAGAGGAAACCTCATGTGTGGTCTCGGCTTCTAAAGTGTTGTTGCCCTTGCCAGCTTTGAGTATGTGCGCTCACTCATTGTCTGGCATCCCTCCAAGTGCTACTCTGTCTGCAACTATAAAATAAAGTCCTTACACCCCCCCCATGACAGCATTACTAACTTTTTGTTGGTCACTAACTACGTCTCAATTGATTCTTGGTCAGGATTATAGGGCTTTTATAACATGGCAGATCAGTAGTTGACCTGCAAATGAGTCATTTATGTAACATAGCTCATTGGCCTGTCTATGTGCAATTCTGGCGTTTTTATCTTCCTCAAGGTGAACTTGATATACAACTTCATGTGACCTCACATCCTCTTCCTGAACAATCATGTACTGTGCTGCTTTAGGCCCTGATGTGGATGACTGCAGTAAGAATGGCAAAAAGGCTGCAGAGGCCATGTCACTCAGCAAAGAGGGTAAGTCTTTAACTAAAAGCGATATTATCCAAAAGTCAAGATTTTTTGGGGGAACCCTTAAAGCATGGAAAACATTCACCGACTAAGGTCCGTGCAATACATTGACCTCCGACGCTTCAGCAAAGCGGTCCTTTGCTTCTGTTGGGCCTCCAAGACAATGAGTAAATGAGGCTACTGGCACACAGAGGCCAGGGCGAGTATTAAAGCTGGGCACTGGTGTGAGGAAGGGGCTTACTCGCATCCTTGTGCTGGCAGCTGCCGCCCACCTTCAGTGGCAGCCTTAGACATGCCCTAGAATCTACCGTTGTTTGTGGCAACTACTGACCGGTCTCCAAACACAAAGCCTTCAAGCAATGCTATTTGGTTAACATTATGAAGTCAAATTGTAACCCAACCATGATTTGCCCCAAACTGCCAATGAGTTTTGTAGCCCATGTAGCCCATGCAAAACTCATGGATTTTAAATTCTATCTCCTCAACTAAAGTCTTTTCCTGTTTATCCCCTTAAAATGTTACTACTTTTGCATTTTACAATTCATCATCTTGCGTCCTCAAAACTTTCAGCCAAATTCTAAATCTATCACTGCTGTCAGTTCTATATTATGCATGGTCTCTGGCCTTTGTCAACATATTTTATTTGTCATTAAAATTCAGTAGCTAAATGTAGTTTTAAACCTCACACATGCCCTTGCCACATTGGCACATAGGATTCATTCGATGGTGACGTGCACCAGATCATTATTCTCCTTAATATCTAAAATCATGCTCTCAGCATATTTTGTAACTATAATACTGCCCAAGAATTCTATAGGACAACCAGTGTCGTCAAGTTTGGTTAGGTATAGCTTTAACCATGTTAGGTAGTGGCATCCCCAACAATCCCTTGAAAGATTGATACAAGGCATCAGTAAAGACATAAATTGCATGAAAGTCCTGTGAGATAGGATTATTTTTTTGACAGCAATGACTTGATATGGTTTGATAAGGAATGATCATTTGTTACAATAGTGTTGCAAATATATGTCAATGATTTACATCATTGTCATTTTTTAACTTTGTAATTTACCTGAATTAAATATGACTGTGCCATCATCCCTACGTTAAATAATTTTTCAGGAAACCTTCAAATTTTTATCTATTTTTTCTCTATACGTTTTATGCAAACTCATCACACACACTTTTTAAAATAATTTCACCAAACTGCCTTGTCCATCAGAAGAACAGTCTAAATAGTCCCTTAACAGTTTTTGCAATATCATCAAAATGAATTGCAGAATGCATTTAGAATCACGGCTGAAACAATAATTTTCTGCTAGCAAGTCCCTGTTCACTGCGGCTGCTGCAGAAACTGTCAGCATCACCATGCAATAGAGTAGTTTTGCTGTCTCAAAGTAGGGCTGCAAATGTTTGAAATATCATCAAAATCACTGTCTTTTGTCATGTCACCATTAAAATGACATGAAGTGGACGCTATCTGGCAAAATACAATTTAAAAAAGGGTGCTGATCTTTTTTTTTTACATCATACTCTAGAAAGTTAAATTGTGAAGAAAAAAAATCATGAAAACATTATTCCCTCTAGTTTTGCTGTCTGTCAGAATTCTCCATCTTTCTTCATGCAGCCTTATCTAAAAATTACCAACAGCAATCACACAATTATGGAATTCAGCTTTTTAAATAATTTTCGCACAAGGTCAAAGAATCAACACCCCTGTTCTTTTAGCTTGTGATTGAAAGACTTTTGTACAACTGACTCACTCATTATTTTCGTGCTAATGAAAGAATTGTTTTGTTTGAGGGAAGTTGAAACTTATTTAAATGCCAACAGTCTCAGATTTGAACTTTTACTATGAAATAGTTTGTGATTTGCGTTGCAGAATTAACTCATTGCTTGTATTTTGTACAGTGACCATTAGCTGTCTGCTGCTTTTTTTAAATCTGCTATGATTTTTATATCCTCCTTTGATATTCTGTATCTTGACAGTTGATCCGTTGCAGTTGAAAAAACATCAGTAGTGTAGCCGTGTAAGCGCTCATAATCAGCTTAGCAGCTGCAGCAGTTTACAGAGACAACAAAACTTCAGTTTCGAAGTTTTCTTTTTGTATTTTCTAAAGTCGTGATAACCAAAGACTGAGTAGGATGTGGGTGTTTGAAGACAAACTCTCTGTCAAAAACACTGGCAAGTTTTGTGAAAAACACAACTACAGATAGTTAAACAGATATTCATTTGATACAAGCCTTGTGTTGGAGTTTCTGCTGCAGTGAATTTGGGACCAAAATTTTAACGTTTACTCTGTATTAGCTGTTGCCCTCCCCGATTCATTAATTAGTGTCATCTATGCCTAACTAGTGATCTTTAATTCCACCATAATGCTATATGTGCGCACTTTCCAACAAATGCATTGTGGATGAATCTGGCTAAATGGGGCATGCAAGAAAAATTCCAAGAAGCCTTTTTATAGCTAAGAAAGACATGTAATTTATATTAAAAAATGTACAACATACAATATTTGAAAATTGGTTTCTTGTTTATCTACATTGCAATCCATTTGCATTCTTTTGCAAAAATCTTGTGTATTCGCTCTGAAGAGTTGTCTCTTTTCAGACATGTCAATCTTTGGCCTCTACCCTGGCCACGATGACTTCTACCTGGTGGTGTGCAGCCACTGTGGCCAGGTGGTGAAACCGCAAGCGTTTGAGAAGCACTGCGAGCGGCGACATGGCCCTCTGGCCAAGCTTTATGCCCGACTGCGCTCCCCAACTCCAGCTCCCCAACCCCAACAAAGGCCCCACCACGGCCACTCTCCATCACATGGGACCAACGCTGCTTCTGCTTCATCATGGGAAGGTCGAGGCCAGGGTGTTGGGTCACTACGGGCAGCCCCACCTTCCCCTTCCACCCCGCCACAGTACAGACACTCCAAGAATTCAAAGGATGGAGTACGGTAAGAAATTGGCAGGATGAACTTGGGGTTTGTGTGAAATGTTGAGCTATGATTTCCCTGGACACCTTTAGATTATGGCAAACAAAATTTCCCAAGGCAAATATCTGGTGCCTTTTAATTAAAAAGCATTTTTTGAAGGCGGTGCTTATTAGGACAGCTTGATTAGTTCAGTATTTATCCTTGTATTAGATTTTAATGTACCACAATTTAATGAACATGACTGATTACAATTGTGACCTTTTCAAACTGCAACCTTGTGTTACAAAACTCCGCCACAAGTCCGATCGAGTGTTTCTCTTACTAGCTGTCCAGACACAATCTAGATTTCTTCGCATTACTTTCATGCTGTCAATAGACTTCTGTGCTAAGACGTTGCGATGTTTCAGCTTCATTCCAGAGCAAAATTGGGATAAAAATGTAGACTGTGGAGTACTAGCCAAGCAGCTTCTGTCCTCCAGTAGATCATCTTTTATTTCAAAGTATGTCAGTATGATGTGATTTCAGTGATGCCAAGTAGAACCCAATCCAACACAAAAAAAACATTTGTTCACTGAAGCTTTACTTTGTCTGATGGCTCTCCTGTGTGAAGTGAGCCTAGTTCTGCCCCAAGTGACCCTAAGCTGATAAGTGTTGACAATGCATATTAAATTTTTCGCCTCAGGCCACAATCACATCAATTACAACAAATAAGCTATATGCTCAAAGTACGTAACACTCTTAAGTTATTAAGTTTTCCCTGCATAGGTAAGGACTTTTTCTGATCTGACAACAAGCCAGGGGTAAACTCAAAATACTCTTAAATTTAGTGCAGATCATATCTCATCCTGCCTATCCACATGTAGGCTACAGATTGGTCATCCAGCCCCCCTGGCGACACAGACATTTCCCTTCACTGCCGTTCATCAAGCAAAGTAAAAACGATGAGTAGATCCCTGACGTCCAGTTGCCAGCATCTGTCACTAAAGTCTTGATGTCTCCATATGTGAAATCAGAAAAACAAAGGCTACCTGCAAACTTTTTAAAGTTAAAAGTATCTCCTCCTTGTACTCGCAACCATCTCAGCATCTGTAAATATGCCATGGTGAAGTTCAATTCGAAAATAAGGACATTAAATTAAGAAAAAAAATGACCCTTCCACTGAACATCGACCATACACCGACAGAGAAAGTCCAAAAGGAACTACACTTGGGATGTTTCTGCCGCAGGAGTAACAGGCATGTGATAGTTGAGCCGTTTAATTAAGATAGAAAACCGACTACTTGAACCGATGAAACCGAACACATTGTGAACGGTGTCTTCAATGACAGTAGTGGTGTTTGCCAGAGATCGAGATGACTTGTGGTCATGGGTCATCACTCATGACCTCCCCGTGGGCCCTGAGCATGATGCTTCAGCACCTGTAAGTTATAGATGACAATAATAATTGTCATTTTTATCAACTAATAAATTATTATTCAACAGAACAATGCAAGCAGCCACCGTTAGGATTCCTTCAAATCCCTGAAGTGTCACATTTAAATATCAGTGGAGCTAAAACCCTATAGCTGCTGTCCCTGAGCTATAATTTATGTTCTTAACTGATTGAAACGTTACGTATTGTTGATTTTAATCTACTTATTTTAATAATTTGCTTAATATGGCATTTAAATATTTTCAGAATACAGCTGAAGTGAATCATTGATATTTCTGAGTTTTTGTTTGTTTGTTTGTTTTTTAATAATTTTGTACCACTAACTTATTTTTGTGGTGATAAAAATAATACACCCAAGAGGACTGATCAGAAAGTGACATTTCTTGATTATACAGTACATATGTGTAATCGATTAATGTCTATTATATACAAACATGTAAATCTCAGTGCTAGATACGAGACATTGTTTAAGGTTATGTCGCTGTAACAGCACAGCAGAAATGTCTTGTTCTACATGTTTGTAATATTAATGTCATGGTTGGTCGGGGATAAAAAGTAGACGCAACAGCCCCGCACTAACGCCATCTGAAACAAAATGCTCAGGAGTGCTCACGCATCAGTCGGCTGTGCACAGCAGCTGTAGTCCTGTGATAAGCCGTTTCCAATTAGCAGGGCTCACAGAGCAACACATTGTTGGATTTCTGTCTAAATCAACCCCTGACTCCAGATGATGGTGGGTCAACCCTGGAAGCCAGCCATCTTTGCAAAGCGCCAGGTGTGAGGGAAAGTGGATGAACAATTATTCAGAGGACATACACAGACACACTTGGCTCAGATTCATAGTTTATCAATGATCCATATCATCTACTGGCCACCACCTTGCATCGCTCAGGAGTTGTAACAAAACATCAAATTAGAGACTGAATAATCCAAGTGGATTTTTTTTTTCTTCCAAGTGGTGAGTGAATCACATTCATATATTGTTTTGTATGTCACCCAACCAAGTCTCCAGCTGGAAAACGCCCCTTCCATTTTCTCATTTCATTCTTTCCAGAGTTGCAACTTTAGCAGCCATTAGCTGTCTGAGACTTCATAAATTGTTTACATTTACATTCGCTTACATTCGTCTGCTCCAAAGAAGGGGTAATGAGCTTGGTCAGAAATCAGGTTTTCTAATACATTTTTCTAATATCCGAAAGGTAAGGATGCACTCTGATTTAGATTTCTTTTGTGTCACAGTGAGGAATAATGTTACCTGGGTTCTTAACTCTTGCCATGTATTCCCTTAAAATTAAATCTGGTCAATGTGTGGGGTTAGGATTTCCCAACATTCAATGCCCAATCTCCCTCTCTCCTACTTCTTCCTGGGACAACATATACTTGTCAATAATCTTTTTCAGCTTGCCCAACAGTTCATTGAGTCAGTCATGTAGTGCTGGCCAATCACTCATGAGAACTCAAAGATTCCTCAATTTGCATATTAGATTTACCAGATTTTTCTTTATAGTTGAGACATAGTTTGATTAAATACATATGTTAAACAGACTGCTGGAACTGATTGCCACAATAATCCAGACCCATGTGTTTCATGTGTTTAACATGAACTCAACATTGCTTAGACTGAAATCGGACTGAGAGGAGAACACGCAAGTAGTTCGTTCGTCTCCTGCTAATGCTTAACACATTGATACCTGGATCTGTGTATGATTGTCAATTTCAGTCTTGCTTAGGATTAATTTAAATTTTGATGTTCTCCTGCCAGGCATGCCCCCAACTATGTCAATATATGAAAAATGTCGATTTCAAGAAGTAAATGTCGTCCTGTCTTCTGTCATCACCAGACATTCCCCGCTGGAAAAGTCCTCCCACAGCAGCCATACAGAGTCATCAGTATTCAAGCAGCCGCCACCTCTGGAGCCTCCAATGAGCTCCCCACCTCCATCACTTAGAGATCCTCCCTGGCCACACGGGGGAACTCCCCCTGGTAGGCCCTCTCCCAACGACAGGCCCCCCACCCAAAGGAAGGACTCATCTCTGAGCTCAGTGGTACCAAGCCACCGAATACCTAGACCTTACAATAAGGTGGCCTCCAGTAAGTGCACAAGTAGGGCAGGAGTAAACTCTTATAATTCTGTCTTGTTGGTGATCCTTTTTGTAATTGTTTTGACTGCTCACTCGGAAATCAGCACAGAATAGATTTATTTTTTAATTGTATATCAGGCGAGGTTCCCATCCATCCCAAATAATAACAATTATTGTTATTATTTATAATAACATTAATTATTATTATTCATCCTTTATTAATCCGCCGTTGGGAAATTTGTATAAAGCAGTTTGCATGATTCAACTTTTTTTCAGAGTGTTATTTATTTACCATTAAGGCTGAAGTATTTTTTAACCAACTTTTTCAGTCATTTGTGTATTCAGTAAATACTTGATTTGGAGAAAAAAAGAATCCAAAACTGCAGTCCGTCATAAATAGATCTGCTCTTGTGATTTCCACAGAGAAACATATCAATCTGTCATTTCAGCTGGATTGTTGCTGGTAATGTCCTGTGAAATTCCTGGAAAGGGATCTCTAAGAATGATTGGGAAACCGTATATAGTATTTAATTATATCATGCAGTCCGGATCATAATGTATTTTTCAATACTGGGGACTTTGAGAGGTTGTAGTTCAGATGGGACAAAGCTAAAAAAAAATTTTTTTTATGAAATTAGAGAGATGTTGATCTCAGTGGCACAAAAAGCGGTCAGATTTTTCAACAACCTGTGTGAGCCAACCAACACTTGTACTCCAAAATGACCTGCATATACTTACTAATATTTCAAAATACAGTTAGTTTCATTCACCACTGATCCTTAAAAATGGAAAGAAGTATGACGTGATTGACAGCAGTTAAAATATATCCCTTTAAAATGAGAAAAGCAAAAACACTGACCTTCCCAAACACACACACACACACACACACACACACACACACACACACACTGGGACACTGGGCAGCTTGTCCTTATTTACCCCTTTCAATCTCCAACGTCAACTGAAGCTTGAGACTTTTTCAGTGGAGAAAACATTTTAGAAGAGTAGAAACGTGGAGAGGAAAACAGGCAAATAAATATGACCTGCTTAATGTGGCTGTGCTCCTGTTGTCTGCACAAGATTTATGGCCGCACATTTCTGCAGTGGATAACCTACATATTGGGATACCAAACACCCCAACTCAGTCACTTAGTTCAATAACTAAATATTAAAAGTAGAATTATAGGAGAGAACTGGCTTTTGATCTGTTTATTTGGCTGGTGTAGCAATTGACAAGTTGTAGAAAACTGATCATATTAGATTATCTGATCAAGGCTTTTTTTTCTGAAGAAAGCATGAACCTTTTTTTCCTTCTGCAATCTGTGCAGAATAAATGCCTGAAATTTGAGTTTTTGTCTTTCATCTGAAGGAAGTAACATTTGCTTCCTTTTTTTGTTGTTTTGGTGAAGCGCTACCTCCTTCAACATGGATTAGCCATTGCTGCGCTCATTTATCTCCTGGGTCAAATTATAAAAGGAAAAGGAATGGATCTTAAACAGTTATGTGTGTGTGTGTGTGCGGCCATATGTGTGTTTTTAATGAAGATTGATTTATTTAAAATAGAAGAACATCTTTCTGGCTCAACTCAGATGAGGGTTGAATTCCGAAAACACCTACACTGCTGGAATTCCATCTTCTAAATGTATGTCTTCAATCAGACATTTCATTGATTATTGCAACTGGGAGGCTCAGCAGCGCAGACATGTTTTTAATTTAGGTTGACTGTGTGTTGACCCTCGGATGCTTTGTACCCACAGAAAGAGAGTGTGACTTGGACAAACACTGCGGTGTTCTCGACCCTGACAGGAAGAAGGTGTGCACCCGCCTCCTGACATGCAATGTAAGCTCTATACAAACCCAAGCTAATGCCTTATATGTTGTGCTCTCATTCTTAACGTCTGTCTTTTGTTGAGCTGTTTAACATTCAGCTGGTTTGAGATTTGGCGACCGTCCCCTTCACTTTTGACCCACTTTGAGCAAGCAGTTTCATCAAAATTCAGACAAGTGAGACAATCCATGAGACCCTGTGTCTTAACAGGATAGTTTAAAAAAAATTTTGCTTTTATACTGATGCGATAATATCTGATGGAAGCACTCAAGCGACTGATTTCATGCTACGTTTTATTTCAAGTGTTGATTGGGGATGTCATCCATGTTTTATATTTTATTCATATATTACATATAGTCATATACAGTTTTTTGGCATATCTGTTACGCTGCTGTGACATAGGAATTTTCCCTATGGGATCAATTAAGTTTATCTTATCTTAATATCCATAGTATTAATTCTAGTTTTATTCAAGTTTAACTTTAACTTTTTTTTTGTTTGTTTCAAGCCAACCTTGGGAGGGTGTGAGGAGCAGGGAGTGTTCAGTGTATGGGAGGGGTCTCTTTTGTTGTTTGAATGAATGTCTTGAATGTTTCTAAGACCTTTCCCTATGCATTAACACCATAGGAGAAAATGTGGGACTAGGTCGCTGCACAAGTGCAGGAATTGGCATAGAACTGACCAATATGCTCAAGCACACCACTGTACACAGCACAGAGATTAAGATGTTAAAGTTCTCTTTGGGAGTGACCAGGATGGATAAGATCAGGACTGAGTCTATCAGAGGAACAGCACATGTTAGATGTTTTGGAGAGAAGGTTGGAGAAGCCAGTCTGAGATGGTACAGAGGAGGGATAGTGAGTATATTGGTAGATGGATGCTGGATTGGAGTTGCCAGGCAAGAGGTCTCGAGGAAGACCATAGAGAAGATTTATGCACGTAGTGAGAAAGGATATGAAGGTAGTTGGTGTGAGAGAGAATAGAGAGAATAGGGTTAGATAGGGAAAGTTGATTCGCTGTGGTGACCCCTGAAGATAAAAGCTGAAAGAAGAAGAAGCTCAAGCTCACTGCTGTCATTCCAGAAAACAAACTGAAGACGAACAGCTTGCTAACAACTGTGAAAAATGGCACTTGTGTTGGTGGTGTAGCAGTGTAGTGCTGTAGGAACTATGCATCTGAAAATTTGAAGTCAGAGCATATATATAGCATATATATATAGTGACCAGACCAAGACAGCACAGTAACAAGATTTTCTGTTTAAATTGTGTCTCAACCAGGCATTGATGGTAGTGTCAGGCTGTCAACATGCTGACTGTGTCAAGATTTTTGGGAAGTTTTGTTTAATTACCCTTGTTTTTCTCTGCACCATGCACTTAGTCATTGAATGCCCTGATCCTTCAAGGCTTTTCTTGAATGGCATGGTTAGGATCAGTGTTACTTTTACAGCCTATTTAACAGCTTATTTGTAATAATAAGATAAGATAAACTTTATTGATCCCCATAGGGGAAATTCCTTTGCCACAGCAGCGTAACAGTTATAGTGTAAAAAAAATAAAAAAGTAAAATAAATATGAATACAAATATAAATATAAACCAAGAGACAGTAGATAGCAAGATATCCAGGAATAGACAGCAGCAACAACAACAGGGATAATAATGGCAACCTGAAGGAACAGTAAGGGTGAAAAATACACGACCAGAACTAAATTACAATAAAAATGAAGTGGCAATAGAAAAAAGAATAAAATAAATAAACAAAAATGGGCAGGATGCACGTGGGCTAAAACCAACAGGGATAAGAAAGAGAGCATAGTTAGGGCATGACATGTGAATGGATGAGGTAATGAGACTGTGGAAGCAGCACAGATACATCTCAGGTTGGTGATAGTGCCGTCCAGACTGCTGTTCTGCAGTCTGGGGACTGTTGGCACAAAGGAGCGTCTGAAGCGTTCAGTTCTGCATTGGGGTGGGATGAACCATTGGCTGAAGGAGTTGCCCATCAGCCACAACTCGTCATGCAGGGGGTGGGAAGGATTGTCCAGGATAGCGCCCAGTTTGTCCTTCACCCTCCCCGCTGTGACCGAATGAAGGTGGTCCAGGTTCATTCCCACCACCAAGTGGGCTTTCCTCACTATCTTGTTGAGCCTATTAACCTCACTAGTCCTGGCACCGCCCAACCAGCACACTTTACCGAAGAAGAGTGCTCCGGCTACTATAGACTGGTAGAAGGTCTTGAGGAGCCTGCTATAGACACCAAACGACCTCAGTCATCTCAGGAAGAACATCCTGCTCTGACCCTTCCTTTAGAGTGCATTCGTGTAGTGTGACCAGTCCAATTTATTGTTAATGTGGACCCTAAGGTACTTGTCGGCGTCCGTTATTGTCACCTCTTCACTTAGGGTGGTGATTGGTACCTGAGTCCCAATGGTTTGTAAAAATAACAAAAACGTCAGGCAATCATCAATGTTCTTATCTTGTTAAAGCAGGGTTTGAATGAGTGGTGCCGCGGAGCACTAAAGAGCACATATTGGCAGATTGAATTTTCTTGCTCTTGAGAGCAAACACTTGTAAGTTTAAATAATTTAAAAATGCCAGCTGAAAGTGCAGACATTTTCTCTTTTTCCGAAGTGCAGGTATCAGCTCATGCTGATCATCTGAAAAGAAGACTGGACTGTTGTTTACTAATCAGTTTATCAGTACTGGGCAAAAATGTTTGCTAAAACTGTTTTCCGCTTCTATAATTTGTCAGTGAAATAAGAATGGCTTAAATCTCAATCATAGCACCAAGATAGAAATCCTTTGTGTTGCAGCCACACAGATGCATTGTATCCAATATGTCATCTCACTGTTAGCTCTCTCCACAAGCTCTACCCATGTGTTAAAACTGAACCACAGTCACTGCAGGTCACTTGAGTGTCACTGAGCCTCACACAGGAACACGTCTTTATATTGTGGCTGACGTGTGAAGCAGGAAGTTTCTGTGAGGCCACATCCAGTGCAGACAGAGACAGGATGACCACATCAACAGGAAACTGCAACGGTGATGGGGGAAATTCGTCAGAAAACAACTCCCATCTTCCGCCTGCTCTTCTCTGTGTTTCTCCTTCACCGGCTATTAGAACAGAGTTGTGTCATAAATGGTAGAGTTAAACTAATAACACCTTTAGAACAACATTGAACTGTTGCATAATAATTATTGTAACAGCAGCATCACTTATGTTGGGTTGCTTAAGCTCATCGTTAAACAGGCACTGTTAATATTTCTTAAAATATTTAATTGTCTGGTAGAAGTTTGAAGGAAACCTTTGGTTTTTATTCATGATAAAACTTGCTCTCTCTATATATATATTTTCTGTATTGACTGATATGTTTCCTTGTGTGGTACTTCATGCATTGCAGTAAAGGATCTTTGTTTTAAACTAAGATTTCAATGAAAGAAATGAATACTTTAGGGTAATTATTGCATGCAGCCACATTGAGAATATTTACAGGCTTTACGTGAAACAACATTTGGAGTAAATGGCAACATTATGGTTTGTTGGACCTGCAGACTGGATGCCCTCTGTGGCGCATGATAAAAATCTCCCTTTTTATTTTTTGGCTTAAAATGAAACCACATTTTGGGTGTTATCGGCCATTTTCTTTGGCCTGTTTTTTCTCTACATTTTTATACCTTGTCCCTTTTTTCTTAGTCATTAAGCAGTTTCTGTGTCTGTAATTTTTATCCTAGAGGAAACTCAGTGTTCCATTATTTTTTTCTTTCTGATCAAGGGATTTGTTGTTTTTCCAAAGAATGGGCTCAGCCCCCTTTCCGGATATGCGCTCCAAAATAAGTGTCTGGCAGTCCAGTGACATTTAATGTTGGCAGTGCAAACTTAAAGAAGCTCATAATTGTTCGGACCCTGAGGGGCTTATCTTCAGAATGTATACTGGTTCTGACCTCACATATCTTTAGGGTTAAAATTCTATCTTTTTCAGTCATTCCCTCTGTCCCGTCAGCTTTACTTTGGAAGAATTTTAAAATCCTGGGATGTTAAAGTGTCAGTTGCACATATGGAACGCTGAAAAAGGATAGATACTGTTTTGTATTAACGCCTTACTTGATTTCAATCTGTCCTTAGATCCACTCCATCCATCAACGTAGGAAGGTTTTGGGTCGCAGCAAGAACTTTGACCAGCTTGTGGCCGAACTGAAGACCAAGGTTCGGGAGAAAGAGAAAGGAGCCCAGTCCCTGGAGGGAGGCTTCTCCACTGGACGCTCACCCAGTCCGGAGGCCCCGAGGGAACAAGCTGGGGCTCCCCACTGCAGGAGACCCCTGGCCAGCCTCCCTGCTTTCAGGTTAGTTTCAATGAAGCTGGCCAATGTGGCAAACATACTGGAATCTAAGGCGGGTAATATATCCGCACATTACAAACAGTAAGTCATATTCTAATCATGGGGCTTTTGATGCCTCATATTTCCAACCTTTCCCTGTCGGACTCTCCAAAAAGACTCTTGATGCATATTCAGTTTAACTATTATTCAAGTCATGAACACCAACTGCTGCCAGTGTCCAGGTCCAATGACTTCACTGGTAGACTACAGAATTTCAGAAGGGGTGACATTGCTGCTTTGATTTTTCCTTGTTTTTTCAGTCAGGAAGTTAAAAGAATGAGATCCACATTAGTAATGTATTATTCCTTTTATGCGTTTATTCATTTACTGGAGATTATATTAGAACAATGGCATGTGTGTCATTATTCTGCATAGTGCACTATTTCCAGAACTCTGGAAGCCCAGCTTAAAGGGAAGAAGTAGCACTAAGAAGAATACATGAAAGTTTAAAATAGAGGAGACAGGAGACGCATGTGATTTGCAGGTAGTTTTATATGGGTAAACACAGAATTGTCTCAATATGCTGGATTTTCATATTTGAAACACTCCTTTAAGCTACATGAGGAAGTTCTCTACATGTTCATCACATCAGTGTAATATTTTGTGCCCCTGGTGTCCAGCTGTTACATGGATTTCTGGCTTCATTTAAGAAGCGAAAGCATTGGTCATTTCTGTGTTTAGAAATTCAATCTTTCCTTTGTAATTTTGTGCTTCTGCCAAGAAAACTTATGCAGTTTGGTCTGTTTTAAAAAACATGGAAATAGATATAAAACCTACTCAAAAGAAGTGCATGCTTTTCGCCCGTGGGTGTTATAATTCTGCAAATGGTATTAAAGTATATGACAGATGAGATTAATCACTTCATTAATACTCAGTTATAATTAAAAAATGGCAAGCGTTCATGAATAAAAAAAGAAAATGAAAAAATGTATCTTAATTTCAAGGACACGCATATGCCCATGCTAAATATTAACAGTGCCTGCTAAGATTTGACTGACGAGGACTAGCATTACTATTATAAAATATTTGTAGTAAATGCTGTCCTATATAATCACAACATAAATCAGGCATACAGCCTGAATACAGTAATTTGGTTTCACTTATAAAGCACTGAAGCAATTTTTTGTAGCAATTTTTAAGCAATTTTGTATTGTGAATCAACATGCATAAAACAGAAATTTCATTATGGAAGTCCGGCATTTTATTCATAAATAATTCATACTCAACCTAAAGTCCAATGAAAAATGCAGTGATTTTTATTTTCAAAAAAAGGGTCCAGAACAATGACATTGAAACATATTGACCCAGAGCCTCTGACAGGATCACGCTCTGTATACGGGCAACTGCAACCATAAATAGTCGTTTTTTTTCTTCAGCCGCGCCACGACTGTGTCAGAGAGCGCACCTGAAGAGGAGAAGCAACGGCAGGATGAGGGAGGTTCCCGTGCCCCCTCCCCTCTTGTTCACGGGCGAATTTCCAGCGATGAAAGTGAGGCAGAAGGAGCAGAGGAGCCTGTCGAGTTCCCATCTTCTTCCACGCACCCCAGACCACTAGCGGTGAGTTTACAATTTGTTTTACTGCTAAAACTGTGATTGTGTCTGTGACACAGTGGTTGATTTTATTTTTTTACACCCACTTCAACAATTTTAGGCATTGACACCAGGCCAAATTAATTTTTCTGTGAAGGTCTGAGGACTTGACCATAATAGAACATAACCTTTTGTTTCTTATTTATGTATGTCCGGCAGGGATTCAGAGCTGAATTTAGTTATTATCCACAAGGGTGATTCTGGGAATGCTATTCCTCTCCAAAAGAATATAAAAGTGGAGATGACTATAGAACAGAAACATTAGTTATCTTCACTCCCTGAAAGGCTTGGCCCTATTGAGGCCAAAAGCGTTTGGTTCACAGCTTCTAATTCCCCCTTTTATTTTTGTGCTTCAGCCATGGATGAGAAGGTCTTTTGGTGGAATGGGCTCTTGTGCACAGTGACCAGTAACAGCCTCTCTGTGTCTCTGAAATGCACAAGATATAACTTCTAAGATACTTCTTGTTACTCCTGTTCTGGTGCCACTAAATTTCCATTTGGGAATGTATGGCTATCATTTGAAAAGACTTCCTTAGAATGAGGCGCCTACTCTGGCAAATTGTTTCCGTTTAAAAATGTAAGATATGTTTTTTTTTTCTGCGGTTGACCGTTGTGATGAATATCCACTAATGCTCAGTGGCTTTTTAAGTCATTTCATGCAAAACCCCATCTTTATTAGATGATCTAATTGGAAATTGGGACACACACACACACACACACACACACACACACAAAGAATCCCTCCCTTACTGGCGAGGTGCAGTGGGTCTTTCCCTCCTGCAAAAATTAAATGATGATGATCTGAACTGGGTAATGAGAGACGGAGACAGAAATTGAGTTCCAACCGCTCGTTGAGCAAGATTTACTTTTATTGAGAGAGCATCACATGTTGGCATTTCATGAGCACAATGTGCAATGGCATAAATAAGCCTCAGACTGTTGTATTAATAATGAAATGTTAGTGCTGTTGCTGTGTGAGTGATATTTTACTGAGGAAATAGTGGGATCCAGAGGTTTAAGACTGTGTGGCCACTTCTGAGCGACTGGATCCCAACGGGTTCTTAAATGCAACGAGGATGCATTTCACTTGTATTTATTTAATGCTCCCCATGCCGTCTCTTATTATCAGTAACCATTTTATGCTATGTTGAAACTAGTAGGCCATTTAAGTTGGCATCATTGGATCGGGAAGCTTCTATAGCTGCTTAATACTTACATTTCTTAATGATACTTAAGAACAGAACACAAGTCTTGTCAACTAGGGGGGGTATGAAAATAAGTAAATTATGGCAATCTTGTTGCTCCTGCAAAACACCAACAGTTTTTGATTTTTTTTTTTTTTTTTTTTTACCCAAATGAAAAAAATGCCACTCTGATGTGAAAACGCTTCCAGATCGATACGGTTAAAAACTGTCAGCATTTCCCCTGTAGACTGACGACAGATCTCCTCTCTGCAGGTGTGTTCGTTCGGCAGCCATGCCTTGGGTAATGGTATCTACACATTCGACAGAAGGCTGCACCACCTAAGGTCGGCTCTCAGCAGTATGCTGGAGCAGCACATCAGCGCCCATCTTTGGAAGTAAGAAAACTCAACTCGCGTTCCCGGCCTCGCTCTGCTTTTATGGTGGTAATCCTTAAGCTTCTTTGTAAGGTTTACACATAGTTAAGGGGCAGGATGACCTCTGCCTCCCATCCAGTGCATTAAACTTGTGTTAATCTCTGCTAAAAAGGAGCTGTCAGCACAGATTGGTGACATGCCTACACTACAACTGTTCCGCCCACTAATGAAACTTGGCTACTACAGCTATTGACTCATGCTCTACCCTACTCTTTATCATGCATTTGAATAGGCCAATCACTAGTGAAATGGTTAAAATACTGAGGGTGACTTAACAAACATTGGTGGCGGATGAAACTACCTTGTCCATCTTTAAGCACACACGCGCATCGTGCACATCACGCTGCTCCTTTTCCAGTAGGCACAGCAGATGGTGTTTTCAGCTGCTCTCATCAGGAGCAGGGAAGAGTGAGGGGAGTTTGCAGGATGATAGATACTAATTATTCTCAGATATTTGCCAACAATACCAGTTTAAAATTCTTCTTTCAAAATCATGTAATCAATTCTAAATTGGTCAGCTTTTATAAGAAATTACCATAAAATTTCCCTGATTGGTGCAAAAAATGAAAACATTTTTGATTTATTTGAGTTTAGAATTAATATTATATTCGTTATTTTGAATTTGAACTAAATAATACAAAAATACTGTGAAATTACTCATTTTAAGGCAGTTGAGAAAATAAATATATAACAGGGCAATGAATGGTTATAAACCGGTGGTTATAATGGGACTGTTTATTTCCTAACTATATATCCTAATTCTAGTTTTCACAAGAAGGCTGAAACCCAATCAGTGGTCTAAAAATGTGTTTTTTCTGAGATGGAAATGCGAAGATTTTGTTCCCTTTTTTTTAAATTCCTTGTGCCATCCCCGTCATCGCACCAAGTCTCATAGTGAAAAAAAACCCTAAAAACAAGATTAACGGTAGATTGGCAAAAAAAAAAAAAACAACTATTGGGTTCATACTAATGAACTAAACATTTCCGACTTGGGTCATTTATTCAGCGGAAGAGTGGAATTTTGCTAAAAGCGATGTACTAAATCTTCACAATGTATAAAAATGACCACAAGTTCCTACTGAAGATCTTCTGGGATTTATGAATTTATCTTCAATCCATCAGGAAAATACCTCAAGCCACAGACCTTCAGTCTCCACCTCCTGCAGCCAAGATCATCACTTCTTCGTCCCCCTCCTCTTCCCTGCATTCTAAAGTCCGCACAACAGGTCACATCAGCTCCTCCCTCAAAACGACGTCGTCCTACTCCTCTTCCAGTCGTGGGCCAGGTAGACCCCAGATCAGCGCACCTTCAGAGAACTCTGGGGCCGGCAGCGGGGTAGCCGGCAGTGGTCGCCTGGTATCTCCAGGTAAGACTGCAGGGGTGCGTCAGATTGGACAGGGACGACCCAAGAACCCAGTAGGACGGCCTAGCAAGCAGATGCTGAAGCTGCGAGAGGAAGCGGCGACAGCTGCTACTGTCCGCAAACGTAAAGCCCCATCCCAGGAGGGGGAGCATTCTGGCCCAGACAGGAACTGCATTCTGCTGCAGGACCGGGGCCGTCCTCCATCCACCGCCTCTTCGGCCTCCTCCTCACCCTCCTCCTCAAAATCGCCAATCCTTTTGCCTCTTCCACATGGACAGACCAACGGCACCCTTTCCCCCAGCAGCAAACCCCGTCCTCAGCCCTCCCCGTCAGAGTCCCACTCCCCCGCCGCCAAGGCTGTCTGGACTTACAAACGGACACATCCTGCAATGGGACATTCATCTCCCCCGGACCCTTCGTCGACCATCAACAACTCTCACTGCCGCAGTGGCATGGGGGACTCAGGACTGCATGGGCAGGGCAGCGGGAGGGCCTTTGAGCATCAGGGGCTGGTGAAGAAACGCAAGGGGGGCGGCATTGAGGAGCACTCCCCCTCTTCCAAACCCTCAGCGCACCGCCTGCCCTCCTCCTCCTCTTCAACTTCTGCCTCTTCATCCTCTCCTCGCTCGAACTTCTACCCCTGGAAGGACAGTAAAGGTGGGGGGCTGGCTGGGGGCGTGGAGAAGAAGCTGGGCACACAGAAGGTGAGTTTGCAGCTGAGGAAGACCTGTGGTTCCATAGGATAAATGTAGCTGTTAGACAGGAGGCTGATGAAATGGTCAGATTTCAAGGAGAGCAGAATTAAATCACCACATCCTTCAGTGTTCACATAAACCAGCCCAAATAATAGAATCATATAAACTATAAATCATTGTCAACTTAAGAGTTACAAAAAAATGTGAAAACCAAGAATGCCGTTTCTCACAGGTTCCTTATGAAATGCCACTTGGCCTTTGGACAACTATGCAAACTGGTTTTGATGCTTCAATGTGTTCATTTTTGTCCAAAAAAAAAAGAGTTTCGTACTTGTGTTACCATGTGGAGCAAAACCAGTGTTTCCCCTCCACGCAGCAAACACGCATCCAGTGTCCGTAGGCCTGATGTCCAAGCCAGTCGATCACATCTGATGCAAACTGTATCTGCTAGCCGGGCACCTTGAAGATGCTTTATAAAGGCTTGTCAGAAGTGAAGCTATGAATACATATGAAACTGGGTCAAGCTTTTAGAGCCAGATTTAACAACTATTGATTGAAAATGTTGAACACCGAGACCAATTCACTGCTAACAAATGTTTGGCATTCATGATTTCTCCATGTGCATTTACAGAGTTAGAACTGGAATGAAAATGCTTATTTCTGCATCAACTGATTTTGACTTGCAGTCTCTTATATATTTTAAATGTCTTGTTCTGATCATTTTGTTTATTCTTTTGTCCTACAGCCAAAACTGCACCATTGATTGTGCCTGCCTTACAAGCCACTATGAGGGAGCCAGCTCTGCTCAGTCCAAGACTGAGACTAGAGGACCGAATGTGTTTGTGTGTGTATATGAGTGCGTGTGTGCATCTGTGTGTGTCTGCCTCTTTGTCTATTGAGCATATGCTCCTGTGTGTCTGGATGAATGTCTGAGGGAGAACGGGAAGTGGGGGGTGGGATGACATTCTGAGTATGGATTTAGAAATACCTCAAGATCATCCAGTTATGCTGCTAAATTAAATATGTTGGTTTATAAAATGGATTAAAAATGTCCTTTACACTTGGTTTCTCTGGCTTAATTTTGAGGCCTCATATGTTCATATATGTGCTAAGCCTTTCCTCACATGGAGCAAACTACTCTGTGTTATTAAGAACAACATGTTTGAACTTTTTCCTTCCTTGAGCTGCCACCCCTATCATATACCAATTATTCTCGGAGGTCAGTTTTCAGGGGCTCTGACCCTGTTCGGGTCATCCAAAGCAAAAAGGTGGCATCTGTCCAGAGTCCGTCAAGGCTATGGGTATTGTGGGTCTGTGTTGGTTGATACACCTCTGCTGCATCATGTGGATTTGGGAGACAAGTGTATCGAGTAGCGGACACCCTGATATCGGTGATACACGGGTCTTGATCATGAGTGAGGGAAGAATGGATCAGGGGACTGACTGGTGGATCGCTGCGGTTGTCAGCAGTGATGCGGGACCTTTCATTCGTCTGTCATGAAGGGGCCAAGCCGAAAGGTGATGCTCTCAATATACCCGTCAGTCTATATTCCCAACCTTACCTATGGTCAAGAACTGTGGGTAGTGACTGAAAAAACAAGACCATGAATACAGGTGAACAAAATGCGTTTCCTCTGCAGGGTGTCTGGGCTCTCCCTGAAAAGTGAAAAGCTGGCTCATCTGGTAAGGGCACAGAGTAGAGTTGGTGCTCCTCTATATTGAGTGGAGTCAAATGAGGTGGCTTGGGCAGTTGGTCAGGGTGCCTCCTGGATGATTCTGTGGGAGGAAGCCGCGGGGAAGATCCAGGACACGCTGGAGTTAGGTGGGTGGGGAGAGGGAACTCTGGACCTCTGCTTCAGATTCTGCCTCATGACCCTACCCGATAACTGTCAGGAATGTTAAATTCCTTTTTTTAAGTGTTTGAATTGCCATGTTGTCTGATTATTTCTCTTACCATGGCAAAAGGTCAAATTTTCAGCATGTTTTCTAATTTAAATTTACACACAGTTTAATGTGTTAATACAATTATGCTACTTTTTTCTGACTTAATGAAATATCTGAAGGGAGTATTAGTATATTAATTTGGAACAAAAAAGTAGAATTATTTCTGAAATAATGAGAAAACCGTCATCCTGGAGAAGCACAAAATGAAATTGAAAAAATGTTAGAGCAATTTATTTAACTACAAATAGAACAGATGAACTAGTTATTTTCGATTTTATATACAGGAGGAGATGAAGGTATAGTTGTAAACTGTTTGCATCAGGGCTTCAAAAACCTTTTAGGTGTGGCCTTTTTATGGACTCGCCGAGAATCTTGGAAAACTGCACAGGTAAATGTAAACTTATTCCCGTTATGAATGAGGTTAACAGACAACGAGAGAGTTCGGCCAGTGTCGCTCGTTCATTTCCGGTTCGCGAAATCTTACCGGAAGAAAAAAAAATCTGACCGGACGTGGACGTGAATCATCTCAGATGTCGCATACTCTTTGGCTTCGAAGGCATTCAAAACAGGAAATGGAAGTAAAACAAATATTTGTCATTACCATTTGCTAAATTTTCTGATACCAATTGACCTTTAATTTTCATCCTGTGAAGGTTTATCAAACGAAATGCCGTGATTTCCGAAAGCGTTACAGCTATGAAAGACTCAAGTAAGACCACACCGTAAGGCGACCGTAGAAGATACAGTAGACAATGGACTTCCGGCTGCGGTTTTTGCTTGACTTTCTTTTTTTATATAGTGTTTATCTACGTCGGTAGTAGAGCATGGCTTCCCCTTTTTCGCTTTATCTCCCTGGCGCTTAAGGATAACCAGCTGGGATTGTAACCGGAAGTAGTGTTTCCCTTTCAAATTATAACCGCCAGCTCTGTGTACCTATTCGAATACCCGAGACCTCGTCACGTGGTCTGAAAAGCTTTATGCTACCGGAAGTGATGTGTGACCTTCACCATGTTTACTTTGACTAATGTTGTGTCACCGGATCCGTTTAACGTCGTTGCCCGACCGGTGAACTACAACGATATGGAGGTAGTACAGCGTCAGTGCAGCCCGAGCACACTCGTCCGTGGCAGGTAACAGCGGGAGGGGGCTAAGACTCAACGGCGGCATGCGGTCCGACGTGGAGTACAGCCCGGTGGGAGAGGGGCTCGGGATGCGGGACTTCTGGGTGTACGCCTGGATGCGGAGGGTGGCGGTGATGGCAGCCCATGTCACCGGCCTGGTCCTGACCCTGGTGATCTCCGTGCTGTCCAGACCCGGAACCAGTGAGTCTCACTAAAACATTCGCTTAAATTAAACATTTTCATTATAAAACAAAACAACCAATACGCAAGAAGAGAACTAGAATTAGGAATGCCTTTTTTTTTTTTTTTTTTACATTTATCGCGAAATAAGTCATTTTCATTCTCTAATGGAACTTCGTTTCACTTCAGTTATGTTAGACGTGACGAAGCACGAGCGTAATTGGCGTTAACTACGTTACCTACACCTTTGCTAACTAGCTGTTAGGAAGAGGTTGTAAATAGTTACTACGTCAATACTTAACGATAATTCTGTTCTACGTGCTGAAATGGTGAAGTCAGAAGATTTTACAAGTGTTGAACTCGCCACAAACACCGGAACAGAAGGCACTACTCTACTACCTTCACCTCCACTTACCACACTCATTCATGCAATGTTTAGATTTTGATATATGAAATAATATAGATAAATTCACATTATGTTTAAGATATCAACATTCATATTATAACTGTACACTGCTTATGAATTCATTCCTAGTACCCACATGTCCTACTGCACACCTGATATTCCTATAGCCATTCCCTTCGCAATACATTTTTTTTTAATTTTGGTTTTCTATTGTATATATTGTACATAGTCTTTGTTCATTTGTAGCTATAGTCTTTATTTGTATATTCTTTCCTATTATTACCATTTGTACACTTTTCTAGCCTGTAACGCTGCTGTGACGACTGAATTTCCCCATTGTGGGATCAATTATGTCCATCTTAGCTTATGTTAAATGTTAAGTATTAAATCAGAGCTCCCCACTGAGTTACTAAGGCATGTTGAAATTAAATCAAAATGCATATATTTCTCTTGTATAGTTATGTTGTGTGATCACACGAGTTGTCACTGCTCATACTGCTTACTGATGTGTCTTCCAGGTCTGTTCTCTTGGCATCCGGTGTGTATGTCTGTTGCAGTAAGTTCATTCATGACACACTCACACATTCAGTCTCATTTTCAAGGTTTCAGTAGCATTACTGTGAATGCTTTTGTTTTGCTTCTTCCATCTAGTTTGGCACATTTGGACTTATTTACAAAAGTGTAGCCTTTGCAGAGGATGTATTTTTGCATTTATAGATAACAAAGTTCCAGATTAGGACTTTAAAAATTGATATTCATGGGCCAAATTGGTTTTAAACAAAAAGCTGCACCTCTTCATTTAGACAAAAACCTCAATGAGAGAATATGGTTTCTCTCATATGAACTCTCCCTCTCGCTCAGCATACGATCTTTAGTCTTTGTGTCTCCATCCCTCTTTCCACTGTGAATAATAGATGGCAGGGTTGCAACACAGAAGATTCGCTATTGTGTTACAAACAGAATTGAGGGACGTCACAAAAGCCCTGTCATTACATTGAAATGGTCTTTCTTGTGAGTCATTGTTAAAGAATCAGCCATTTCTGTGAAAGCCCTGAAAACCGAGGACGTAATACATCAAAAGTTCCACCCCTTGAGCTATAAATCCTGGATTGACAAGTCTTGTGTTCTTCCACAAACATAACTTCAAATCACCAGCCTATGCGTTGATTTTTTAAAGCTGCACACTCCAGGATTTTTTTTTCAAGTTTAATTTTTAGCAGGAACTTGTGTGCAACATTTAGTAGAAGTTAGTTCCCCAAAAATGATTTTCCACACTTTTGAAACCCATTTAGATGATAACATTGCAGATCAATTGGAGTTTGTGTTTGTCTGGGAGTCATATGCCGTCACCGGAAGAGCCATATATGGCTTGCGAGCCATAGGTTCCAGACCGGTGTTGTATGACGCATTTTGGGCAGTGGGCAGTGATGAAGACTCCAGCGTGTCAGCCCCCCCATCATGACACACTGGTCCGTGGGATCTCTTTGGCACCTTCCATGTCAGAGCTCTAGTGACAGGTGCAACGGTGGTAACTAGACATATTTGGACTACCTTTCACACATTGACACACTGGCGCCTTAGCCTTGCTCCTGGAGTCAGTCGTGACTGTTTTTTGTTGAGTTGCCCAGGGAGAGGGTACACTCAAGTCCTCTGGCTCAGCACCATTACATAGCCTGATCCGTGGGGTCACCATAGTCTGGTGATTCAGATATGTTGCTGTAAACAGAGATTTATGTGAAGATAAGGACGAATATTGCGATATAAAGATCAAGCAGGAACTTGTTTATTTCTACATGGATTTTCGATGTGGTGCCTCAGTTTGTGAGTGTCCTGTTAGATATATGACTGAACCCATAACCAACCCACCCTCTGAGATCCAGACCACCCTTGACCAGATGGAATTCATTTCAGTTGCAATTTTGATGCACATTAAAACATTTGATGCTTCGCTGACCATTTCTGAATTTGAGTGTATTGGATTAGACACATTGTTGCTCACTGATGGGTTGCTGTAAAACTCAATGGTAATGACGAATAGAATACATTGCTTTAATAGAAAACGTGAGTCTGGACTGCTGCCCTTGTCAAAATGAATATCAGGTGACAAATATTTGCCTTTGAAACCTGTATTTGCCGATAGCGAGGATGGGGGAAACCTCAGCTGGCAGGTCACCTCAAGGTAACTCAACCCTTAGAGATGCGATTTCATTTGGTATAAGTGTCTGTTCACATGAGGACGTTCTTCTAGAGGAGAACAATTGGAAGGTCTGTGATTTCAGTTCTCCTGCAAATCAGCCATTTTTCCTCCAAATTTCAATTGAAACCCACGCTTTCAAACACAGGGATCAGAGGACACAGCAAGCAGCCAGCGCGTCTCAGTGACGGAGCGTTCGGCAGCTTGCTTGCCTGCTGTCTGTGCCCCACAGAGGGTCCCACTGCTCTGTGAGCTGAGACACATGATCCGCCTGTGACCTACTTTTCACCGACTGATCTTTTCTTTCTGACTGTTTGTGGAAGAAGTAGACCGATGTATTCCCCCTTTATGTCACAACATTTGTTTTTGATAAAGGGTGCCTGCTACGTGACCCCTAAGGCTGGTATCAGGCAGGAGTCAAAGCAGTCACATCTCAAGGGAAAGCAGATCAAATGAAAGATATTATTAATTAATCAGTCATCTTTTGATGTGTAGTCAAACAAATTTTTACCTTTTGGTTTTAGACATTTACCATTTTGGATGATGGCAGTGTAGGAATATTAATAACATGAAGTCCCGATGATAGTATTCAGGGTTGATTGATTGATGCCATTAATTCGTATCAGGTTTGGAAGATGTGCAATTTGAAAATACCTCTTTGTGTTTCCCGAGTTGATTTAGCACGATTATTTAAAACCTTTCAAACCACTAGATGACATTCAATAGATACTCTTAACAATCTATTGCTATTCCTTGGTCCTAACACAAGACTCAGCCTCAACCATTGTAAGTTTTATAGCACCTTTTATGTATACTCTCTGTATTGCTGCTGAAAAGATACGAAGTGATCTGCTGTCTCTGTCTCCCCAGTATTGTCTGTGTATGACTGAAGGCATCCTGCTCCTCTCAGCCGAAGCGCCCCCTCTCTGCCTCACATCTCGGAAGGCCAAGGTCAGCTTCCACTGGCTCTGCCAGTCGCTGGTGCTGATATTCGGGATGACTGGCCTCTGCTTCATGGTGGCCAGTAAGAATGTGTCAGAGCGCCCCCACCTGGTCAGCTGGCACAGCTTCCTGGGCGTCGGCACGCTGGCCGCCACCGCGATGCAGGCGGTGTGCGGCGTCTGCGTCAACTTCCCCAAGCTGCTCCGTCTCTCCACACCCCCCCCGAGGCTGAAGCTGTACCATGCCACATGTGGCTTGGTGGTCTACCTGCTGGCCACCGTGACAGTGATCGCGGCGATGTTCTCGGACTGGTTTTTGGCCACGGTTAAAGGGATGTCCTGGTGGGCCTTCCTGCTGCTGCCCCTCTTTCCCGCCCTGGTGGTGATGAACCAGATCACTAATGGCCACCTGCCCCGAAAGAAGCTCACCAGCTAGGAGCCAAAGGTAATGGAGGGGGGAGTTTCAAATGATTTAGGTGAAATAACTGAAGGCTGGGCTGGAATCTGAGATTTCAAGATTTGCAGTGAAGTGAATCCTATTCTCTTTTCTTTTTTTTCTAGCTTAGAGTCGGTGGTGGTATTCAAATGCAAACTGCTACCCGACATTATTCTACCGGATTCCTGGCCCTCTCAGCCGGGTCCCTCTAAGAATTATCGGGTGCTTTATTGCTGCAGTTCTACAAGAAAGTCGTGAAAAACAGGATTCTCTAGAACACTGTCAGCCGCCAGATCTCACTCTCAAGCCCCGAAAGCAGCTGCAGTGTAGTGTGACAGGATCGTTCTAAGACAACGGAAGATGAGATGAAAATCGATTCCTTTTTTCTTTTTTTTAATTCAGGCAATGTCTTGTAATTTTATCTTAAACCATCACCATCCAGGTAACATTTGAGCAACATCTCAGAGTTAATCTCCATCAAAGACCAAGGACTACGATCACAAGACCATTCAAGCACTGGAAATGCATTGGCTTGTTTGTTTCTAATTATATATCAATGCTATGGTTTAAGGTTATTCGCATAGTCCAAAGGCTTCAGAAGATTTCTGAATTGTTCCTTGTCACGAAGGCAAGCCAACACCCACAGCCGTCATGTTTGTGTTCCCTCCCGATGCGGAGGACCTTTTGCGCCGAGGCCACAGCTATAAAAGTGTTTTTGCCATTGTCTTGGAACAGCAACTCAATTCAGGATCTGCAGGCAGCGGTTCTGCTTGTTGACACCCAAGTGTAAAACAAGGCTCGCTTTAATAACCACTCACCTCCTGCTCATGATGCCAGCTATTGATGATAAAATGCAAAATTCATTTGCAGAAAGGCTGCTTTCAAAGACACCAGTATTTCTACTGCAGATTATCAGTGCGGAGTGACAGAATCCTATCAAGCACGCCCGTCTGGGACCCAGCAGGCTTTCGCTCACTCCTGAGTTTCTGCCGGTAGCCTCCGCAAGCCTCAACACAGCCTTTTGATCCCCAGTATGAGAGTTGAGCAACTTAAACCTGAATTGCTGGACAAGCTGAGCGGAAGCTGTCAACTTCTGTGACAGTCTTTCCTCACACCGCTTTAAAGGAACATTTGCACTACTTAACAGGGAAAAGACAAAAATGAATCTTTGTATGAACCGCATTCTAAGCACCTCCTGCTGTTTTTTCCTATACTGAATATTTCAGTAAACAGCTCCATGGGAGGGGGAGCTGTGGGTGACGATGTACCAGCATGTATATTGTATTAATTTATTCCATTGTTTGTACCCGGGCTTTATACTGCTTTTGTAACACAGAAAATCTGCAAATGACTGTATCTTGAAGGAAGGATCGAAATCCACTCAAGTTGATGTAAAACTGATCATTCCCATCATTTTTGAGGACATTTGCTTCTTACGTAACAGATCTCCTCTTTTTCACCTTCAGTTTCAGGCCTGAAGGAACGTTGATCTGAAACTGGAAAGTGAAGTGTGTGTCTCTATTAGTGGTGGGTGTTCAAGGGTTGATCATGCTCTATCGATGAGGATCAGCTGTGTCTGTCTTCTTTAAATGAATACAAATTAGTCACTATAAGCAGAACGAAACACTACCAAGTTGTTCTGTCATGAGATTAAAATAACTCAGGATTGAAACTAAGAAGCAAAGCAATTATGAACATGACTAAGTTAGACATCTGAAGAAACTTGTGTGCTTCCCTATGTCTAGTTCACATTGCTGTTAAAAGCAAAACAGCCTGAAAGCCCTTAAAAGGTTTTAGAACTGGGCAGAAACCAAAACTATTTGGAAAACCTTGTTTTTTTGAAGTGGATCCGCTCCTTTTTTTGTATACGTTTCTTATTTGCCTTGTGTAAACGGTTTGAGACATGGATCTCGCATTCATCTTTATAATTTCTCCCGAGTGATGTCCATGTGCAGAGAACAAGAAAGGCATAGATCCTGTGGTGCCTGTTTGTGTTCAGGACACGGCGGGAAGGTTGATGAGCTCTGTGTCCTGATGAGAGTTGACTGTCTCGTGGCATCGGCTGTCAAACCGACACTGCAATGCACTTTATGCTGGACATGAAGGTGCTGCAGTCTTGCCACATTCCTTGAACATCTTTCAATCTGGTTTTTGGTCAGACAAACAGTCATGTGAAGCATTGAATGTAATATCCAGTAAATTACATTCATTGCTTTACATGATTTTGTGTAAAGTGATCTCAGTAACATTTTAAAAACATTAAAATATGGTTGAAAAAAAACCAAAACAATCACTGACTTCTGTTAACTGTAGCGATCGACTACATACATTTCAAGTTTGATGGTACGGGGACTGCCCAAAATGGCACCTGTTAAGAGACATGATTACGAAACGGAATTCAAACTCAAGGCGATCAGTCACACAGTAGATCATGGGAATAGAGCAGCCACGAAAGAATTCAACATTAATAAATCAATGGTTTGCAAGTGGACGAAGCAAGCAGATGAAGTGCCCGAAGTCAGGCAAAGCCAGATGAATAAAATTCAACTTAACTGACTGTTTGGTTTCACTTTATATACTGTATGTTTTATGATGCACCTTAAGTATGAAAATTGACCGTACACTGATATTGTGCCTTATAATGCAGTGTGCCTTATGGTCCTCAAAATGCGGTAGCTGCAGGCTGGAGAGTCATGGATTTCCAAAGGAACACAATGATTTAAATGAAACATTTATAAATTATCTGTTTTTCCCCAAGAATTAACAAAGATACAAGAAAAATAAACAATTTCACAGCATCTGTATAATCAATAAAAACTGACAGCCTTCTCACCCGGCATTCAAACTCAAAACAATAACTTATCAGGAAGACTTTTCAGACGACATTCTGGAAATTGTGGTTTAACATAAAAGGGTAAAAGAAAACAGCCTGAGGGAGGTAGTCTTTGTTTTTCCAATTTTGTGTCAGAGATCCAAGTCTGTAAATGATCATACTGGGAGACTTTGGGTTATAATCTGTTCGCATCAGGGTGTCAGTGATATAGACATCTCGGTGCTGAGGTCGCAATTGGGAATTGTGCCGACAGATGAAGGTGACTGTTGAAGCCCCGGCCTCTTACTCACGTGAGAACCACAAACACCTCAGATGCGCCCCCTGCCGTCGTGTCAACAGTCATCACCTGAATGGACAGAAAAGTAAGGTGATTACCAAAATGTGCTTTCCTCCCGCTTTCCACCCCGAACATTGTAAAGAGATGCTGACTTTTAAGGACATAATGCTTCCAGTATGGAATTTGTCTAGATATCATCATGGAAAACAACTGAATATTTTCAAACAGGTCTTCGAACAGACCCCAAAATATCTGTGTATGGAAGAGCTTAAATTTCTGTCTGTTCAATTATTATAATGATAATCAAGCAAAGTGACAAAGAGTATTCTGTTTTTTTATTTTTGTGTGTGTGTGTGTGTGTGTGTGTGTGTGTGTGTGTGTGGGGGGGGGTGATCTGGTGGTTCCTCACTGATCCCCCCCTGAAGCTGTCACTAAACCTTAAGCTGTCAGCTGAGCATAGCCACAGAGTTAATTACAGTGTGGGAGGCGGAGGTGTCCTGCTCCTCCTGGGCTTCCACGTGGCAGGACAGCAGGTGCTCTTGCAGCTCTGGCTGGGTGGAGCAGACCTGAGGGCAGAGCGGGCAGCTGAAGGCCTTGCTGGTCTGACACACGTGCTGACTGCTTAGGTGCTCCTGCAGCCCCGCCTCCCCGCTCAGCACCGCGGGGCACAACGGACAGGTCATGGTGCACAGGGCCATGCCTTGGCAAAACACACACATATCAACGTACATATTTACTTTTGATATCTAATGTGCGACTCATACTTTCTCAATGTTTACAAAAGATTGAAACCTTATTTTATCTACAGGTAAGCTTTTGTTAAAAGGACCTGGCTGGTAATTTCTGGAATGTAAAAGGGATTCTTCACATAGCACTGATGGAATGTTGACTTATGTTTCCTGTTCTTGTTCTATGTGGCTTCTGACAGCAGGTGGACGGAGCCAGAGAAACACTGCTTACATGGCCGTTGTAACAGTGACAGAGCACTGCTGGGTTCACACACTCCTTCTCACCTTCATGTTCGGCCGCCTGGTGTTTGGCCACGCTGGACGCGCTGGGGAAGAACTTGAAGCAGATGTCACACTGCACCAGCGTCTTGAGCTGCCACGTGTGGTTCGCAAACACGTCCGGGTGGTTAGTCCGGTTGTGGTACCACAGACCCGAGAGTTGCTGCGGCAGCAGAGATGCAGGTTGATATGTCTTGTCCGTCGAACAAGGAGTTAACCAATTGGCCGTGACCCCGGCAGAATCCCTACCTGGTAAGACTTGTTGCAAAGGTCACAGCTAAAGGGCTTGGATCCATTGTGTGCGGCCACATGTTTCTCCAGCTGGGTGGCGCTGGTGAACACCTTGTCGCACGTGGGGCACTTGTGAAACTCTTTCGGGTGGAATTCCTCGATGTGCCCCAGGTGCTCCTCCAGGGTGGAGAAGCTCAGGCAGCATTTTTGACAGTCGCGAGGCTCCGACACATCTGGCATGGAGAGAGAAGGAACCGCGCCAAAGATTACAGCAGAACCTTGGCTTACAAATGCCCCAAATCACCAACAAATCAGCTTACGGGCAGAGGTTTCTATCAAATTTTGAATCGAGCTGCGAACAACTCTTTGTTGCACAAACTCACAAACCAACACCCAGGCTTTCCCCATTGTGGCATTGTAGTGTAGTAGCACTGTGTTGTTTATTCCGTTCATAATTGCTTTCTCCTGCTAGTGCGTTTTTATGTGCTTTTTTCAGTGAGTTGGCCCTCATTATGTCTCCCCAAAGCTAGTGGTGTTAAGAACAAGGTAACAATTACAATCGATCTGAAGAAGGAGATAACTAAATGTCAGAGTGGCATTCGTATTACAGATCTCACCAAGCATGACGACATGGCTAAGTCAACCATCTGTACAATCCTGAATTGCAAAAAGACGACTGATGTGACTAAACAGACGAATCAGTGGGAATTTACACAGATTTCAATGGGAATAATTGATTGGTTTGTGAATGGAATCAAAGAACAAATTAATTTCATAACCCAAGGTCCAACTGTATTTAAATTTCCGCAGCGCAACGGCTGAGACAGTCGGGCATAGCTTTAGACATTCTTCCTCAGAAACAGGAGCCCAAAGAGAGCTTTTGTAGTCATGAAAAAATAATCGCACTCAAGATCCAAACACAAATAATTCGGGTCATTATACTTCACTGTTGTTAATAGTCAGAGAAATTAACTTTGCTTTTCCGAGCTGAAGATCAAGTCTCTGTTCATCCGCAGGGCCACCTCATAGTGCCTGACAGTGATTTGATATAATGTGATAATTCTCTAAAACTGAATAAACGTTGATATTGGAGAAACTTTTATCTCTCAGCGGAAAACTGATTCTAATTTAAAACCGTCGTGATTTCTGGAATTTCACATCCTGGGATGGGGAAAGACAACGTCGCAGAGCGGTCGTGTGCGTTCCTTACTGTGGAAGGTGTGGAGGTGGACCGTCAGCCCGCTGGCCTGGCTGTAGCCTTTGCCGCATTCCCGGCACACATATGGCCGGTCGCCAGTATGTGTTCGCACATGACGCGTCAGCTCGATGGATTGGGCGAACACAGCCTTGCAATACTGGCACACATACATCTTCCCTAAAGCACCAAAACACAACTGATAAATATTGAGGTATTTGATGGTAACATGAAATGGGAGTTGTCCGGCGTGGCTGTGTGTGTGTCTGACCTTCAGAGTGTTTCTTCTTAGTGTGGTAGGCGAGGGCAGCCGCCACGCTGAAGCTCATGTCGCAGTGTTTGCAGCGGTAGGGTTTCTCTCCCGTGTGCAACCGCACGTGATTCTTCAGGGACGAGTTGGCGCCGAACTTGGCGCCGCATTCCTCGCAGGCAAACGGCTTCTCGTCGAAGTGCTCGGTCCGCTTGTGGTAAATCATACCTGAGATTGGCAAGACGGGTGACTTGAGTCCAATGGGAAAAGAGACTTTTAAAAACACTTAAGGTTGGGGTAGAGCGCCAAACTGACATTTGAGTTTTTCTAACAGGATATGATTGAATCATTAATGACCATCGATGAAGATTTCTTTACCCCCAAACTGGATCCATTTTAGCGTAACTGTTTTCAGATTAATGGGATTACTTCTAACACACAAGAAATGTTCTCAAAATAGAAATGGTAATTCGTCTGTGCTTATATTGTGATAATTGTGACAGGAGATCTAGATGTGTTGTTAAGGTATTATAATTAATTATTATTATTATTATTATTATTATTATTATTATTATTATTATTACACTAGAAGTGTAAGGTCCCAGTTGATGAAGTCCCAGTCCCAGTAATGAATCTTCTTTAGGCCCAGGCAGTAAACGTGAAAAGGCTGGTCTTCTTTGATTTGAATGATGAGGCTCAGAAATAGTTAGTCTAGATTCGGTAGGCATAGCAAGAAAGTCGGAATCCGGGCCGGCGGACATCACCTGATGGGCGGGCAAATGTCCGCCCACAAATGTCGCAGGCCACCTTCTTCTTGGTGCGCTCTGTATCCTGGTGAGCCTTGGCGCGGTGGCGCTGCAGCGCCCGCTGGTTGGCCAGCTTTTCGGGACAGTCGGGACATTGCTGCACGCACTCCTGTGACAGGGAGCAGCGTTTTGCGTGCGCAGCCATTCGGCACTTGTAGGCAAAGCCCTTCTTGCACCATCGGCAGGAGTAGGGCTTGGAAGAGGGGGATGAAGGGGGGGAGTCCGAGGCAACATTGGCATCTTTCACTTCTTCTTCTGTGTTCTGCTTACTGCTTTGCTCCTCTGGTCTTTCATCTTTCTTTTCCTCACTGCTGTTTACATTCTGCTGCTCTGCGTCTGCTGGGAAAAATGTATCGCCCGCTCAAGGTTTCAGTGCGGAGGGGACGGTTGTGACTGCTTGAAAAGTGAGAGCTGTTTTTTACCGCCTGCTTCACACGTCCCCAGGAGGGACAGCAACGTTGAGGGGAAGGAGGTGGGATCTTTCTCCTGGATGGTGAGGAGCAGCCGATGGAGAAACCCCTGAGTGATCTGACCCTCTTCCACTCTGCTCAGCAGCTCCTTTGCGGCTGAGCTGGGATCAGCCTCCGCACAGCACAGATGGACCGCCTGGCAGAAGCACAAATTTGTTTGACAATGTTACCGAAAAGAACTGTTGCAAATAAGAACCGATAGGCTGGCTTGTGCATTAATAAAGAAAAGGGGGTTTCTAAATATGGCAGAATTCTATTTGGGCTGTTATGTTTTTGCATGAAATGCTTGTTGAGAATAGACACAAATAAAAAAAATATCAGCAACTGAGTAAACATAATGAGAGACAATCCAAGAGAACTGGGGGGGAAGCAGGGTAGAATATTGATATCGCTGGGAGAGAGCGACAGATTCTGGATTCTGGGGCAAAAAATAAAAATAAATTCAGGGTGGCATTAAGCGAAATAAGCAGAGATGCATAGAGATGATGCTGGGTTGCACATCGAGGTGCATGTCAGGCCCAGCCCCATGAGACTGTGCTATTTCAGCGACTACAAAGGGCCCAGAGGAAAGCTGGCTGAAGAAAATGAAGATGAAGGTGACAAGGCTGAAGAGGTAAGACCAGAGTGATGTACCTCTCTCTCCTGCTTGTTCACAATGTCTTCTGCGGCCTTGGTCAGCAGCTCCCGGAGGTCTGGCATGTTGGACAGCAGCTCTATCAGCTGAGATGACTGCTCCAGAAGACCAGTGGCGGACTTGTTCAACCTCTGAACTGCCATTATGTCTGTTTTCTCCCCTGCACTCTCTGTGGTTTTGGCTTCCTCCTTTCCTGAGTAAACACACACATAATAAGTGGAACCAGATACTGTATCTTTGGTTTGGTTTGTGGTTTGACCAGAGGACAGATGTACACCCCCCCCCGTGTGATTTATGGGCCGAACATTTCGGCTGTCGTCCTTGTATTATTATCAATAAAGTATTTATTATCTTATCTTAGCTAGTTGATCACACGATGTCACCTAGTCATCTGTTCCCCTTATAAATATTTTCATTAAGCAACATCCATTGTTATGCAGGTGATACCCAACTGTGAGGCGGCAGCGCTAACCACTGCACCATCATACTAACAAGTAATTTTCTTTGACTATTTGATACTTACCTGAGGACTCAGGTAGCTCCAGACGGGCTTTTTTCCAAGCTGGCTCCTCTGCACATTCACCGTTACTATGACAATCCTTGAGTACAGTGGGTATCGCGTCCTCTGCTGAAACCAACTTGTCTGAGGATGCTGGTGCTGAAGGTTCAGCATTTGTGCTCTGCAGCGTAGTGACCAGGGAGGGGTCTGGGGTCTGTGTCGATGAGATCCTGGTCGAGGGCTGCTGGTTAACCAGGCTGGTGAGGACATTCTTGAAGCCTACAGCGACGTCAAACATCTGTAGGCTGTCTGCAGCGGCGACGATGCGGCTGACGTTATGTTTGCCCAGAGGCAGTTTACCAGTGTAAACCATGTCCAGCAGACAGCTAAACTCCTGAGAGGAAACCACGGCCGTGTCGATGGACACTGTGTCTGAGCTGTCGAGCAGGGACCTGGCCAAGATAAACACAATTACCGGTTCTGCGGCTTCCATTCATGAAAAAACAAATTCTGGCGGGTCATCCACATAACCATGTAAACCAGGGCAATGCAACTTGGTACAGTGCCGCCATCTTTCAGGTTCAATTATTTGCCCTCTGTGCATACGTAACCAGGTGTACCTTAATAAATAGCCTTTTGCTTTTCTCATCTATTTTGATCAATTCATTTGGTGAATCTTTCAAACATTTTATAAGTCAATCTCTTGGAGTTCCTGGTTATTTCATTCTGATCGTCTGATAGCAAAAAGGTGCATCTCCCCAATTTGGATTGCATTTCTGAAGTGACAAATACAAGAACATGAAAAAAAATTACGTTTTTGCAAAACAGCATTTCACTAAAAAAAAACAGTTAAAAAAGATAAGATAAAAAACTTGTTTTTTATCTATTATCAAGATTTTGTGGGATGATGTGGGATCATCCTGACATCCAATAGTTGGGAAGTAAAAAAAAAAAAATTATAACTGTTTAAAAGCTACAGTTTGGAGCTATATTAACTGTAATAATGGAAAGCAGTGAATGTTCTAGATCTTGATTTACAGTAGATCTGTGCTTTGTAACTTGTGGCAAGATGTTTTCATCCTACCTGAAGAGCATGCTGGACGCAGCCAGAACCACTTTGTGCGCGCGATGTGGACTTCCCCCCACCAGGATGGTGCAGTCACAGAAGAGGCCCTCCTTCCTCAGGGCCCACAGCTGCTGCATCAGCTGGATATTGTAGTTGGGCAGCTCGATCATGTTGTCTGTCTGCGCATTGGAGAGGAAGATGCTGTCACCTTCCTTTCAATAGATAACGGAAGTGAAAAGTCTGTGGAAACACGCTTCAGCAAAGCGTCATTCGTGGGAAACTGCCAAATGATAGCTAGTGTTTTTCATAACTATGTCTATATTCTATGAGTTATTGATGTGCGAAATTGTATTTGTTTATTTAAATGAAGTTTGGGCGTATGGGAGTGTGTTTTTTCTGCCGTTATTGTTCTCCATACTTGTATTAAAGCGTGTCGTTGGAACCAGAGGAGCTACTTCTTAGTTTGTTTATTAAGTCATTGGCTAGCAGGTTAACAAATCACTAGCATTAGCAACAGATGCTAATTTATCGTGAAGTAAGCCGTTAATGTTCGGTCGGTGAAACTGTTGAGAAATAGGAGCTTTTTTTCTACGTCTAAGTCGCTGACGACCATCGCACAGACAACCAGCCAGTTCACTTCTTTACCTTCGGTAATTCAAAAGATCCGTTTCTTTATTTAAACTTCGTTGCTGGACAATTCTTGTGTTCGCAATAAAGCTTGGCCGTTTTGAAAATGGCGTCCGTCGGTACTACAAATATATGAGGTCACTTCCGGCAATGGAAACATCAGCTACACTTGTCAGACAACTACCTTCTAGAAATACCGTAAAAACTATTTTCAGCTAAATTAAACCCCACAATTAAGAACCTAAGTCCATTTGACTTCGGAAAGGCTGTTTAAACGCTGAATCTGTGAAAGAAAACAAACAAAGCGCCCATCAAACCCTTCGCTACGGCGTTAGTGACATGAACGCAGGGCAAATTACAGCCAATTAAGCTAACTTGATACGCCAACCGCCATTAAACCTTTTCAATTACTTTCATATTGAAATGGAAACAACATTATTTTGTGTATGGGAAACAATTTCTTACAATCGTTTGGCTTACTTTAACAAAAAGTCATGGTAAAATCCATACTCAAAAATAACTGGCTAACCCCCATCAACAGTTAATTTGAAAAGATCCACCTGTCCCAAATAATGTTGATAAAATGTTACAAAAATCAATGTCTACACTGACCGTGGATGTTTGAAGAAAATCTCACAATATTCGAGCTAAGATTTGAAAAGACGTTAAAAACAACAATAATTGTTATAACAATGACGAGGACAACCTTTTAAGTTATATTCGAGCAGATAAAACTATATAAAATAAATACGTGACTAAAACGATCCCAAAGAATAATTATGGTGAGTGGCAGCCAAGTGGTGGCTGATTGGTGACACTCCCGCAAAGCATGATGGGAATATGTGTTTTATCAAACTTAAGGTCGCGCGGATGCTGGATCTTCAATTTAATAATCTCGTTCATTTTGACATTTCGGATCTCATGGCAAGACACGGTTTAAGCCACGTAACTGGTGAAGTTACAGAAACTTATTCCATGTCCAACGTATTTTTAATTTATTATATTTCTTTTTGGATAATAAACCACAACTGACATTCCAGGTCTACGTTTGTTCAAGGTGTGAGGTTTTTCGAAGGTGGGGGGACATTAAAATCATAATTATTTCTACACTAAAGCTCTGGGGGTTGGCGTGGCACTGGAGGTAGAGCAATCAGCTTAGGAACCTCACATTCCTGGTTTGATTCCCAGCTCCTTGATTTGTCGTCAAGCAAGACACTGAACCCCTAACTGTTCCCCTGGCCCTGATGGATAGCAGCCTACTGCTCATGGTTATCCATGATAGGGTAATTGCAGAGACTGAATTCCCCGCGGGGACTAATAAAGGATAATTTATTGTTATTCAACATGTAGCTGTTTTTTTTTAAATCAACCCCAACAGGTAAGGGCCAATATGGTGGAGTTCCCTCAACTCTGTTGATAGTGAGACTTTTCAAGTTGTCTGTAATCTTACTGAGATGAAACATACCGTCTATTTGGCTTGATGAGCTAAAATGAGATATAAAGAAAAAAAAAACAGGTGTTAATTTAGCACCCTTGTGTTCTGACTGTAACCCTCACATGTAATGTTTTTTCTTTCACCAACTAAAAATATGTGCGCAAAGGGTGATTTGAAAAATAACTTTATTGTCCATAAGAAATAACAGTGAAAAGAACAGTACATATAACTGTTTGTATTCAGTTTCTGGCTTTCCCTAAGAGGTTTGCTCAGCTGACATTTCTGTAGGAGGTCGTCCCACTACATTCTGTGTACCTATGTGTCTTTAAATGCCATGTGGTGCCATGTGGATATAGATTTACTTTGGAGGTAATAAATGTTCTAACATTTAAGAGCAGTTACATTTGTAATACTTGACATACTCGTGCATTCATTTTACAAACCTGAAAACTTCATTGCATTGAGAAAGGAAGCTTCCACATCATGGAAAGAAAGGACAGTGTGTTTAATTTTTCTTCAGCCATAATTTAAAACAAGTTCATAGTAATAAGTAACAGTAGAACTGAGGCCAGCTTTCTTCATCTGTCTGTACGTCAGGCAGCGCCACTACCTCTGTGTCCTTCACAATGATTGAAATCTTTAAATATCAAAGGCCAGCTAATCTTAGGTAGTGAAAAAACAGCAAATATTTAACAGAATGGAAGACGCCTCGAGAGGCGAAATGTCCCCAAGAAGGTAAACAAATCCAGTTGCCACGATAAGATTTATCGATGAGTACCATGACCTGGATGACTGAAAATCTTCACAGACATGTCAGACACAGTCACAGTTTTATCAAAGATAGCCTATTCAAAAGGTAAAAAAAAATTAAAGCACTTATTTATATATGGACACCTGACAAATTTAAGCTTTTTTTCTCTTTTATTTCCACCTGTCATCTGTCCACGTCAAGATTAGCTACAGCTCTGATTTCCTCAGTGCCCAAGAAGCCCAGTGCCTGCAAAAACACAAACTATTAGGAAAAGCTCAGACGTAGGACAGGTGTAGCAACTGTGAATTGCAATGGAGGCCAAATCTATGCGACATTACTTTGAGCTGGTCAATTCAAAACATAAAATATATGTTTGCATACATACAATCATACACATACACATATAATCAATTTCTGATTATTTTTTTCAGTTGTTGTTTTGCTCTTTTTAGGTACTCTACTAGTATGTTTATGGGTAATGTCTTGCAACATTTTCGGGTAAATTCTTGTGAATGTGAACGTTTTTCCCAAAATTTTTTAATTGAATTTCCCCATGACTGTGGAAACAAACAAGTTGAGGAAAAAAGTGGTTATTAAAACTTTTTTTTTGGTCCAATTAGACAATGTCGTGTGTCTGTCTGTTGCCAATAAAAGCGTCTATCACAACTTCCAAAGACAAAATATTAAATATACTTAATAGAGAGATCATTATACTGTCAGCTCTAAAAAACATGCTTCTCTGTCATGTCTTAGGCTTCTTAACTATTAAGTGCTGAGGTGAAACAACTACCTGGCTTACAAAACAAAAGTAAACAAAAGTAAAGTGTGTGTGTTTTGGGGGGACCCTTACCTTTAAATCCCTCCTCAGGCATTCTCACTGTGAATAATGCAGCAGCAGAGGAAGTGTTAAACACAGTAATTGCGCTCCTTTGAATTGACTGTATAATTAGACACACACTCACCCTGATAGACATCATCCATCGCAGCGTAGTCTGCTATTGGCTCATCAGCCTGAAAGGACAAAATGGCACTTGAGTCCTAGCAGGTCTGAAGCTGTAGTGGAGAAAAAGGAAAGCAGAACACGGTGGGGTAGAAGAGGGGGGTGGGTTGGGCCTTTCTGTGTTATTTACCTTTAGACAGATGATGCTCTCTGGGATGACGCCCAGGCTGCCAAGTGTGGCGGAGTCATCGGTCAGAACTTTGCCATCGATTGAGAGGTTCTGGTCGAATGGAGCCACAGAGAATGCGTGCATGATCTACCAGGTTTACAAACAGAGCAAGGTTGGACCAGAGATCATGCATTACCTGTAAGGTTAAAGCAGCATGTTGCTTCAGAATCGATTATGGGTTTGGAGCAGTTTATTCCAGCCAAGAATAGGAGATACTGTTAGAACTGCAATCCATTGAGACTTCCGCTCTTCCGCGGAAATTATTGTACAGGATTTTTTTTCCTCAAAAATTATAGCAATAATCCTATTGGTAAGCCATTACTCCTCCTACTTTTCTTACGATCGTTTCTTCACTTCTTAGGTTTTGTTTTTTTATCTACTTGTGATTTACCGTTAATTTTCAAACTGAGGTTTCTGTGAATTTTCTGCTGACTTCTGCCAATTGCTGGTAAGCTCTTCAAATTCTTATGCAATTTTGAATACATTCTTTTACTCATTTCTGGATTACTTTAATAAGTATTTTCTGAGTCATTTGAGTAATTTCTTGTTAATTGTGACAATTTTTTTTTAAATTATCTTTAGCAATTTTTTTTTAGAAAATCCTATCCTGATATCTTCCATTTTCAAGGAATAGGTTATTTGGTCAAAAGCTCAGCTTACATAATTTCCAAGAAAACCAAGACTTTTTAAGGCATTTAACTTCTTTCCTCTCCTTTTCCTCTCATTTTCTTTGTGCTGTCCAATATGTTTCAGGTTCTCCAAGACACAGGAGAGCTCTTAAAGGGGCTTGACGTTATAGTTGATTAAATTCCATACTCATCCTCTTTATTGGAGTATCCAGGAGGAGATTTACCTGAATCTTCAGCTCTTTAAGGGTCTGATTAGCAGAAACAATGAGTGCTTTCTCCCCTCTGAGTTTCCGATGTCGCGTGCTTCTCCTGATTCCACTGAATTTGGCCACGTTGTTTGCAGGAGTGGCAGCCGTTGCTGCTGCTGCTGACGACGACGATGATGATGATGATAATGTGGGGTTGTTGTCACTAAGCTTAAGTCTCTTTGCCCCATCTGGTGACTGTGAAAAATTCATAATATATAGTCATTGAGTCATTTACAACACACACATAACAGAAACATTTCTGTCCGAAGAGACTTGCTACCTCACAGACTTAAATTTTCTTTATTATATTTGAACGACACAATATTTGCGAGTATGAACGTGATGCGATTCTGTTTTCATATGTTTCAGGAACTACATGGGTCTCAAATTATGGACTGGTATTACAACTGACATTTAAAGAGAAAAGCAAACATGAATTTAATAAAATTAATAATTTCTACTGGAATATGAGAAAAAAATTCAGGCCAACGTACATCATTCAAGCATTACAATATGACCAACTTCCTCAATTTGTGTTGGCCCCCTTTTCCCGCCAAAATGGCCCTGACCCATTGAGGCGCGGACTCCACTAAACTCCTGAAGTTGTGCTGTGGTATCTGGCACCAAGATTATCACAGCAGACCCTTAAAGACTTGTCAGGTGTGAGGTGGGGCTTCCATGAATGGGACTTGCTTTTGTCCGTCACATCCCACAGATGCTCGACTGGACTGAAACATTAACAGCTCAAATCAATTGTGATCCTAAAACCATACTTGAACCATTTTTGCTCTGTGATACCGCGCATTATCCTTAGGGAATAACGTTTCCATGAATGAGTGTTCATGGTCTGCATAAATGCTAAGGTAGGTGGTACGGGTCAAGGTAACATCCACATGAGTGGAAGGGTCAAAAGTTTCCCAGCAGAACATTGAACACTCACCCATGCCATCAGTGAGATGTAAAAGCAAATGTGATTTACCAGACAAAGCCTCCTCCTTCAATTGCTCCGTGGTACAGTTCTGGTGCCTACTGTTGGCACATTTGACGAAGGGACAGGGGTCAGGATGGTTACCCTGACTGGTCTGCGGACTGGGAACATCCCATTATAGCTAGTTTTGGAGACCCAGTAATCTAGTCATTAAAATTTAGCCCTTGTCAAACTTGCTTAAACCCCTATACTTTCCCATTTTTCTTGTTTCTAACACAAGGTAGAGGAGACGTTCACCTGCTGCCTCATATATCCCACTCACAAACAGGTGCCATGATGATGAGATGATCAGTATTATTCAGTTCAGCTGTCAGTGGTCATAGTGTTATGACGGATCAGTGTATCTTCTATAATGTATTTTATAGAAGTTCACATTTGACACAAGTGAAAGGCCAACTAAAAAGTGCAGGAGTGAAAAAAAAAAATCATCAAACATGGAAAAAAAGGTTCTGTGATCTGATGTCAGAAGGCCATTATGTAACATTTCATACCCACTGCAGGGTCCACTGTCTGGAAAGGATAGGTATGCACATGGGTCATTGTGCTCTGTAGCCCACAGGCCTAGCCATAATTTACAATATCTTCGGTTCCAACACTTTTTAACATACTGTAGTACAATGATGGACCTACTTGGCTGAAGTCTGGGTCTCTCTCTCCATCTAACTTTGGCTGTTCCTCCTTCTCCTCCTCTGCCTCAGAACTGCTGGCATTCATCTCTGGCGCAGCCTCTTTTATCATCTGTACAGAAGGTCACAAGGAAATGTTAAGTAGCTGTCAAGATGTGAAAATTAGCTTTGTGTGTCCCACGACCCTTTCTTATTTCTACGTGTGGATTTCATACCCTCTGGTCTTCGATGACTTTGCGGATGTAAATAGTGGCCTGGGTGTACTCTCTTAGGTCCCTCTGCTGCTGGAAGAGGAAGCCCTCCCGGCACTCCCAACAAAGATCTATTCAGATGCGCCAATTTGCGCACAGACATACAAATCACATAAATCCACAACATTTACAAGCTAAGACAGTTGATGCAAAATTCCAAACAAACTGGCCTTATAAATCATTACTGTGTTAAAAATTGTAAAAGGACAAAGATAAAATATTAATGTAATTGTAGGATGTGTGTTACAGTATTGTATTTTAGAAAATACAATACTGTAACACACATCCTGCAATTACATTAATCTGTGAACATTTCTAAATGTTCACAGATTAAATTGTTATGAAATACAATATTTTATCAGTCAGTGGACATAAGATTGTACTATTGCAGGAAAATTTTACTTACTAATCTAAAAAAGGCATTGCAGCCAAACTCTGTGCAATGCCAAATATATTAATGATTTCCCCCAAAATCCAAAAAGGGATTTGGCAGGAAGTTGCCCTTTACCTGGACTCTGCGGGGGGAGTGAGACACGATCATTGGCTATGGACTGTTTCCTGCCAAAATGGATTAGTCATGCCTACATTAAGGCATACAAGAGTACTGCTTTTTGAAGCCACAGTCTTACCAGGCTGAGTGGTGTAATGGATGGAGGGACCATTGGGTGTGGTCTCTGTGACGCAGTGGATGGAGATAGGCTGGTCTACGATGAAGAGTCTGCTGATGACGTCCCATTCGCTTGGCCAGAGCAAAGCTATACTGTGCAGGAGAAACAGAACAAACAACAGATCGAGAAAACGTCCAAAATATCAAAAGAGGCGCTCAAGCACAAGGCAAAGAAATAGTAATACTGAAATATATCACCCAGAAAACAAGCATTCAGAATTTCTAATCTCTGAAGTCTCATTAATGTTGGTAACCCCTCTAATGCTCATGATCACACTTGTAATATTTGATAAGTACATAACTGTCAAGAGAGGAAAACCTGGTAATCCTTTATCTGACAAACCCTGATCGAGACTGAACTGGTGTTTTTGAGGAAACAAAATCAATCAGCCGGCTAAATTAAGACACACTCACTGTTGTGAATCTCCGTTGTTCAGAGACTCATAGGTGAACATGAAACCTCCATGGGGACAAAGCAGGTGGCTGTTTCCCACGTTAGATACCGGTGAGGATTTAGTGGGTCTCCTAAGATGGATATCAGAGGGTTGCATTTTAAAGCTGATCAGCAAAATGGAAACTATAATTTAAATAGTGTTTGTGTTAATACTAGTTACATATTTTAAACAGTCCAGTATTTATATATCAGTGCAGTTGGTCAAATTAGGTCTGTGATGACGCATCAAACCATAACATTTTGTTCATTTTATTGCCAAAACAGACATACCTGATGAATTTTCTCCATTCATCCACAAAAAACAAAGGGACAATGTAAAGGACATCAGTGTCCTGCAGAGACAAAACAGAAAGGATTTATTCAGCAGCTCTAAAAACCCAACTTCTCAGATATTGTTCACTTTTTATAAGCAATCGTTATTAGTCGTGTAGCCACCTGAGGCCATTTGGCGAGTGTTGGCCGGTTCTTCTCATGGAAGAGGCTGATTAGCTGGTTCTTTTGGTCCAGAGCCATCATCTTACTGACAGCCTCGTTGTCCTTCTCCTCTTGCTCCAATGTCTACAAAAGCAGAGAAGAAATGTTCTGTGGTTGAGCCTTAAATTCCAACAGTACTTGAAGTAACTAACACAGGTCAAGACTGAGTCTGTAATACTGGTTACTGTATAACAACATTAAGTCTATGAGGAGATCATTAGGGAATTTTTGAAAATGACTCAGCTAATAACCAATATGTTTGGTCATAACTGAAATAAGCACACTAAGATTATTACTTTTCTAGCAGAGAGGAGATATTCTGAAGGTGTTAATGTGTTGGCTTAAGTTTGCATCATCAAAAATATAACATGATTTGTTGCGGTGGAGCAAGTAAGTGCAGGATGACTGGACAATGGTTTCACACGCAACATTAATGCCTGTTTAGAGAGAATTATTGCATTTTAATATGGATAAATAAAAGAAAGCCTTTCAAATGAAAAAAAAAATGCCTGTAAAGCCAGGATCAGTGTGTTGCTGTGTCTGCTCACCAGGCACAGCTGACAGGGCTCTCGGTTTTGGGTGAATTCTGGGGCTTTTGGGAAGTACGCCCTTAGTTTGGTCCACACTTCAGGAGATACAAGCTTTCTTTCCGTCTCTAGGATACTCAGACCCCCTGCAGCAGGAGCACACGTTCAGCTTTAAAAAACCATGTCAAACTGCTTGCCGCCTGTTTTTGGGTTCAAGTGTGTGTGTTTTCATGCTATTATGGAAGACACCTATTTATTTAGATCTGGTGGCATCTAGTGGTGAAGTTATTGAAGAAACTTGATTTTTGTGAACAATTCATAATGATCTAAGATCTCAAATATCGCAACTGCAGGGCTTGCCTCTCTATTAACGGATGATTTCTTAAACTCATCAGTCATGAATGAACTTGCGATATTGCTGCTTTTGTAAGGTATGTCCAAAATACACTGTAAACCAATGCTGGGGAAATACAATCTTGACTTCGCAAGCTGTCTTCAGGAGCTCCATTACTATTTTGCTGAATTGTAATTGAACTAAATAAATAAAAACAATGTGAAATTTACTATTTTTAGACACACAAACATGTTTTAAAGTTTTATTTTCTTTATGGATAAGATTTGGGGAAAGGATTTAAATCTCCCCTTCCTCATTAATCTGTTGTCATGATGCAGTGCTTTTTCTGTGTCACTTGGTTTCCCACCAACATTCTGAGTGTAAGACCACAGGGGAAACAGCAGAAAACACTATTGGTTTCTTTAAAAAATGCACAGGCTTGAAAAACTCAACACTATCAAACTTTAAAAAATCATTGTTTAAAGATAGCAGGAAAAGGCAAAAACAATCCGCAATTTATAGGTTCTGGGCTATTGTGGCAACACTAGCCTAGTGATCAGGGTGATCCATGTTTTATACTAATATAAAGAATAGATTCAAACAAAAACACAATTTTTGCTCTATTGAAATGCACTGATGAAAAAAAAAAAGCACTTATTCCATTCATTGATTTCCTTCCCAGAGGCTGTTCCTTTAAATTCTACGTTTCTCTTAAGTAAACTTGTTGGGGTGGCTCTACATTCTACGAGTACCGTGACTGCAGACAATGTCTTCATTGAAGGTCTTCATCTCCTCCTCATTGCCCTCCAGGAGCTCTGAGCTGAATTCTACAATCCAACAATTCAGTACAATATTTATCTCCCATGCAAAGGACTCATGAACTGAATAAAAATGTAACTCATGTCCAAAAATGAGGCAAGATGCAGGTCCAACCCGCTCCTGCTACCTTTGCATTCATTGGAGTGCAGCCCTTGTCCATTGGTTTGACCATTGCTGTGTTTGGTTTCATGTTCATCCTCCTCTAGCTGCTGCAAAGCCAACTGCCTCCAACTGCGCAGAGAAGCTTTGCCCACCCAGTAGCCCTCGCCACTGAGTCAGAAACGCAAAAGCGCACTGAGTTAAATACAACACTTCAAAGTCATCTTGTTCATAGTAATAAAATGATTGGCATCTTAAAAAAAATCTGAAAGTATGCTTACCTAACTGTGCGCTTGACAAGATTAGATACCTCCTTATAGTCTTCATTGAGTTGGTTTTTCAGCCGCAGCACCCGACACCGCTGCCCAACACACTCTCTGCACAGAGAGGAGCCTGCAAAACCACACACGGGGGGAATTAAACAGATATCCCGCCTGTTATGTTTCTAATCTCACTTGATAAAAATTCAACTTCTCCACAAAACTAAAATCTCTGTGTAATTTAATCATCAATAAGCTCATATTTTTCAACTCAGTGCTTCTAGCTGATCATGAAAAGTATGAAGTATGAAATACGCAAGACTGTGCAATCAATCTCACCGTGATTGACCTTGTAGACAAAATATACATTTATCAGTAAAAAAACCCAGGACTCAGAACATTACTTAGTTTATGAATTCATTAATTTTCAGCCTTTTTGTGATTCTAGCCACATTCCCAGATATTTCCCTGTATTTGGAATATGTTTGTTGTTTTGTTTTATGTGTGACATTGCAACTCAGTGATGTCCGTTTTTCACAATTTTGTGACACATGGTGTCATTAAATTGACTTGTCAGCTTGGTCTTGATTTTTTTTCCCCTTATGGGTACATTCAAAGTTTCACTGACAAGAATCACTGCCTATGATGATCTCACCATCCAATCTGGGCCCTCCACCATATCGTTTGTACAGCAGCAGACTTGCTTGTACAGACACTCTCTTGGAATCTGCCACTTTGTCTGGATGTAGTTTGCCATGAGAACAAAGGAAGAGGGAGTTATCTATTTCCTTTGTGGCAGTGGAGTCATCTAGCCACTTCTTGAGCCAGTCCAATGGTATGAACTCATATGGCTCTCCTGAGGAGAAAAAAAGGAGCATGGAAAAATTAAAACTATAGGACAAAAATAGTCTCAGATTAACTTTGTCTAATACAGAACTGTCTTTTAACAACAGTTGACACATCTAGATTTGAAATAACACCATTACATCTTTACATGCATTGTAGGCTTTTAGAGAATGTTTTCACAAACCGTCTCTCGCGGGCAAAAGCTCATACAGCTCCTTAACCTCTTCGTGCTTGGCCTTGCCCTTATCCACACTCTGTTTCCTCATTTCAGCCATTTCATTGCACCACTCCTCAAATTTATGGTTGTCTTGGTCCACTAGCCTCTGAAGAAAGGCTGAGATGACACGGTGAAAATGACATAAAAATCATGTGTATTTAACTGATGTAGACAATTATCCTTTCTCATAGTCCTGTTTGTTTGGATCAAGAAATATCACCACATTACTTAAAAGCATTTAAAATTTAAACTACCCACCAGGGACCTCGACAATGTTTTGTGAGGGGTCATTGTTTTCCTCCTCCTGGATTTTATAGACAAGCATGTAGGCATTTCTGGAGCAATGATAACCTTTACTGCACTTGGGCTTCCGTGCCTGGGACTTCACTGTTTCAGCTAAGGAAAAACACAAGGAAAAAATTGTAAAGTTCCAATTTTGGTTTATTTTAGCACAAAGTGGTAGTACTGTGGTAATGTGTGATAAAAGAGTATCAGCATGGATGAAAGGAAAGGTGTACAAGACGGTGGTGAGACCAGTGGTGTTATAGGGTCTAGAGCCGGCCACGTTGAAAAAAAAGACAGGAAGTAGAGCTGGATGTAGTGGACATGTAAATGTTGATGTTCTCTTTAAGAGTGATAAGGATGAATAGGATCAGAAATAAGTCCATCAGAGGAACATGTTAGATGTTTCGAAGATACAGTCAGCCAGGCCAGACTGAGATGGTTTGGAGATGCATATGCATGAGTAAGAATAGTGAGTTCATGGGTAACAGGACGCAGAGGTTGGAACTGCCAGGGGGGAAGCCTAGAGTTGACCAAAAAGGAGTTTTATGGATGTGGTAAAATAGGACATGATATTGTGAGAGAAGAGGATGCAGGGAGTGGGGTTGAATTGATGATGATGATTGATGATTGATGATTCGCTGTTGCGAACCTTGAGGAGAACTTCCAAGACAAAAGGAGGAGACCAAAACAAAGGATGATCAGGTACAGGTGGCCAATAGAGCCAAACCAACATTGAAACAAGACCCAGACAGACTGCTAGTCACTGATTGGCCACTGAATGTTGTTCCTGAGCTTGTTGCTTGACATAACAATCAAACCACCTGCCGTTTAAAAAGAAACTCTCAAGAGTGCTATATGCTAGCTTGGGTGCTATATTGCAATATATAAAACAACATCCCAGCAGTTTCGTACCACTGTGCTATGACGAGCCCCCCGCCGCAATTCGAATTGAGGAGGTACTTTAAAGTAATGGAAAACAACCAAAACTGAATCAAGTCGAAGCAAGTGGAGCTGTGCGGGAACTGCAAAGTGGAAAACCGCCAACAATCTGGCTGGAAAGAGTCACTTGCATAAAGTGGAACCTGTATAATGTCAGTGTGATTCAACTCACCGATGTCTTCCTCTATGCCCAGCTGCAGCTTTTTGCCTTCCATTTTCTCTATTTCCTCATCATTGAACTTGTACCAGTCACTGGTGCGAGCATCCTTCACGTGGGCAATGTAATGGCCGGAGTATGCACTGATTCCACGATGGATCAGCACTGCACTCAGCTCATAGACACACTTCTGGTCTACAAGAACATTCATAGCAAATACAAACACAAAATAATGTTTAGCTTGAGTGTTAAGAAAAACATTTTTTTGTATATAGTACCAGTATCTGAGTATTTATTTTCCAAGTCTGAAAAATTAGACAGGTATTTTAAAAACACTGTTATAATTTGATCATGAATTCAACAAAAGCATAAGAGAAGTCAATTTAGCACATCGATCTGGCACCCTATTCAACATTTGCCATTTGCACATTAACAAATTTTCCATGATGCTAATCAAGAAAAAGGGTTCATTATGTAATCTATGGATATCAAATATAACTGCTGTGCCTTAACAAAGACAATAATCTTCACTACATGCTTATTATCAAGGTTACGATGGTGTTCATAGGACTGTATAATATTCCAAGTTCTTTTACTCTTTCAAAGTAGCCTATGAGAAAGGATTAAGGGGAACATATAACAAAACATCTAAATTATTCAAATTAAGACAAATAAAAAACATTACCAACTTCCAGCTCAATAATACATCAATTTGATTAGGACCAGTATGGACAAGCAACCAAACATAAAAAAAAAATGTAGAAATAGAAAGGAGATATTGGGCAGGGTTAACTTGTCAGACTGCTTTTCCCCGACAAGCTAGATCATGAAGTTAATGTTCAAGCTGCTGGTTTATTGGTCACTATCTTCAGAATGTGGTTGTGCATCATACTGATGTAGACTTTCAATACCTGTTTTTCCTTCCAAAAATGGTGCCATGTCCAGCTGCTCTGGAAAACTGATGAAAGTGTTGAGCTTCTTCTTGTGCCCTGTTTGTCTGGAAAAATCGTTACAGAAAAGTTGCCAAGCTGGTGACTGTTACATTATCGTAGATCAACGATACAATGTAACACATTCATATCAAAACACAGATTAGTAACTTATAAAAACTACACAACACGAATTGACTCACAAACTAAGGTGCATATACAGTAAACCTACTATAGAAAATACGGAGAACTGCAGCTGTGCAGCGTAGCGATGTCTGACCTGTCAAACACGAAACGCATCAATTGTAGGTTGAGGGTGGGCGGGAGGCTATGCAGCCTGATCCTGCGGGTGGCACTTTGTTTAGTCTGACAGCTCTCACAGAAATATCTGTTGTCCCCATCCAGCTTCTCCTCCTGCAACAGGCAAGTTAAACTTTCATGTCCAATAATTCACATTGAAAACAATATTGAATAATTTATATTGAAAATATGATCATCCGCACAGTGGCCCCATTTGGGGCAAATGTCATTATTACCCTCCAAAATAATTTCTTTCTGTTAATCCCACTAATTTTTTTCCTTGTTATCGTTCAAAAAGCTGTAATCCCTGAGTTTGGAAAAAATTAAAGAAATAGAGCCCTACATCCCCCATAGTTAAAATAAAAACATATTTTTCAAGATGTTTAGTTGATACAAAAAGTTTCTTAAAGTGAGACCTGGGGACACCAATTAGTCACAGTGACCTTGTGAAGGTTTTCATCATATAAGGACTGTTTTCATTTTAATTTCATTACTTTGATGTTGGTGAAAAAAATACATAGCTTTGCTAATCGTATTTAGAATTTACAGATAAATACTGAATTTTATTCATTTGAATAGTTCTAATGATGGGTTTTTAATTTACGTAGATATTTAAGATTTTATCTTTTCACTTGAAAGTCATTTCATTGACTTCATTGATTTCTACATCCCTGTTTTGAGTTATATTATTGTTAATTGACTTTTGGGATTTTTCCATGTTATTTTTCCAAAAAACATTTGACAAACCTAACTTGTATACAAAGCAAATATGGCTGACAATGAAAACATTTTCAAGCTACAGTGAAAATATTGATCATCCATGGCTTCAACACAAACACAACATGTATGCATTACCTTCAGGAACTCTCTAACACATTCTGTGAGGTTCTTGTGGCCTTGAATGTTCAGCTCCAGCTCGTAGAATCTGGACGGCAGTGCAGATGATCTTCCACACTGGTTACATCTGAAGAGCAATAACAGTAATTCAGAAAATCTCATTTTGTTGAACAAAAAATGAAAAAATGAAAAAAAAAAAAAAACCCCAACAAAATATCTCACTTTATATGGTAACTCAAAACTGTAAAAGAACTGTGTGTTAACTGAAATCTGATTATCCACAGTTTCAATAATACTGAGTGTATGCCTAACCTTTACAATGATTAAGCCAAGATTTATAAAGGGCCTGTTTCCCCATTTGACTCAGGAGTGTAAAAACAAATGGAAGCTAAACGTAGCTAAACGAGGACTGGCACCAACTCTTTGAAAGTGTTTTTACAATCAAAGTCTCCATTCAGACTAAAGGGAAGATTTATGAGTAATTAGTAAATGTCATTTTGCAAGAACCTGTAAATCTACATGTAAATTCACAAGTACTGTTTGACCAATATCAAGAGGGAACTGGAAATGTTGAAAATTTCCTTGACCTGCTGCAGTTGATCTTGTCAACTGATAAAGTTGTCACAGCTCTGACTTGAAGCCTTGGCGCACTCTCTTTATGGCATCTTCAGCATTTTTGAAGAGCTTGAAAAAATTTTATAATTTTGCACCCTGATTTTATTGATTTGGGGAGTATAAAATATAAACCAATATTCTTAAACTTAGATATTACCAGTCAAACACCTATACACTGATTCATGGTTTGAATGTCTTACACTGTAACGTAGGAGAACTGTCCACAGAACTGCTGCTGGATTACATTTTGCAGGCTTGGGTTCTTCTGCTTGGACAGTGTGTCTTCCAACAGGGACATGAATAGCTTTGAAAACTCCTGGGCATCCTGAAAGGAACAGGACTGAATTTAGTGGTGTGGGAGGGGAACGAGGCTCCACAATATGAGGTTGAATTCTTGTGGCAGTGCTATATGATGACTGCTTAATAAGGAAATGGGATTCACAACAGGTCCCGGTATGGAACAGCCATGTTAAAGAAGCAACTCTTTGATTTGGTATATATTTTTTTCTTCAAAACACATAATCTTTAGAATGCCTATAGAACAAACTCGTGAGATACCATGTAACAGCCATTATCAGCCCTGAAGTGGTCTTGAAATCACACTTAAACTCCTTGTCATGTTCCATCAGTGACTAACCTGCTGCTGTCCTGTGTCCAGGCCCAGTGCTTTAATCAGCCCTGAGGGGTCGATGTATTTTCTGTTACTGTTTTGCAGGAGTGCAAACAGATACTGTAGATGCTCACAGATGGACTGAGGTTCATAATCTGAATTGGAGACATATATTAATGACATTGTAAAGTTACCCACAAAGAATGAAGTCATGTTAAAATACTAACATCGGCCTACCCCAACACAGAATGGTGTATTGCTTAATAAATCTAGAGTAAAGGTGTGGGTAAAATATAGAACTTAATGAAGGAGAAAGAGACAAGACAGAAAAGTGAAGCTTTCATTTTCAAGTTGTACCGGAATCGCTGTTGTGTTCTTGTGCACGTGAATTGTGACACTGATAGAGGCTCTCCCGAAGTTCCAGGTTGTGGAACCACACTTGAAGAAAAGTGTTGACGTAACATGTGGCACCAAGATTGGTCAGGCCAACAAACGTGTTCTGTTGAGGGAGACACAGTAGCCGTTGTCATGGTAACTTCGGTGGTGATGTGAGATACAACAATGCATCGATAGCAGAATAATCCAGAGTAAAAGGGATAAGTGAAAAAAAATGTGCATATGTGAATGATGAAACACCTTGTCTCTACGCTCCGAATTCGGGTCATCGATATTGTGAAACGCATTTTCATCAATCTCTCCAAGCCACGCCTGTTCACCGATACCCACAAGACAGTTGGGATTCCCTTTGCAGTTCCTCCTGAAAAATAAAAGCATGATCATCCGCCAATGCAACCTTCGGACGCGACATTAATCTGACAAAACTCCTAAAAAGGGTTTTCCTATGCAAAATATTGTCCTTTCAAATATTTTGCCTGTGCCTCAGAACCAAAAACATGGTCACATCGAGCACAATTTCCACTATTGATCATTAATTGGACCCGACACTACCATGTTTACAGTTGCCATTTTATGGTTAAGCGAATACAAAAATTGGGTGGATCAACATGACCTTTCATTCGACTAGAAGAGCTGCTCAGCAAGCTGTGTGTTACTTGTGAAGGGGATGACTCTGCGTTTTAGTGCACATCTCTACGCAGCATTCAAAACACAACTTATGCCAGTGAAATTAGTTACAGATACAGCACAAGAAAGCATGCCAAAAAAACGACACGGTACCTGCAAGCTCCTCTCTTGCAGGCCGGAAGGTTAACGCGGTATGCTAGCTCGATGTGCTCCTGGCTTATTTCTTCAGGTTTCACCGTTTCCACCCAACGCCAAGCCGCTTTCTCCAGCTGTAAGCGCGGCGCCATGGTCCTGCGATGTAACCGAACTATGGGGGATGAGTGCGCGGATACCTGAAAGGCAGTCGCAATGACCGGAGGATTGTTAAACTTCTCCAGGAACGCAAAACATAGTCGCTTACCAGAAGCTAAATAAGTTCTAGCAAGTCATAACCAGGCAGCAGAGCAACGTACAGTTAGCTGTGTTATGCTACGTTACCTGACAAGTCAATATTAGCTCAATTATTCGCTCTCAGAACTTTAAGGAACTACACTACACCGTTTCGCATACATATGCACATAAAGAAAAAAAAGTAAACCACGACAAAAAATGTTTGCAGGACAACGTCAGAAATGCGAACTAACCAATAGCAAATGTTAGCTAGCTGGCTAAGATGTACGTTAGCATAGCTCGCTCGACCGGCAATGTTAGCAAGTCATTTTCCCCTTAATATTCCATTCAACGCTACCTGACGCTAACGTAACGGGTTTATTGTGTTAAAATAAAATATTCTCGAACCTTGCTTCAACAGAACAATTTCGTGTATTTTCACATTTTTTCACGATTTATTTTAGATTTAGCGCCCTTGCGTCAGTTTATAAATATATTATTTCTTCGCTCAAAATCAACACGACGTCAAGGAGTGACGTAGACGTCCTCGTTCTGACTGGAGGTAGGAACGGACGCTGCTGCTTTCATGTGCTGTTTTTCTGTCGGAATTTAGAGAACTCCATTTAGCTACATTTTATATACGTCTATTTATTTATTTGTATTTTTTTCCATTGAAGAAAATACTTGCGTAGTCCAACAGAATACATTTTCCCAATGTAACTTATTCATTTCCCTTTTAAATAAAAACAACAAAGTTTAACCCAACTGGACATTTTAAAATGATTTTTGCTTTAAAATGTAATTACAAAACAAATGATTTCTGCTTACATATCACATTTTGGAATATGAGATAATACTACATTCAAACTTTATTTTATGCACCAATATACAAATTGTGAAAACATTTCAGTGTCACACACGAACCGCCTATAACATCCATAAAATACATGTGTAAAAGTAAAGGGGTATGAATGATGAAGTTATTACTTAAAAAAGACAGCCTTTTTTTTGACAGTAAAAAAAGAAGACAGAAAACCATTCACAGTTATTGCCCATTGCTTTGCATTTGGAGGGGAATAATGAAACAAGACACATTTGAAATTGTCTGTATTGATGGATGAATGAAAACAATTAATCATTTCTTTTGAAAATAGTATTCAATGTTTATCCTCTTTTTGGCTTACATGTTGTGTAATAAATGCTTATTTGGCAAAAACCTTTGTGGTTATGTGCACCTATTTGCATTAACTGCTGACAGCTAATATGCATAATCAGCTTAGCATGTCCTACAGCACTGCATGTTCTTACTGTAGAGAGAGCTGGAGTGAAGCAAGGCCTCGTGGGAACTGTTTTCAAGACTGATCCAATAGCATGTTTGGGAGGACATTGAATACCTCAACATCTGGCAACACTGTAGAGTACCTACAAAGATAGAGCTGGTTGATTATTGCAAGGATGCAAGCAGAAAAAAAGGGTGCACATTAAGAGGGAAGGAAAACATGGTTGGATGAGGTAACGCTTACACTAACTATCTTGTTGAGAAGACGAAGTGATGAAATCCTGTGCATAATAAGAATAGAATAGAAAGTGACATTCATTAGATTTTTTCATTCCAAAAAACAAAACTTTTTTATGGTAATTTCAAACCCTAAAATGTCTCATCCATAAAATGTCACCTACTCCATTGTCAGTAAGAGGCCTTTTCATTTTTCCTTTTTATTTTATTTTATTTTTATTTAAAAAAAGATGAACACCAGATTTATTTGATCTGGACAATGATAGAATATTTCTTATTTATTAATTGTTTTTCAATATTAGCTATACTGCTGAGTTGATCGACTTCTAAAGAAGTAAGTGTGGTCCTTCACACACCTAACATAATTCCCTCTACTACTTCACTGCATTTGCATGACCGCTGTATTTACTTCATAAATTATATTTATCAATTCCTTTCCTGTCCAGTAAAATGCATGCACCTCCAAATGTGTTCACTTTGACAGTGTGTGCTAAACTTAATCATTAAGAGTGTCAGTATAAGTTTTGAAGATGATCCTTAAACTAAGTTAGTAGCTGAAAAGACAGGGTGATATTTAACTGCACAATGATTATCTCTACTTTTAATACTTGATCATCATTTTTCATATAACATTATAATAAAACAGTAAGGATGAGTTGTTGAGTATTTCTCTAAGTCTATATTTTTAGTGATTATAAAATACATTTCAAAACATAATGAGAGAAGATATGAACATAGTTAGTTTGAGAGAGGAGGATACAGAGACTAGGGTTAGATGGAGAAGATCGATTCGCTGTGGTGACCCCTAAAGAGAAAAGTCAAAACAAGAAGAATTAAATACATTTGAAAAAATAACTCATACCATATTTCCCTCAAAATCGTATCGCAATAGAGGCAGATGATGTAAACACCAAGCTGTAATACGTTTTTTTTTTTTAAATTCAAATACAACTAACTAAATATGTCTATTCGATTATGTTTCACAACTCGACTTCTGTGCGTTGTAACTACAACGGAGGAACAACTTTGGCTACCGCGGATTCCCATTGTCATTGAACGCCTCACGGCGGACTGAAGTGAATGGAAGAGCGCGATCCGTCCCTCCCCCTCCTCCTCCTCCTCCTCCTTCTCCTCCTCCTCCTCCTCCTCCTCCTCCTCCTCCTCCTCCCTCCCTCCTCCACCCGCTGGTAAAGCGCCTCCAGACGAGTTTATACTGTCAGGTTCATCACTGATGCCTGGACTGTAGCATCTCTGCGCCGCTCCTCAGGTAAAAATGCTTTCCCCCCTCGCTTCAAATGCAACAGCTGCACATTTATTCACATTTCTTTAAAACTGTTATGATGCTATCTCATGCATTTTTTGCAGTGTTTAGATATTATTCTAACTCAAGGTTCTAAAGTCTGCAGTAGGAAAAGAAAGTTTCAATGCTAAAAAAAACTGAGACATCCGTGCAAATTTTTGTTATTTTTATGAGCAGACACGTTGTTTTGATTCTGGAAATAATAAATATACTTAAGTGTTTAACTCTCATTGTGTAATTGTGATTATATTTATTAACAAAAATTTGATAGGTGTCTCAAATGGTAAAACGAGGCCGGTCTGAAGAAGCGTGTACTGAAATACAGCGTCAGGAAATATATTGAAACATCTGCTTATATTCTTTAATTGTCAATATTTTTCTGTTGTTTGTGCCTGAAAATCCAAGTTTTTGGCATTAACCATGGGAACCATGGGAAATGAAATTCAGTGATACACATGGATCATGACTTTCTTGTTTAAAAAGTATGATCTGATACTGGTGCAATTCAATTTTTAAACATCTTTTAAAAGTTTTCTTGTGATATCCAGAGTGCAACCCCTAGATCATCAAACGACCCAGTTATTGTCTTGTCAGGGAATCAGTTGCTAATCTGTTCCCTGAGCAGACACAGGGCCGAGCAGGAGGGAAAGGTGGGAAGATTAACCAACACCTGCGATTTACCTCTCTAATCCCCTGTGTTTTTGGCCTTGTGCAACTGATAGGTACAAAACAGCTTTAGTGAGGACTGACCTCAGGCCTGGACATGCAGCTCTTTATGTAACCAGGCAGTAACTAAGGGGCGGCAAGTCAGAGGTCCCTAAATCCCCATCCCTCAAATTAGCAAGCGCTTGATTCATTTGGTAACAGCAAAACAGGAGCAATTTTAAAATATTTATCACTATTTACTAATTTCCTGCTGATTCCCAAGTAATTTTTTATTTTTTCTGTGTGGATGATTAACTTCCATTATATTGGAACACACAAGTGCATCCGTGATACACAGTTGCACTAAGAATAGAATAGAATAGAATAGAATGCACCTTTAATCGTCCCACAATTGAGAAATGTATTAGTGTATATATATATATATATATATATATATATATATATATATATATATATATATATATATATATATGTATAATATGTGAATATGTATATATATTCAATTACTATATATATATATATATATATATATATATTGTAATTAAACACATATATCAATAGAACATTTTTCTAAACAGATGAACAGATGCAAAGATACACCATTTGAACCCACTGTCCTTGGTTTTCATTGACAACAACAAGAACATTGTTTTTGGCCTCAGAAACAGGATTTTTTTTTTTCCGAATAGTAATAGTATTTGGCTTATATGGTCTCTGCCTGGTGATAGAAAAAAAGAATTGCACAAAAAGAATTGCAGTGTTGCCCTCCATAAAGAGTCAGAACTCCAAGATTTATTGACATGGATGGTACATTTAGTCACTTCCTGTATCAGAGACTTAAAGTCTCTCATCCATTCCTCTGGATTTTTATACATCTACTGTATCTGAGCTACTTTCTGCTTTTCCTGTAACTGTTATCCCAGCTGAATTACCTCGACCACAACAAATTCCTGTGTCCCTACAGCTGCCATTTATTTATTTATTTTTGATTTTATCATATTTCTTCAGTCATTTAAAGGATCTCACTTTTCCATGTAATCTGAAAAATGCAATCTCCACTGTCTTGATGTTAAACAACCACACAAAGCACGGAAACTCTTCAATAGCCGCACAGTTCATTTCCCTACACTTGCATTCCCCAAAGAGATCTGTCTTTCGTATACTTTCAGGAGTCTACGGCAACGTCAGAGCCAAGATGGGGCGGAAAGAGATCACCTGCACCTGGAAGAAAAGCACCAGTAACATCAAGGAGGTGTTTGACTTCAAGGGGAAAATGGGATCGTAAGTACAAATTCTAAAAAACTCAGAGTAGAAGGAATGGGCTTACTGACATTGATAGGAGGCTGGTTGTATTATTTTTAATTTCTTTTTAGAAATTCCATGCTGCCAAATGTGTACGTATGTGCATTTATCACAAAAAACAGAGCTAGTGCCTTGTACATTACAACTCCTCTCCCTTTTTTATGATCTGAAAGCCAACTTTTGGGGAACCAGTTTTGCTGATTTGACAAAGCAGGAATTCCCATTGCATGAAAATCAGCATCGGGATACTGTCACAAGGACACAGTTTCAATCCATCTATTTAATTTGAAATTGTGAATAATTCACAATTCACGTCATAAAATTCTTCATATGTCGAATGAATAACTCATGACATGAACACAGGAGGGTTTCGAAGTTTCCGTTTGAATCTTATGTCAAGCCCTTAGGCTACCTGTGAATCTGTGTATGTGTATGTGTGTTGCATGCAGAGCAAATAACTTAGATCTAATTATATAAGTATATATTAATAACTTAACTTAGAAATCAGTTCATGCTCATAACGGATTAAGACCCGTCGCAGCAGGAAATGGAAAGTGTAATCGCAGTCTACTTCTGATTGGTGAGTCCCAGCCAATCCCCGATGACTTGCTCACAGTCACCCTAATGAGTTAGACCTTAGTTGCACTTCCCAGTGCTTACAATAGCAGTTTCTCCCATGCTTAACTTTTATTCGATAGTGTTGATCGAGGACAAATCTTCAGTTGTTGTCTCAAAGTGCCAGATTGAGTCTGGAGCAGGAATGAATCTTGTTTTCCTTCTTTAAACAACATTTACACTGTTTTGCCTTGTAAATCGCCCAATGATAATACATTTGCAGTAAATCAGTAAACATTGATTATTATTGATAATACTTATACGGTTACCTTTTGTTTTTCCAGTTTGTTCATGTTTGATATTATTGTTGTGACGGTATTTGTTCCATTGAAGTTCTATCTGCACCTCTTTGAGTGAGGACGCGGCTTTACAACCTCCCCGGTAATAAGGCTCAGCACAGTGGATAATCCTTTCATTACTTCCCTCAGTGCAGGTTTCATCAATGGAGCGTCTTCCCTCGATCTTGTATAATCCAGTCAGGTCCGTGTCTGCCAGCTGAGCACCCTCAGTCCTGGCCTATGGGCGGACAGCAATACTTCCAGATTTACTCAAAAAAGATCAGTATTTGGCAACCAATATTTGACTTTCCATGCCAGCAGTTAATTGACGTAGAGATTGCTAACAAGGGCCAACAATGAAAACCTGTGTGTGCCCCAGTAAGCGTGGTAAAACCTGAATTACCAACGACGCATTCGCGATTTTTTGTTCAAGTTTTGTTTGTGTCGAGTGTCTCTAGAAACACGTGTCCAGCTTGGTCTTTTAAAAAGCAACCTGTGATAATTGCTGTTTGAATAACCTTACTGGTGTCGCTGCCTGCTGCAGCTCAAAGCTGCTTACGCCGCTCTGCCATTGACTGGCTGTGAATGAGTCAGGTGTGTGCATGTGTCTATATGCATGTGTGTGTGTGTGTGTGTGTGCATGTGTGTGTTACAGGCTCCTGGACACTTACGTCAGAATAGAGCAGAGCAGGAACATCCTAGCACCACTTCATTAAAGGATTATTGGGTCTGACTGACTACATGTGCGTGTGTGTGTGTGCATGTGTGTGAGCATGTGTGTGTCCAAGATGTGAATGTGCGGGTGGTGTAATCAGGCGCAAGTGTGCAATTGTGTGAGCATATTCAACAGATCCGTCATTTTGCAGCATGGCGTGAACAGTGTCTGAAACATGTGTTTTGAATTTTTGATTTTCACAAACATATTCAGCATATCAACAACAACATGCATTTTTACATGGCTGGCTGGAGACATAGCCGGGTGTGAGATACATGCACCTCATGCAGGAATAGAGTCATCCAGAAATATTTGATTACTTGACTGATAAGTGAAAGCACAGTACTGACAAACATCAAAAATGTATTTAAAGTGTAAAATATGGTACTCATTACACAGATCATTATTATGGTATTCTATAATGCATATAATCTAATTTTAGAAATAATATAATGTAATATATATATATATACACACATATATATATGTATAATATTACATATGTAATGCACATAGAAGTATATAATAATGTAAAATAATGTATTTCTGCCACTAACAAATATGTGTACTAAGTATAGTGTGTAACTTTCCATCATTCAGACTCATGATAACATTAATTATTTGCATGTACCATTTCTTTCTTTCATTACCTTATTCATTCTGGAAAGACAAATATAGACAAAGTTTCTTTTTACACATCTCAACTCATGCATTCATAGCTACATCATAGACCCTGCACTGCTAAATCTCACTGACTAAAGTTAGATAGCATTGGTATTTTCACATTACTTGTTCTTACGCACGGTTGCATATCCAGCTGTGCATATCAGTGGTAATCCTGGGGAGATATTTAAGGGAGGCAGAGCACAATGGCAAACCTTTCCCACATCAATGGTCGAAGGGGAATTCTGGGGGCGTTTACCCTGGGTGGCCGTTAGGGGGAGCGTATGACATCAACCAACATCTCTTTATAATGACCGCAGCAAAGACAGGGATTTCCATAAGCACTTTAAATTCTATCCTGCACAACCAGGAGGAGATTTATTTCCCTGTTCCAACCCCATCACCTCTGGAGATTCCTTCTGCTGTAATTATTAAGAATGTGACCAAAAGATGATTCAGTCTATTACTTTTGAGAAGATTCTTGTATTTTTTACTTTTGCTTGACTGTTGAGAGTCTAATTGTGTTCGAAAACACCAAGTTTTAATTTCTTCCTCACCTTTTTTTTTCTGTTTTTCAGACTAGTTATGCTTGCTCTGCATGTAACTTTTTTCCTCTAATAACATTACCTTAGATAAACAAAAAAAAACAATTCCCTTGGTGGATCTAAAGTCACTTCAATCAACATTCCGGTAGTGTTTATTGACAAGCAGTTAAAGGCATGATTGAGAATTAACATCATTGGAGATTAAGGAGTTGCTATGGATACTTGTGATACGATAAAGGAAATAAGATTATAATAATTTTATGACAGGCCATTCATAAAAAGCAATTTCATTTCACATATATGTATGCAAGATTCCCAGCCCAAAAACATGGAAACAGGAGGTCTTTTCTGTTTTCTGTTCTGGTTCGTCATGTGATTTCAAATAAGTTTAGACAGTTATTTGGAATCACATGATTCAGGCACAACATTTTCATTTTTCTTAGACTTATCTGTCTCAAGAGGGCTTAGAACGAGATTCAAGTCCGTCACTGATCTGAGCATGTAACCATGGTTCTCTGTAAATGTAACACACACACAAAAAAAAATTTTTAATAAAAAAAATTTCAATACCCCGCCAAGAAGCCTCATGGTAATTAGTGAAACTGCAAACAATAAATAAGTACTGAATTTATACAATTATTTTACTGTTAATGTGATTAGCATTTTGCAATTGTTTTTTCATTCATTTTGTCTTTATTTAAGCTACTTACCATTCATACTTTTGTTATTTCTGCTTGGACAGGGGTTCGTTCTCGGAGGTGTTCATGGTGAGGGAGAAGAAAACCGGGAAACTCTACGCTCTGAAATGTCTGAAGAAGAAACACCTTGTTCACAGCAACCTGGAAAATGAAATCAACGTTCTGAGGAGGTAATGTTTTAGGGTTTTTTTTCGGTTTACCATGTGTTACTGTCATACCTAGTACACACAAACAAATTTCCTTTTTGCAATGGAAATTCCTGTTTAAATACAAGGAATTATATTTATTTCATAAGGAAACAGGAAGAAGAACTGCTGAAAACATCTCACTAAACTGGTGGCTTTTTTTTCCCACAATTTCAGGATAAAGCACGACAACGTGGTGGGACTGGAGGATTTTTACGAGACCCGAACTCACTATTACCTGGTCATGCAGCTGTGAGTGGTCTTTGTCACCTTTTGCAAAATATTAACTTTCCTGTAAAAGTGAAATATTATATTTGAACACAAAAGTGAACTATGTGTCCGTTTGTCAAGTATATACCTGCAAAGTCAGAAACATTTGTGACGTTCTTCTGTGTGTGTGTGTGTGTGTGTGTGTGTGTGTGTGTGTGTGTGTGTGTGCGTGCACAGTGTGTCTGGTGGGGAACTATTTGATCGTATTCTAGATAAAGGGGTCTTCACGGAGCAGGATGCCAGCCTAGTCATCCAGCAGGTGCTGCAGGCTGTCAGCTACCTGCATGAAAACAGCATAGTACACAGAGACCTGAAGGTAACACACACACACACACACACACACACACACACACACACACACACACACACACACACACACACACACACACACAACCACAAAAGTACATTTGGGCAAAGCTGCCAATTAAATTGCTACACATTTCATATGACTGTCGCTCTCTTCACTGGGCAGCCTGAAAACCTGCTGTACTACAACTCCGATGAGAATTCAAAGATCATGGTCAGTGACTTTGGTCTGTCCAAGACATTGGAGCACGGCGTAATGTCCACGGCCTGCGGGACTCCGGGATATGTCGGTCAGTTACTAGCTGGAAATTCAAGGCTATAAATTCCCCTCACAGAAATCAAGTTTGTTGTTCTTTCACTGCAAGCCCTGTTGCAATTCACCTTCTCTGTTCCTGCAGCCCCAGAGGTTCTGGCCAGGAAACCCTACAGCAAAGAAGTGGACTGCTGGTCCATCGGAGTCATCACTTACATCCTGTGAGTACATGGGAAGAGATGATGAGATGTACTTTATTGATCCCAGGATTGGGATATTATTTGGCAACAGCAGCATAACATTATCCAAGGAGAAGATTTATGGACGTAGTGAGAGAGGATATAATGGTAGTTGGTGTGAGAGAAGAGAATACAGAGAATAGTGTTTGATGGAGAGGGTTGATTTGCTGTGGTGACCCCTGAAGGGAAAAGCCAAAATGAGAAAAAGAAAAAGAAGAAAAAGAAGCATAGAAGGAGTGTAGAGTATTATCTAAGTGTCTATATGAATTTACCTCATATACAGCATGAAATAAAAATAAAAGCTGGAAATAAATGCTAGATGCATATCATATACAGCAGAAAATAAAAGCTATGTGAAAAGCAATATGCGTGATTATTTCCCACAGGAAGAATCAGTGGATGCATAATCTAACCATCTAATCAGAAGTGCATGACCTCTGCATGTTTAATGGGTTTAATATGCCCTATATTACAGAGGCCATGATAACTCAATTACTTGGACACTTCCTGTTATGAAAATATCCCACTGAATGAATTTAAAACAAATCTCACTGACACAAATTCACATTAAAAGAGGAAATTCCAAAAAAATAAAAAATAAAAAAACATTTAAAAAAAAGGGCAAAATTGTTAACTGGTTGTGTCGTTGCTGCAGGCTGTGCGGCTACCCTCCGTTCTTCGACGAGAGCGAAACACGTCTGTTCTCAAAGATCATGAGAGCTGAGTACGCTTTTCACACACCCTTCTGGGATGACATCTCTGACTCAGGTAATAGATTTTAATACTAATCATAACCTCAATAACAATTGGTAATACGACATATTAGATTAAAAAAAAAGTCTTCTCTGGACATAAATAAATGAAAGACTCTTGTGCGGTCTCTTTTTAAGAGCAAAGATGATATTCCATATTTGCCCTGGCTGTCATTGTAACCAATAAGTGTATGACGATGTTTAGAATTAAGTCACTGTTGGTGCTCAGAAATTCTCACTTGATTTCATTACTTAGTGCTCAAAAGGCCAATATCCAACTATAGTTTACGTCTCGAAAAGTGAAAAAAAAAATCTCTTATCATAAGGGTTAAATATCCGACCTCGGATTAACTAAGTAAACTAAGTATAGATGAGCTTAACCCAATATAGGTCAGTGCGCAGTGACATCACCTCCTAAAGACAGCAATAGTGACTTGACCTTCTTGGATTAAATCGCATATAAAGACCATGTGCCCTCGCCTGCCAGCAATGAGGGGGTTCTCTACCTGCCAAATGTCCCTGTAACGTTTGGCAGCCCAAAAAGCCTGAAAAGTTAAGGTTCAAGTTTTATGTTTTGTCTTCTTACCACCCTGACTGTATTGGAGGGGAAATGGAATTAAGTCTCTATTATTGGTAATGATGTGCAATTTTGAGCCTCATTAATTGATTGATGCATACAAACAGTAAATGTTGGCCACTGGAAATCCAAACTCAGTTTTTTCCAGTCATTACCAAAATCCAGAAAATCTTAATCTTTGTTTGGGATCTGTTTTTTAAAGTAACTGGACGGGGTTTTTGAATCCCCCAAAACACTGTCACCATTCACTCTCAACATTCAGATATGGTTTGCTGCTCTTGGAGAGCACAACACCTGTTTCCTAAAATACAACTCAAACTGGTTCGGTAGAGGAGGTGACGACAAAACACTTCAATGACGTTGCTTTGACGGAGATACAAATTTCTATTATGAATGAATACACTCGGTCAAAAACATCAAACATAATGTGTTGTGAAACTTTTCAAATATACGGCAGCAGTCGTACAACCGTCACGCCATCTGCCACGTAACCTGAGTTGGTCCAAAGATAAGCCTTTGTGATCGGACAATGGCCTTTCTCCAGCTCCTACTTTCAAGGTGCGGTTATATCATGGCTAGAGTTAGACTCTCCTAAACTAGAGACTGGAAACTATCCAATTTAGGAGGGGTACACAAAATCAATGTACCAAAAAAAAAAATGTTCTTGTGCCATAAAATTGAATAACACATCATTTGACCAAAAGATTATTTTAAGCCCCACATGGTATAAAACAGTTATAAAATAATGACATTAAATTCACAGCTCCTTTTTTTCAGACCCTTTGTGAAATGTAATATAAGCTAAATGCCATGGAAATAAATAAATAAATAATTACCCGAAATGACCGAAGCTCGACAATATTTTTTTGATTTTGTCTTAATGTGACGCCTCAGACTGAGGTTCGAGGCAGTCAAAGGCAGCTTGCTGCTAATCTTATTTCAGCTTGTTCTGTAATGGTGTTATCCGCTACAGCAGGAAGAAAAAGCCGGTCAACATTAAACGACTCCGAAAGGCATTCTAAACGTTTCAGTTGGAAAGAGTTTGGTGAATTATCAGAGTTGTTTTATCTGTTTTATATTCTGTGCACATACAGCTTTTATGATCCATCAGAATGCTGTTTTTAACCAATTAATGGACAAACTAGCTGGGTTTTTTATCCACAAGTAAATGCAACTATAAAATTTTGTTTGAACAATAGTTTGAAGGAAACTCGATCCTAAGATTTTTGATCCAGCTGAGTTTTTTTCTTCACAAATTCATTCAGAGAGCTTTGAATATTATAACCTTGCTACATATATATACATACTGTACATATATACACTTATACACATATATATTATTATATTAAAAGGTATTTTGTTATGTTTCCACAGCAAAAGATTTTATCAGGAACATGATGGAGAAAAACCCAATGAAACGATTTACCACTGAGCAGGCGCTCAGACATCCCTGGTCAGTTTGACACACACACACACACACACACACACACACACACACACACACACACACACACACACACACACACACACACACACACACACACACACACACACACATCAGAGAGTATGTCATCTGGGTTGATACCGATACAGTTGTATCAAGAACGCTGATTTCTGTTGATCTTCAAAAAGTAACTTTTAGATTGCACAATGCAAAGACAAAACAAATCAACTGTTAATAAAAATGTTCTGTTGATGAAAAAAAAACAAAAACTGATAATCCAACATCATCTCTGGAATATGTGGACCTTACTCTCAACCTAACTCATCTTCTAAACATAAGGACTTGTAAAGATGCGGACATTTTGTTCACTGCAAACAAATAAACCCGCAATTCCCAGCGAACCGACTGCTGTCCCTTAACTGTCACACAGGATTGCTGGAAACACAGCGAAAGACGTGGACATCTATCAGTCCGTGTGTGAACAGATGGAAAGAAGCTTTGCCAAATCCAAGTGGAAGGTGAGTGATGCTATAAGTGAAATTTATGTTGACTGTTTCCTTTGCCTGTTTACGTTATTACCCTCCATTGTGATAAAAATATATTCAATAGATATTTTAGTATATATTTTTTTGACTGCTCATTACTCATGATAGATGCGCCACAAATGGGCCCAGAACCTTTATCCTATCACAGCATAAAATTTCAAGTGTAATGAGCAGTTAATCACGATCCCGTCCTGTTTCGAGCTCACCCCGTTTTTATGTCCCCGACCCAACAGCAAGCCTTTAACGCGAGCGCAGCCATCACGCACATGAAGAAACTCCAGCTGTCTCACCGCGAGGACACCTCTGCTGCAGTGTGTTTGCCCAGCATCGTAGTGCACTCCTCCTCCCAGACAGACCTGGGGACCCTGGGGTGCTGCAGGGATGAGGCCGAAGGCCTTGACCCAAACGGAAACCCCTTCCATCTATCCTGCGCTAGTTCGGAGCCCAGCATGGGTCTCTGCCCGCCGCTCAGAGGCAGCAACAGCGAGCCTGGCTACGCGCTAGCTGTCAACGAGCCCAGAGAAACCCATTCTTTTCACCCGGATAGCGAATCACCTTTCAGATCATCCAAAAGGTGAGTTTGTAGCAGTCGGTCATACCGGCCTCCTGGAAATATGATGAAATGATAAAGTTATACCTAAGTATAGTTCAAAAGGCTATTTCCTCTTCTTATTTCTCCAAGTCAGTAATTATCTGATTAATTGTGACAAAAAACGTTACTCATTGTTTCAGCATGGATGGAGTGGCTCAGCGAAAAAAACCTGCAGTTCAGTCTGGAGTTTGCACCGTCATGTGATTGGTCTTGGCTTGCAACGCAGGTATGAAGTCTTCCCTCTCCAAAACTGAAAATGCGAATAACTGACCTGCACCAGCTGGAAAAATTAAAAACACCTATTATTTGTCTCCCATTTCAGGTGCTGGCATTGGTGAAATATCCCCGGTGCAAAGACGGCGGCACGTTCGCTGTGCAACGTTCCTGTTTAGGATCTCAGTGAAAATAAACAAACAAAAAACAAAACAAGCAAAAAACATTTCCGTAAAAGACTCATCCCATGGCCTGGAAGGGCTGTGAACATTTAACCAAGCATGAGCTGGAATTCAAACAAAATACAGATCAATGTGTTTTGTTCCACTGTATCGATCAATATCTATTAATGCCAACATGAAACTGAATTAACAAAAACATACTAGTCTTGTGTAGATTTAGGAAGCATGTGCAAAGCAAGAGCTAATATATGCTAGTTTAGAGGTGCATTGGATCAATATTGATCTCTAACGGCTCGTGTATCAGTCTTTTTCCACATATAATCGATATTTCAGAGCCATACTATCCACACGGTCTGTTGTAACACTTTTTCACTGACGCTTGCGCAAAGATGCTGGAAGGAAACTGTTTCTTCTTCATGAGATTAGGGGCGAGGTCGTTGTGTGTTTACCTGCTGGTGTTTGTGATTTGTAAATAAGCTGCTCCTGAACTGACCTCATCAAGTGCCACAAGCCAGTTGTAAAGACGCTATATGAATGTTAGCGAATGCCGAGGGTGATTCTGCATTCAAACATATTGTCATTGACGCGTGTTTATGACAATTATTTTCTCAATAAATAGCGACCAACAACGGGCGTCCTTTTCTTTTTCTCTGTGTCTTTGAGACCACCCACAACACACATCATAGTAAAAAGTTTTATTTAAATATTGTGAATTCTATATGGAACAACAGTTGCAAATGAGAAAAAAATACAAAAATAAATTATCAAACGTGTATGCATTGTGTTCACAGTGGAAAGTGCTGCATTTGGAGTCGTCCTTGAATCTAAATTTCCATACAGATTGCTGGGGTTCAGTGGAAAAAAACATTGAAAATCAATATTCGGTTTATATTTCAGAGTTATTTTATAATGAAGAGTGTCTATTTAAATCCCACTTCCACTGTTACCTGCACCCCAGTTGGTGCGGCTGCTGGAGACGATGTTCCATGTCATGTAGGAGGGCAGCAGCACCATTTTAATGAAATGAAGATGGACGCTCGTGGTGAAATGAGAAGTTGGGTTGTCATGTCGGGCACGAAGAGACCCTCAGGCCTGGCAGATACTGAGGTCGTTGGCGCTCTTTCGAAGACTTTCTAAAATCTCCTTTAGCCTTTTTTTGACATTCTCCAGGTCTTCTGACTTCTGCAAGATCTCATCCTGCAAGTCTCTCAGAGTGTCTGCTTTACCTGGCGAGGGAATAGAGAGCAAAATGTGTGATGACTGCCTTGATCACATACAGTTCTCCGACTGATTTCTATTTTTTTTAATCCTTAAAATCTGATATTTGTTTATCTTGCGACCAAGAAAATGTCCAGAGTTGTCAAAATGTTTTTTTTTTAAGTAATATTTTTTGTCAAAATATAAAAAAAAAAGAAAGATACAAAAAAGGTTACATTTACAAATGTTCATGTACAAACACATGGATATAATGGAATGTGACTCTGACAGAATCGTGACATATATGGCAAAAAGCATATGACAGAAATGCTGCCAAAACAGGTAACGGTCAAAGAATGGAGTCCTTGCCAAATCAAAAAGTCTCTCATTTGACAAATGATGTTTCACCACATCATGATTTTGAGCACAGACTGTCCATGATAGAATTTCAATGGTTACCTTCCAGCGATCCCAGCATGTTCTCGGTATTGTTAGCCAGCACACCGGCGTCCTCCTGCAGCTTGTTTATTCGGTCACCCAGCGACCCCTCTGCCACCGGGGTCTTGCCAGTGGGTGGTGTTTCTGGGAGGTTTTCCAGCTCCTTGTCCAGCAAATCCAAATCCTGCACACACACAAACCTTTATTAATAATTGTATGAAAAAGCTGAGCGGACCAGGTACACCACACATTTCTAACAATTTTTTTTCCATCTACATCACTATTTTCAAAAAACACAAACCTATCCCAGCTGTCATCGAGCGAGAGGTGATTTGTCTCGACTTGTCACCAATTGCTAACAATGCTACATATAATATAGACACACACATTCATTCACCAACCAGTTCAACTAATGTTAAAAAACAATAGCACGTTGTATCAGGGACATTTCTCAGCAGTAACATGGATTTTATGCCAGAACATTAATGAAATCAATGTTTATCCGGTGTTGTGGTTTCTTTACTATTTTTACGGCAAAGAATCCAGCAATATTCATCAAGATGCAAGAGTAGCATCGTTTCCTGCATCTCCTGCACCTTGCATGCATTCAGCATCTTGCCTTGTTTATTTCACAATGTGCGATAGCTTTTAATAGTGTTATCTTCAATGCTGAGTATCCATTAGAATTTTACAAAGTGTTTATACAAGTACAGAAAAGGTTAATTAGAGTGTGAGGAGGGTCATAAAGCTTTAATATGTATATAGATAATAGAATAAATGGAGAAACACACAGTATACCACATTTTGGAATTCTTTTCAGCCCTGATATGATTTCTGTTGTAGCATTTCTATTAAATGCTTGTCTCTGAAAGTGACCCCATTCACAGATGCTCGTGAAAGCTAAAAATGTTGAACTTCCTAGTTGAAACTGCATTTGTTTTCTATAGAATTATATGCAACTACTTGCAGATTTTATATTCTTATGTATGATCTATTTATGAAAAAATAACAAAATATAGGAAGTATCTTCAGAAACGGCATAATATTCAGGTAAGTTTCTTGGGGAGTTAAGGTTACAATAAGTGAATTAATGTAGTTTTTTTTTTTCTTAAATTATAATTATTTATAATTCACAATTATAATCATAATAAAAATTTACTTTCACAATGTGTTGAAACTACAGGTAGGATATGAATTAATTTAAATATTTCCTACATTTAGAGGAGGTCCCCTCGGATGCTACAATCTGAGCTAACTTCCTAAGCTAGCGTTTTGTAGAATTTGTCCTCTGACCTGCTTCAAGGCCTCCTCTTCCTTCTTGGCATCATCAGCTTTATCCTTTGCGTTCTCAGCCTGATCTTGGCCTTGGTCCAGCAGGTCATTGAGCTCATCCAGCTGTGGCTTCATCGGGTCCGCCAGCTTGGAGACGTCATCCAGGGTCTTCTCCGCAGGGGTCAGCTGATCTTCGATCTGTTGCAACAGCACCTCAGTCAAAGTCGCTCCACATTATATTGTACAGAATGTCACGGAATCTCCGACTTTGACCTACGTCATTCAGGTTGTTGGTGAGATTGTCTATGATTCCCATGGTTTTCTCCAGTTTGTCCTCCAGATCAGAGAGGGATTTATTCTGTGTGTCAAAATTATTCACCAGTCCATCCACGTCGGCCTTCACTGCATCCACTTTGTCTCTGCGGATGTGAAAAGCAAACCAGCGGAAACGACTTTTAGTGTTCCATCCTTCATCAGTAAAACAGTGAAGCTCCATCAACCCCAGAGGAAAGCAACACTCTGCTCTGTTCTATCAAAATAAAGTATGAAACACCCAATTTTAAGTCTTCTAAAAATCCTCAACATAGTGTCCATTGCTTTGCAGCTTATGTTTATGTTACTTTCAAATGGACAGATTTGATATCTTACAATGGTGTCATGTTCTCATATATTACTTTAATTGAATATTACCTATTGCCATAAACAGACTTGCCATTTTTCAGCATGAATGCTTTTTGTTAGTCTTGGTTAGTTAATTTGTCCTTTGTGTGTGTGTGTGTGTGTGTGTGTGTGTATGTGAGTGGGGTATCTCAAGCGTCGTCACTTTAACTGAAGCACTGGTGTTCTCTAAATATTGGGTTTATTTTATTTTATTTTATTTTTTTATAAATAAATCTTGATCAGCTTTTAGTAGTATACATTATTATTTCAACTCCTATCTTTTTATTTCACATGTTTGCACCCCCCCTAAAAAATTGTTATCTGTATTCACTGTTCATTTTTTTAAATTAAAAATGAAATCTAGCCTTTTTTAAATTTTTTTTTAGCTTTTCCATTATAAAATGAATGCAAACCAAGATGCTGATTTTTGTGGATTTGAGATAAATAAAAAAAAGTCGTACCTCATACAGTGTATGAAGGTTTCTAAGGTGGAAAACTAGTCATTTTGCTGTGTGGTGTACTCTGAGTCTGGGTATACCTGATCTCCTCTGCTTCTTTTAACAATTTCTTGGCTTCCTCCAGTTGCGGCTTGGCCTCCTTGAGCACAGCTGTACTGTCAGGTAGGTTATTTGCCACATCTTTCAGCTCCTCCAGTTTCCTTTTCAGACTTGCCAGGCTCTGAGGTAACTTTGTATTCAGGACTAAATCGCTGACGTCCTGGATGTGAGTCAGGTTGGACGTTGGGTCTGGACAACAGGAAAGATATGAGATGACTTCTATTGTTCATCGTTACCTGACATTTTGATAAAACCGTTTCAGGGTGAATCCTACCGGAGAGGAAGTCTTTAACGTCTTTCAAAGCATCACGTGTGTCCTTCACATCCTCCTCCAGCTCGTCCTTCGCCTCCTTGACCTTCTTGGCCAACTTCTCGGCAGACTTTCTGACCAGGTTGGTTTTGTCCTGTGTTTCCTGGAGCTGTGAATAATTGTCATTCTTTAGAAAATGCTTACTGTCACTGTGGCCTCAGTTGCTACCGAAGCCTCACCAAGACACTGACAAAGTCTGAATTGTGTGTGTGTACCTTCTCGGCAGCCTCTGTGATCTTGTTGCTGAGCTCGTCCACTCTGTCCTTGGTTTCTTTGGCATCCTCATTTGCCCTCTTGCTCAGAGGAAGGGCACCCACACATGTCTGACCCTTTTGGCAAAGCGGCGTTCCCTCTGGTGGACACAAGTCTCGGCCCTTACACTGGAGCGGAGTGCAAGGCTCTGTCCGGACACTGCCACACACCTGGTAAAGCACAGAAAACCATGAAAAACTATAAGGTACTGCACACGTGTATCATTTAATAGGAGTGTTGATCACTATATCACCTCTTCTTTATTCTTTCTTCTAGTGGTTTCTGTTTTGGCAAAGGCCCAATCAGGGTAGCCTAAAGAGTTTAGGGGTTTGCTACCATGTTGGACCTCAATCTCTCTATTTTCAGCAGTTGACAGAAATTTTTGGTCTTGATTATGGGGAGTTCTGATTACCCCTGATAACTAGGATAGTCCTAAGATCTAGTTGCTACCCTAATTGGGCCTTGTCAAAACACACATAAGCTTTCACCTACTCACAACGCTGTACCAGTATCTGTCCAAAAGACAGATCAACATAAACACACCAGGCCCATCTGCAACCTCAATACCACCCGGAAACATCCACAACCAGATTGAGTGATCTGATGGGTTTCTTTTGCTACACAAATTTCAAACTTTAGCTGTACATGTACTGGACATGTACTCCCCATTAGAACTAAGGACGGCCTTTTGGATGAGAGGTGAAACTTCTTCAAGAGAAGTCCAGATGTCAGTATAAGATTTGACAAGATGGTAGACTGGAAGCATTCCAACCTCCACTTGTGGAACCCAGAAGATTTCTGAGTCCTATACAGAGAAATAGCTGACATTCATCTTTTGTGTTTAGGTTTTGGTTTGTTTTAAATGGTGCCTTGGAAAATCAGACCCAAAGTAGCGACTTATCCACTGATCACAAAAAAAGCTACATGTGTGATCAAATGAAAATGGTCATCCCATTGTTAAACCAATCAACACAACTTTCTTAACCCTAGAACACTAACGTTAAAATAAGTAACACCATCATTAACGTTGGGTATATTTTCCCAATACAATATCCTGGATAAATTACAGTTTTCATCAATCTATAGATGGGCCGACGGGAGGAGGGAAACAAACATACAATTAATAACATTAGTGAGCAACCTGAAGTTACCCAAGGACCCAACACAATGGCAACACAATGAAAATCACATGACAAGAATTGTGTGGGTGAAAATCACCCGACGTTAGTGTTCTAGGGTTAGTCATCTGGAAATAACTTTGCCAGACCACAAATAATAAGAATTGGTCCGGGAATTCATAATTTTTCGAGGATTGAACTGACTTTTGCAAGACACTTGAGTCTTTTACGTCTCATCAAACATGAACTGAAATGGCCTGGTACCAAGAATCTGGCTCCTGACCTTCCATGAGTTATCTCGTTCCTTGGTTTAAATGGTTTTACTGTACTGTTGACAGAAGGTTTCAAATACCTACTGATGAGGATGCTACAAATTAAGTGGGTGATTGACAGAAAAGCATTGCTGAATGCTCACCTGTTTGGCAACAGGTGTGAGGTTTGGTTTGGAGGCCATGCTGCCGTTGAGTTTGTTCAGATCTCTGGTGTTGTCCGGTTGTACTTCGTTCACAAGATCCAAAGCATCTTTTCTGGTATCAGCGGATTCCTGCACAGTATCTTGGCTGTCATTTGCATTATTCTGTGCATCTGTAGACCGATCGTAGGCGTCCTTGATTGCACTTATTGCACCTGCATAAGAGAATATGTGTACATAAAGTTAATTTATAAGCAATTTAAGCCTAAGTACAATACTTAAAGCATTAACAAAGGCGGCCGTGACAATTGCTGTGTCTGACCTGCGGTATTGGGATCAATAGTGTTGTTCCCAAAATTTCTCTTTGCATTGTAGAGTATATTGAGGCTGTTCAGCAAATTCTGGAGTTTGTCCAGCTCAGATTCCGGGTCAGGTTTTTTCGTCAAGCGTGGAAGCTCATTGTTGACCCTGTCCACCTCGTCCCTGTTGTAGAAGATTTACTTAGTGGCAACCAAAGAAAGTCCAGTTTCTTGGTTTTGGACATATTGAATCAGCTCAATACAGATGTGTTGTACACTTCGTCAAAAGTAAGGTCATTTAAGTCTTCATCAAAATAGAAATAGTAAGCCTGTATTGTGTTTGAAATTAGATGTTTGATTTTAATCGTCTTATTTTATCCTGTTACACTGGTAAGATAATGTGGAAAAGCAATTGAGGTCAATGTTTAAAACCTACCATAAAATGACGTGCAGTAAGCAATCATCTTGCCAAGAAAACAATTATTTCATAAACAAACAGATTCTGGTGTCTTTTTGACCTAAAGATCTGCCTCACCTGAGTTTTTTCAGCTGGGAAAGTGCATCGTCAACCTCTTTGGCAATATTCGGTGGAAGGTCGATGGAATCACGGATGCGGTTTAGATCATTTTCCAGGGCAAGGATGCGAGGCCCGAAGTTTCCTGGCTCTCCAGAGCCTCCAGGACGTGTAGGGTATCTCGGGGATAGTTTCTCAAGCGCTGCGCTGAGTTTCTTTCGCTCAGCATCCAATGTGAAGTAGCAGGAAGGACAAGATTGACAAGATGGGAAGGAGTCACAGTGTCCTTCTTTGCAGGAGTCGCAGCGGGACCCGGTGACACCGGGGCGACACAAACATTCGCCTGTCTGCTTGTCACACACATCAGGGAGGGTCCCTTCAGAGTTACAACGACACGCTGAGGAGAAAAGTCATCAAATAGTTATATAAAATTTTTAATTATTATGGATTACACAATGAAAGTATCTAAAAATCAGAGGAATGAAAATAATGATTAAAAAATTAACTGATAAACAACAAGAAAATGGCCAGGATGAGTCCGGATTATTAAAAACACTTCATTGTTTCAGTTGAGGTTGAGATTGGTGACCCTCATGCAGCTTTATGTTCCAAAACCATGCTTAAGTAGATATTGTGAAACATCAGTACCGAGAGACAGGGTTTGTAAAATAATAGTTTTATTTTTCAATTTCAGCCAGTGCTATAACCTTCATTAAATCAAATGTCAAAATTCTTGTGACATTAGCTCGCCGTAGATGTTCGAGTATTTTAGAGGCTGAGACTCACGTTTGCAGCCCATGAGGGGGTCTCCATATGTGTTGTCTGCACATCCAGAACATGTTCTTCCTCCGAAACCTGGTCTGCACTCACACTGACCTGTATTCTGTAGAGGGGAGAGGGGGTTATTTTCCTTAGATAACCATTGGATATAAACCCTCTCTGTCCGCCTTGGTAATGGCACTCACACATTTACACCAAAACCTTCCTTTCAAAATTACAGACGGAATTGATCTTTAAATCTATGTTGTAATGAGAACAGTGACCATGGCTGGTAGTTGACAGAAACAAGATGTAACATATCCAGATTGTTTTCATTGTGCTTGTATATCCCATTTTTTGAAATGTAATACTCATGAGCCACTTATTGTTTTTCTCAATATTTAGTGTGGTTTATTGAATTACCGTCCACTCAGATTTGGACTCTACATAGTCAAATGAGCTCATCCCACCTTATATTATGACCGTATCAAATTGTATCTAATTTTATAATCTCAAGTCATTTTTATGTGATGTAATTAGCTGACATGTAATTTTATTTTACCCATTTTTATAACTCCTAATCTTGTCCTACCACAATTAAGTAAAGAAGCGAATTCAGTCCAACCATTTATTTATTATCTTTAATTAATTAATTAATCAATAACGACCTTTTTTTTTTATTATTATCGATTAAATTCCATCCTTCCCCAATATTTTGGAAAACCCTATATCATTAAGGGTTGAAGATATGTATGCATATGTATGTGCTTGATTGTATGTCCAAGTGGGATGCACCGAGTTATGAGACACATATATAACATCTGTTAGAGGTCAAAGAGGTCGCAAGGTCCTACCTGGTCACAGGTGTCACTGAATGACTTTGTAGGGTCGCAGCTGCAGGGTTGGCAGTGCCCCGATATTGACGATTTCCAGTAGCCTCTTGCACACTTGTCACAGGTGAGGCCGTGGAAATGATGTCTGCAGGGACACTGGCCGGTCAGCGGGTTACACTCGTCTGAGAGCGACCCGTCTGAAGAACAGATGCACTCTGGAGGACAGGCGTAAAGTCCAGAGTCAGTGAGAAAAATCTGAACGGAGTTCAATTAGCTCAATGGCAGATTGCAGCTTTTCATTGCTAAAAGCATCTGGTTGGAAATTGTTTTATACTTGCCAAAATTAGAATTTTAATATCTACACAATTAAGAGGCATGCCTTAGCTTTCTGCTATTTGATTTGATATTTGGATGAAGTTAAAGTTGGACTTCATCATCAAGTGACCAATTTGATTTTCATTGTCGGTACGGTGACTACAGACAATTCACGTTTAATGACATTTACTAATATTTTGTATATTAAGAACACTTTCTTGGATTTGCACATGTTGCAAATGTGACCTTTGAATTTTTTACCAAGATAATTACAATATCATATTTTTAAAAAATATGCATGAACCTCAAAATCCAGTATTACTGTCCACATAGGGTCACCATTGTTCTTAACCAGAATGTTATCTGTTTGTTATTGATATGGTTTTCTCACTAATTTTTAACTAATTTTGACCCGTTAAGGAGAGGGAACAGAGGTTTGTTAGAGGAACACATCACTAGCCATAAAGGGGTATTTTAATAAACTTAAAAAGATGCCCCAAAAAAGAACGATTAGATTTAACAACAAAATGTTACAAATCAGTAGATATTGTTCAATGTCAGATACAGTGGTGGTGTTTCAGATATTTTCAGCTGACAACCAAAATCTCTTTGAAAATAGGGGTATATGTGACATATAACAAGTCACACAAGGGGCTGCAGAACATGTAGTTCACATGCATGCATGTGTGTGTGAGTGTGTGTGTGTGTGTGTGTGTGTGTGTGTGTGTGTGAGTTGGACTCACTGGAGCAGCCCAGCGGGTTGGAGGCGCTCAGGCCATGGTAGCCTCTCTTACACTGGTCACATCGCTGCCCTACAACATTTGCTTTACATTGGCAGGAACCTGTGACGTCATCACACCGGCCGCCATTTATGGTCCCATCAGCATTACACACACAACCTGACAGAAACACAGTGGCACACATAAGTATTTCAAACACATTTTGCAAAAAAGAAAAAAAGTTGTATTTTTAAAAACGGTTGCAAATGAGAAGTGTTGAATATAAAAATACACTTTATGGCACTATTGCAATACAAGGTAAATATGCCTAGACATTTTTGGATACTACTTTTATACTTTTTATACTTTCAGATTTTATTTTATTTTATTTTATTTTTTATTGTATAATATTTTATTTTAGTTTATTTTATTGTAGTTTAGTTTTAGTTGACACTGTCTATTCTTTGTATGTTATGCTGCTCCTGCCATATAATTTCCCAATCCTGGGATGAATAAAGTACATCTCATCTCATCTCATATATCTATGAAATGTGAATTAATCTTTTAATTGATTAAAAAAAAGGATGATCTATAATGGTTTTGATCGTCATATTTTGCACACTTTCACAGGATCCACTTACGGATGCAGGCATCAGGTCGGTCCATCTGGCTGTAGGGGTTGGGCTGGTATCCGGGGGCACACTGGTCACATTTGGGGCCGGTGGTGTGATGCAGGCATCCCTCACACACGCCTCCGCTTCTCCGCCCGCTGGCTTCGTACAGAACCGGGTCAAAGTGACAGCGCTCGGCGTGGTTATTACACTCACAGCCTGAGGAGAGAAGATTGACGGGAGATTCAAAACGTTGCATTTCATTTAGAATGTGATTTGAAAATTTCCCTAATTTTCCTCTGCTTTTTGTGGTATGTTTCCCAGATGGCCCTTGCTGCAGACGCCACGGCTCTCCAGCTGCATCAGTCTTGCATCAAGTTCCTATTTGAACTGAAGGCCCATTGGACTCTGCAGGATTCGTCTTGCATGCGGACTCTGCAGAGTTGCTGGCCATTAAGAAGGGAATCTTACGTTTGCAGGAATGGGTGTTTTGCTCCACCGCAGGCCTCCAGGGCTGGTCGTTGTAGAGGTCGTCGCAGCGCTCACAGTTCATGCCTGCCGTGTGATGCTGACATTCACATCGTGGGCCCACCTGCAGATCCGGCATGTGGATTCATTATCAGATGATTTAGCGGCGTTGATTCCACTAACTAATCCAACATTACAACATATCAGTTCCATAAGTATATAGGGTTTTACTAGAGTACTGTAGCGAGTCATGAATGTTGGGGTTTATGCTGATGCTTGTTTTCTGTGTGAGTTTGGGTTTGCTGGGAATTTTATGGGTGTGATTTAGAGTGCAAGGAATTCTGTTTTTCTTTTTCTTTTTACCTGGAATTCAGCATGAACAGTTAGTTGTATTGCAGGCTTGTGTGGCGTGGCTATGGCCGACAACACCTATTGCTTATTAAATGGATGTTTTGCCGTCAGCCAGTTTTTTTTTCCCTGACTAAAACGCTACAGTACATTTTATGTGTGCATTCTTGTTTCCCATAATGACAAGTTATTTAAATTACATTAAGAGAATTGTATCTAAAGTATCTATACATATATATAAATATATCTACACATACACATATCTATATACATGGACACCTTCTTAAAATAATCACCTAAGTCAATTATATGAATATTTATGAAAATAAAGTAAAAAATCATATATGTGTGTATCTATGTATATGTATCCATATATTTATACAGTGGCTTGAAAACGTATTCATACCCCTTGAACTTCTCCACATTTTGTGGCGTTACAACCACAAACGTAAATGTATTTTGTTGGAATTTTTTGTGAAAATGCAACGTAAAGCGGCATACGAATGTGATGTACAAAAGAGATATACATGATTTTTTTTTTTTACAAATAAAAAAGCTAAAAGTTTTTTTTGAATGAATTTGCACGAATACTTTAGCAAGATACTGAATATATATTTACATTTACTTGATATACAGTATATATATGCATATTTATCAGAAAACACAAAAAAACAGAGCTATATGTTGAATAACAAGTTGACTTGGGCAAATAAAACCCAATCATGTCAAAAAATGACAGGCAGTTATTTTGAAACGGGGACGATGTATACATTTTGCTTACTTTTTCATCAAAGATTAGCAGTTAAAATCTGTTTTTTCAGCATAAAATTCTACACTTTTTTTTTTTCGGGGGGGGGGGACTGTCCTAATCTGTCATCAATTTTAAAAATGATTTTCTTACTTGCATTTGAGTCAAACTGAGTCAAACGACTTGTTTATGGTTCCCATAACCCACCTGCTGTCCGTAGGTCTGAGGGTAGCCCTCGTCCTCGGGCAGGCATCGGTTGGCGTGACCGTGGCACATGCAGCTCCCTGTCACACGCATCTCCCTCACGGCGTAGAACTTGCTGAGTGATTGACCCGGAAGGTGCGGCACGTCACCCAGCTCCGTCATTCTCAACCTCAGACTTGTTAAACTCGACACGTCTGTGGACGGGACTCAGAGTCAGTCGGCAACTCTCTCTGGGTAAAAATAACACGGACAGAACTGGACCGATGCTCACCTTCCCTCTTCTTGCTGTCAGGGAGCGGGACATAGGCATATTGACGCAAAGGGCTGAACTCGATCTGGAAAAGACAAGTGCACATATTTTCACAGGTTACTGTTTTGAATTGCAGAATCCTTGGCATCCCAAATTGTAATCCAATCTTTTTTTTCTTTCTAAGAAAATAGTCAAACAAATAAACTCCAGAGGTGCTGTAGCTTTGACGTCCAGGAGTCAGCCTGTTTGTGTAATATATAAAAAAATCAACCAAGAGTTCATAAAATTGAGATTGTTTTTAATTTTCCTCCAAACGTTTTTAAAGATAGCCACTGAGAGTCACCGCTGGTTTACTAAAAGAATAGATTTCATCTTACTTTGAATGATTTCTACTTGTTTTACTCAAATATTTTTTTGTAAATTTAAACTTTAAACTTTGACTGGGTCAAAAATAATTTGTCTGAAGTTGATGTTTTACAACCATTTCTTTTTTTTCTTATAATTAGAGTTTGGGTGATAATAAATAAAAATAACAAATGTAAATTATTCACATTAAGAGAGTAAACTAGCTCATGTTTATAATAAATACCTGGTTTAGAATAGCATTATTCCATAGCATTAAAAGTCCAATTAGATGATTCTAATTATTGATAATCAAAATTATAATATTATACAGACGTGACAGAGTATACTATTAAAAAAAGCCTGCTAATTAGATATGTATATTTATTTATAGGTTTAAACAATTTCCCAATCATGAAATCATCAAAGTACATCTCATCTCATCATCTCATCTCATGTAAATAAACAATTCATCAATAAATAAAATAAAATAAAATACAATTGATAAAATACTACACCATCTTCTTTAAAATCTATTTTTTTTCCCGTCCATCTGAATTAATTGTACCAAATGGCAAGGATAAACAGCAAAATAATTAAAAATACAACCATTACAATGAAAACAGAGCTTGATGATATTCTTAATCGGAAAATAAAACCACAAGTTCTTACTGATTGATCCTGGTAAGGGTCTTGTCCAGTAGGGGGCAAAGTTTGGCAGTAGGTTGAGTCCAGGGTGAGAGGCAACGTTGTGGGAACGCCAGGAAATGATCTCTGACAGTCTGCAGCCAAAAAGAGCGACGCGTGCCACGTCCTGCCTCCATCCTGCGTCCTCTCTAAGACCATGGCGTTCGGCCGAGGGCCCTGCAGACCCCCACACCCAATATGTTAAATCAGTGCATTATTGATCGCAATCACTGATCTATTATAAGTTCCTTCTCTTTATTCTACATGTAACATTCATTTTTTTCCGCCATGGAAATGAAAGGCGTTTTTTCCGTGACACCGTGTGAGGATTAAAAACTACCGTATTTGTTGCGCACCTTGAATTTCAGGTACAGGTTGTCGAGCCGAAACAGGTGCTTGAGGTCCAGCTCAAGAGAGACTGGGGTCTCGTCTGGGGGGAGAAATAGTGAACGCATTACCATCAGAAATGAGATACAAGAAAAATACGCCGTAGAAATAATTCATTGCAAAAAGTTTTCAAATGCGGAACATCATCATCAATACAATACAATACAATACACTATTACTCTAATGTTAACCAATGTCTCGTTCTACAACTAATTATTATTTCCCCTTGATACTCTATTGCAATTGCTGACAATTGCAATATACCTCATCTCTGAATGTTTACAAATGTTTCCGTTTACAATAATATTACCGATTACTCCAGTTGCACATCTGACTTTATTGCATTGTATTTTTTTTCAATTGGTATTATTGATGATTTGCTGTGGCGACCCCTGAAGGTAATAGCCGAAAGGAGAAGAAGAACTGTAGCATATTGTTGCATTTTACCTCCCCTTTTTGTTTTTGTTTCCTCATCCACGGAGCAGGATAACTTATGTATTTATTTATTTTGTTATTTTTAAACAAAACTACAATTTTATTGTATTTTGCGATGCAGTGACAATAAAAGGCTATGCTATTCTATTGTATTCTATTCTATTCTGAATCTGGCTGTGTCCTGACGAGCAGACCTCATTCCAGCGGCAGTTAATATTGTTGTAGAGGTCGAAATGCTGTTTTTAAATTTTTTTTGACTGATATTATTTTCATTTGAAAGACGAGCCCATGAATGTAATTGAATGCAGTCTTTTACTCTTACCTTTTTTGGACTGCCACCATCGGTTGGGCCCAGCAGAGGACAGCATGTCCTGAGCTGTGTGGGCCAGCGAAGCCCTGGGGTCCCTGGAGTCACAGGGACAGCACTTCATCCTCCTCTGGGGGAAAAAAATATAAGAGATGGCGTTAGTGAAAAATGACATTTTCCAACCACGTGCTCCACATTTATATTATGTGGAATAATGATACACCACATGATCAATACACCACTGTGTTCCAGAGTTAATAAGCTGACTTAAATTGATACTCAAAAGATGATGGAAAATATTCAAGAGAACAAAAAAAAATAAAATCTGAAATAAGCAGTGATAATTACGCAAGATTTAAAGATTTCTACTGTTACCAGTATGATGCTTTGCGGACTGAGGAGCTAACTGAAAAACAACACGTGTTGATAATTTTGGTGGCACGGCTAACATGCCTGTTTTATCAAAATAGAAATAATACCCCTTTGAATTTTTAACTGGTCAGTTCCAGGGTGTGGGAATCGAACTATATCTATTTTGAGAAATGTTGCAATTTAACCTCAATGTTGTGTATTCTTCGATCAATTGGCATTGTATCTTTTTTTTTATAATATTGTATATCAGGCTGTAAAAATATCATTAACCAGGCCATTGCCGATTCCACTGCTGTAAAGACGGTTTCTGTAAAAACACGTTGACCCGTTGAGCTCCAGTTAATGAAGGAACAGAGTAACGTTAGTGAAAAACACCAAGATTTCCCGTCACACCAACTTTCAGCTGCTGGGTCAGTATTCTGCCTCTCTGGTGTGTGGACACCATCTGCTCTCCAGTGAGGCAAAAGTTCCCTCTGATTGCTGTTTGTTGCAACATTGACACGGAACGACGTGCTCAGTCGATGTGTCCCCATCCAAGTTTTTTTTTTTTTTTTTTTTTATACGTGCACTTTAACGCGCTGATCTTGCTCCATTCCGCATTCTCAAAGCAAAGTAACAACTGAAGATTTCTTGATTTTTGATGTTAGAAATGGGTGTGCTGCTGATTTAAAAAAAGCACACACAGCTGATTATGCAAACCTTGCAGTGTTATAAAAGAAAAAAAAAACTCAGCTAAATAAATAATTTCATGTTTATTTTGAAATTGAATCTATTTCTTCACCAGCTCAGGTCACAGACACACTGGTCAAACACAGCAGGTGAACTCTGACATCCACTGCAGCCTTCAACACTCACACACACACACACACACACACATGCACGCACACACACACACTCTTCACTTCTCCGGCCACAAATGGCAACCGTCCTGGAGCAGTAGTAACTGATTTATTCCCACTTAACACATGTTGAACTATGCATATGTATAACTCTGCGAACCTTTATCTTATCTCAGATATAAAACACTCAGCTCTCACACACAGACGTGTGATTTGTTCTTCTCTTTTATTTTATTTTTTAACCACCTCACCTTAACTGCCCTATCAAATGTGAATATACAGTATGTAGGTGAAAAGCTACTCAACTTTTTTTTTTTCCAAGCTCTGGGCACCACTGTGTGCCACATCAAACATGGAGTGTTTGCATTTGGTCAGTGCCAGCTATGTGTCAGGGTGATGCAGGGGATTTTCAAGAACTTTGCACGTATTATCAAAGAAGATAAACGTGCCTTTCCTCGGGCGACCAAGGAGGAGCTTCCTCTGCGTGACCGAATTGAGTTGACGATACAAGTGTGTTTGCTCAGGTGCCATTGAGGAGGGCGACTTTCGGCTCAGATAAAAGGTCACTCGCTGTTTGGGGAAGAGGGGGCAACAGGACGCAAAAGATGGGAACAACAGAAAACATCTGAATGTCGTAAAACACTCAGAACAGAAAAGAAATGGCTGCCCTATGAAATTCATTTTGATCTCACTATTGTTCCTATTTGCAAATTCTGTCTGACTAAAAATTACCGTTGGAGTTTCTTGTTTATTTTTTTTTTTTAGCTCTCGTATTTTGAGCAACTTTGAGCAGTTGAGCAAAAATCCAATTTGAATGTGGCGTTGTATTTTCTGTTCTCTGTTGTAATTTGCGTTGCATTTTAGGAATCTTTTTTGACACATGAGGTTAAAGTTACTTATAGACTTACTTTTAATAGAAGAAAGGGCAAAATAATTGTACAACTAAACAAAATTGACATATGTATATCATATTTTTATAATATATAGAAATGGCTGGGTCCACTCATTCATTTCTTTATCTCAATCAACATTGTAATTTTTCTTTTATTACCTTGTGTTGATCCCTGAAACAGTAGAAAAGAAATATTCTGAATTCTAAATAAGAATTCACTGCTCCGCCACAGCCCACGGATGTAACTGGATGACAGTCACAGCTTGATATTGTTACAAAACAGATAAAAATGACCCCAGGTGGAGCATAGAAACATGATCAGACAAGTCCTGCCTGACTTGTTTTCTTTTGTAAGAATCATGCGTGAGTGTGTGTGTGTGTGTTTGGTGTGTTCCTCAGGGTTCCTGCCCCTCCCTGTCTGGACCATGCGTGAATCAGGTAGGCGTAAGAGAAGAGTAAAGTTTTATTTGTGCAGTCCACACCTAATGGAGTTATCATTTCCCTGAGGCATGTGTCCACGTGCACTTGCAGGCATGCATTTGCATGCACACACGCACATACATACATGCATGCACCCACACACCCACACTGCTCAATCGCACACTGGAAGGAATGAAGATTATGTAACTGAACACTGCACTGTCTTTCACATTGCACTTAAACATGTTTTACATTCATCTTAAAAAAACCCAAACAAATTTTTAAAAAATCTGAAAAAGACAAAAGTGAGATTTATACAGTAACCCATGATAACTACATTTAAATTGATTTTTTTCTCAGACGTTTTTTAATGATCGCACAATGAATTAGCCGGTTGTATCCAGACAGTGATATCTTGCGATTATACACCCGTCATCATTGCCATGCCGATCAGGAGGTGGCCAATGTGTGTCACAGCCGGCAGGTGTGTGTCTGTGAAATGCTTCAAGGGTCGATATGTAGGGAGGGAGGGGCCAGCAGTGCCTCAAAGTGGCCATAAGATGCCTTTAGATTGGTAACAGTCATCACTGTTGGATAAGATTGATACGGTTACAGCATCAAATTGGTGAACTTCCAATTGGTCACTGAGCTAAAGGTTCCAGCAGACTGGCGCGGTCCCTCACGGGACTGCTGAGTAAAACCTGTTTGTTCACTTCGATCTTTTTGTAATTTTAAAGCTTTTTTCACTAAATCTGTAATCTGTTCTTCTGCTTCCGTGCCTGCTCCTTCTACCCATCAGCTTTTCGGTGTAACGGAAAAGCAGATTGAGACATTTACTACTGAGATGGTTCATAAGAAGTTAAAAATTTTACTTTACAAGAAGAAAATTTTTCCAAATATAATAATTTATAAATCCCTCATGGGGAAAATTCCTTCTCTACATTTAACGCATCATGGATGAACCATGAGCAGTTGGCTATCGGCAATAAGGGTGCAGTTAGGGGTTCAGTGTCTTGCTCAACAACACTTTGACACACTAAGAGGAGGTGGGAATCGAACCAGGAGTGTTCGGTTCCAGGGACGATCGATCTTCACATAAATATGATTTTCTCAAACAGGCAATTTAAGGAAAAAAGTAAAAAAAAAAAGATTAATGGTGATTAACGATTAAATACCCAATATTTTTAGACGCGACGTTTTGACACAATGAATAAATCAGCATTAAACTGCTAAGCCAGCTGTTTCTGCTGACTCAGATGGACCTCTGTTGAAAGATGGCCATCAAAGAGCACTATTACAACACGGGGTTCAGGCGCTGCAACCAGACGGATTGGCACATGGAGAGCAGTCAGCCAAAAGCACCACAGCCTCTAACCTGCATGTCTGTCTGCTGACCAAGACCTTTACCCTGATACCGAAAACCCTGTTCAGGGACCCATGAGTGCCTTTTTGTGAATAGCTGCGTCATTCACCACCCCTGAGACTGCTGTGCCTATCATATGAAGAACTGAAGCTGAATATTGCATCAGAACCCCCCCCTTATTTTAAGATGTTTGACTCTAATTCAATTGCCTCCATTGATATCATGGAGCCAGGAGGCTAAAGAATACCACCCCTGAAGGATTACTGGGTCTTACCTGTTGGTATGGGGTACAGTAGATCTCTGAGCCGGTCAGGCCGCAGGTAGAGGAGGCCTGCAGTTGGTTTTCCCGGCCGATGAGCAGGTTCCCACTGGAAGGGTAGCAGGCCCCTTGATAGCAGTCAGTCTCAGCTTGTGATACTGTGGCAATGCCTGCAGAAAAAAAGTTGTTATTAAACTATACCAGATTACATTAATATAATCCAGCTCAAAGATAGTGATGAAGTTTAATACCAAACATTGCGAGACGTATGCTTATCTGGATGTTACAAACATCAGGTTATATTCCCGTATAATCTTTTTTTTTTTTTTGGCAACTGGACTTAGTTGGTGTGAAAGTAGATGATACAGAGAATAGGACAAGATATGGGAGGTGGTTTTACCGTGGCAACCCCTGAAGGGGACACGCAAAAGGAAAAGAAGAATACTTGTGAAGGCAGACCAACTCCCATCCAAGAGGCCTCTTCAATTCTATTGAACTGCAGGGAGTTTCCAGGATGTAAGAGCTCAGGGTTTTTTAACAAGTGTGAAATCCCAGAATACTCGGAACCATACAGCACCCTAAGGCAGACCCTAGTGCTCCCTGAGGACAGAACACCCAGACACGACCTTGAAAATGCGTTGTATAATGGAAAAATACAAAGAGGAATACGAGGACATCTGTACTGAGGAGACGACACAACAAACGGATGGTCCAACAGGGGTTAGACACCTCTATAGGACAAAGAAACTTCCTGTGAAGACGGCACTTTCCACACTTTGGTCAAAGGAGACCAAAAGGAGTCAAAAAAAAACATCTTTGTCAAACTGGCGAGACCTTCATGAACAGAGGGGTCTGCAATACAACCTTTCGCATACATACAATGAAGTCCGTCCATTATCTCTGTTGGCCTGAGGCTCGGGACGGAATCGTCTGGACCTGACGAGGGTTCTTGATCTCTCAAGCAAGGCGCAGATGTAACTGAGGTTGAAGTTGCGCTGATCTGTCTTGGGACAGATCTTAGCGCTGCATTGTTTGTCGGAGTCCCCCTTTTCTCTTCAATGAAGGTGTCTCTCCAGTTTGACACAAATTTCACTCTTCTGTCAAACCACTTGCATTCTCTAACAGACAAGTGGACATTGCTGTCTTCAAAGTTGTGTCCCTTGTCTTGGGGAATGTAAGTGCAGAATCCTGTCTTGAAGACGTGACTCTCAAATGTTGGATGATCCATTTGCTGTCTTGTCTCCCCAAATATGGAGGTCATCACATCCCCTTTTTGGATTTATAGTATATGCCACATTTTCAAGCTTCTATTTTGGTGTTCTGTTCTCAGGGCGTACCAGAGTCTGCCTTAGGGTGCTGTAGTGTTCAATGATGACCTCTCCAGTTTGACAAAAATGGCTTCTTTGACTCCCCTCTCAAATCCGAGTGAATTGTGGCCAAAGAATACAAACGAAAAAAGAAAACAAACTGACTTCTTTTGCTTTTTGCCATCTACATATTAGCGTACGATGACCTATTCAGACTGCATCTCATGTGAGACCACGGGATTCATACCTTTGTTCCCCAAACTACACAGAAAATGATGCACACCATAACATAACCCAATTTGACCTCGCTGCTGCAAAACAGCAAACCCTCTCAACTTGGACCAATGCCAAGCCCCGACCGCAGCAGTTTTGTACCGGAACTCCCAACGATCTGGTAGGACTTAAGAAGCATCTCAAAAGAGAGGTGAAATGTCTTCAAGAGGAAAAACTCCGGTGGCCAAGACAATATTTGATGACGATTCGATATGAAAGCACGCAGGATCGGTCTTATCGCTTTCAGACGCCTTTTAGATCAACATGGAAGTGGGGATGTTGCACATGCGTAAAATATGATGCCGTATCATTAAATTGCTCGCAGAAAACCACCCTATCGACAGCCAAACTGGGCCTCGATGTACATCGCGCTACGTACGAGCATTCTAATCTCGATCAGTAAGAATTCAGATTATTGAATTATTGAGTTTGTCTGGTGATGTGTGAAGTCAATCAATTTTCAGCCATAAACTGAAAAAAACAAACAAACTCTGATGACATCACAAGAATTCACATACATGAAATATGCACTTCACAAAAATCCTGCATACTTGAATGAATAAACTTGAGAAAACTACTGACTATTGACACCTTTTTAAAGTCTTGTGTTTTTCCATACACTTATATTTTCCAAAATGTTTTCACCTGACATGTAAAGTCCTCTGTGGGGTGCGGCACTAGGTTTTTAAGTGGTACAGAAAACTAACCTCATTTATTTTAATTCAATCTGCAATGTTTCTTCTTAATAGTGGTTAAAAAGTTCAAGTTAACAAAAAATTGCAATTATTTCAGCCATTATTTAAATGACAGCTTTTGATAGTTATGATTAAACTGGGGAATGTGTCAGCTATTTATGTGATGGGGATTTAAAATCTCCCCCCACGGGCAAAGAATATTTTGTTTTTCAAAACAAACTGCATCTAAAGTAACCAAAAGGCAGACACGGTATGAAGAGCTGTGCATCACTTGATATTTCCAGAGATCATTTGGGTGATAATTAAAGAGTAGACTACCGCCAAGGCACGTCTTTGTCGAAAAATAAATCAAAGTACACCATTTGGACGGAAGAGCAAAGCTCGACTCATGAAATCCTGTCAAGGATAATGACTCTGAAACATGTGCCATCATGACTGGAGAGCCGGCAGGGGAGGTTTTATCTGCCAAAGAATGGAAAACTTGCACGCCGCAACCTTTTAAGTGAAAAAAAAAAAAGATAAAAAAAAAAAAAAACCTGATAGCGGTGAAAAAATGAGAACAGACATTTTCGAAACTCAATATCCATCAAAACGCAGCTGAAATTGAAAAAAGAGAGTGAAGACTTACCACATAAAAGTAAAAGTAGTCTCATCCTAGGTTCCATCTGTGTTCGGACAAGAAAGCAGACAGTGTGAGTGTCTGTATGGGTGAAAATCAAAAGTATATGTGAGGTGAAACCCACCTGGTCGTCACTTCTGGATCGTCCTCTGTTAAACTGCTGGTGTGTGTGTGTTGGTGCTGTTATAAACACCTGGACCCTATGATACAGTGTGTGTCAGAGTCACACCCTGCAACACCACTCCCTCCATGAATCAACACACACATGCATATACACATACGCAGACAGGCAGACATAGGGTAGGCACAGGAAAAGCCATCAGCTGCATAAAACAAAAACAAAACAAAACAAAAACAAAAGAATAAATGAAATAAATTAAAAAACAAAACAAAAAGGATAACTAATAAAAATGCTACTTTGTGTAAACCCTTATTTGTCTTCACTTTCCAGGACAATAATAAGGGAATGCTAACAATATAACAAGTCAGAAAACTTGAAACCTCACCAATATCACTTGTGTGCTCATCATTTTTTTATTTATTTATTTTTTTTTAGCAAAGTAATATGTTACTTGGCTTAGCCAAGCCTTATATATTTGATGATAACAACAAAAACAACATAAAAACAGCTCTGGACATTTTTAATGTATTGATAAAGTTAGATGTGTTACATTTTCAACCAAAGAAATTTGAAATGAATAATACTAATAATAATAATGATTATTATTATTATTAATAATAATGGCAAAGCCATTAATAAGGGCAAAGCTGACTGAACTATAAGGAGTAAAAACTGCATTTGTACAAATATACCAACAAATATTAACAGGAAGAAATGGATCAGACGACTTCACGTTGCCAACCAAAACAGACAAAATACAAGGAAATAGCAGATAATACCGTGAATCAGAGTCCTGTCGGAACAAATGGGAGAAAGAATTGGGTTCTAATGAGAAGGTGCTGCAGCAGGTGGAGAAGGAGACTAAATATGATACCAAACCTATCGCTTGCCTCTAGTGAAGGCTTACTTCCCAAATTGTTAACTGTACTATATTGTGTAGTACAGGCATGTATTACATGTGAAGTTATCACAGTGTGCTCTTGAGGGTGTTTTTCTTTTTTGTTTTTCTTCTTCTCTGAGCAGCTGACAGACACTTGAAGAGTGAAAGACATAAATTCCTGAAATGCCAAAGTATCAAAGAAACATGTCTCTGCAAAGTCAGATATTATGGATACAGTATTCTGAACCCTACTTTTCGTTTCTTCTCACTTTCACCATTTTCATTTCAGCTCTACCGATCTCTGGCCGTGTCAAACACATACCGACAAACATAAACACGACTATTTTGGGCAGAAGCTATTGAGCATCACACATTTAAAAAAAACAAAACAAAAACTAAATTAAACTACCTCCCCGAATGCTACTCGTATTAGGAGTGGGACCCGAATCTTAGATTTACTCACATTAATATGGAAAAATTTGAATTGTTATACGCAGGCTATGTTTTTTGTGTTTTAACGATGTATTCAGTTATGTTGCATTACATAGTCTCATGTTTTGATGGCACTACCTCAAATAGTCCAGCAATAGCATAACAAGGGATCATTAATATTTTTGATTTATTTGGGGAAATTAAAGACACTCGGGAGAAGCCCGCCACTATTTCTCCTTGACAGAAAATGTGGTCGATGAACAACCGATATTTTTGTGTTACAAAACTGTCCGTGCATCTGATGTGTTTTTCCACCACACTCGCACCGGTCCAATGGGAGAATTAATTTAATCCGGAAACACGTGCCCTGCAGGCAGGGGGGGTGAGTCGGTGTGGCTGACGGCACACTTCTGATCATCACCTCTGTGTAACCAGATTGACCTGAGGGCCGGTTGATTACGCCGCAGACACATTTACCAACCACAGGGTGTGTCCCCTGACTCACCACACACACACACACGTACAACTTCAGGCAAGCACTTTCATGTCTTTAATGGCTACGAACGGCAGCTAAAATTTACTCAGTAACTTGTGTTTCCTCACTATCAACAGTGGGGCTTAGTAACGGGGAAGAGTGAGTAAATACAGCTTCAGGCGGGGAGGAGGGCAGCCCTCTTCACTCGCATTGATGGAGGCTAATGGAGCCAAAGTTTCGTTTTTTATAAGATACAGTGGAATCTCGGCTTACGAATGTTATTTGTTCTTTGACTCTGTTCAGTCAATTTTTCCCATCGAAATCAATGCAAATGCCATTGATCGGTTCTCAAGCCCCCAAAAACCTAGTGTAGGGTTTATTTATGGCAAAAAACCCAGAGTAGAATTAAAGATAACAGTAATCATTAATGTGTTTCTGGCGTTCATTCTCGTCTAGCAAGAACTTGTACTCGGCGTTTCCTGCTTTAAATCAGCAAATAAAGCCTTCTCTCTTATGAGACCCTCACTAACGCCATTTCCAGCAAGTTGGCTTTCGTCAACCCAAACAAACAATCATAGTGGCCAAAATGAGTTTTCTCCGTCGGATGGCTGGACTTTCCCTTAGAGATAGGGTGAGAAGTTTGGGCACCCAGGAGTGACTCAGAATAGAGTCAATGCTCCTCAGTATATAGAGGAGTCAGATTAGGTGGTTCGGGCATCTGGTCAGGATGCCTCCTGGGGGAGGCGTGGGAGAACACAGGGAAGACCCAGGACACGCTGGAGAGACTATGGCTCGGCTGGCCCGGGAACGCCTTGGGATTCTCTCGAGAAGAGCTGGAACGTGTGGCTGGGGAGAGGGAAGTCTAGGACGCTCTGCACTCGCCGCTGCCCCCCCGACCCGACTTTGGATGGGCGTCGAAGGATGAATGGATGGATGAAAAATGTATTTTCTACTTTTCCCAGACTTGAGACCTTTGCTTTGTTAACATAGCGGCCCCTTTAGCCATGCCACCCGTCTTTGGCGCATCTTTGTCCTTCAGGATTTTACAGATAGTTGACTTAGCCATGTTGTGGTGCTCTGTAACAATGAAAACCGCTCTCACATTTAGATATTTTTTCATTTTTTTCAGATGGACCACTTCTTAAAACCACCATCACTACCACGCTGGATTTTTTGGGGGCCATAATGAGGACTGACTTACTGAAAATAGCACAAAAAAGCAGTATAACAGGAGAACACAATAGTGAACTATTGTAGTACCATACACGACTGCCACTGCACTACAATCCTACAACACGAAAATGCTACAACGCCACAACACAAAACGACAAAAGGAGTTTGTCTCTTAGTATGTTCGTGCACAGATGGCTTCTTTGCAACTCAATCGAAAATTTGATCAAAAACTCAATTTGTTTGTGATTGGGGGCATTCATAAGCCAAAGTTTTGCTCTAATTGAACGCAGGGTTTTCTCAATGATTATTAGCATCATTGCATTACGTATCAAAAGCACAAAATCACAGCGTAGGTGTGTTTTGATTTGATTGATTCGAAGATGAAGGATGGGTTGCCACGTACAGTTATGTGACAATCCGTCACGCCACACATGCGGTGTAAACTAACCGGACCAACAAATAATGGACTTATGAGCTGTGGCAGGGTTATGAAATGGGATGGATGGGAAAATGACAAGTCCATGACCTCCTGCCCTTCCAAAAGGCTTCAGAGCCCAAAGCTAGAGTTGTCAGTGTCAGCTGGTGTCAAAGCAATCAGCTCAGTCCAGCATGCCCTTGTGACCTCTTCTCCCTTGCGCATGTGTGTGTGCGTGTGTGTGTGTGTGTGTGCGTGTGTGTGTATATGTGTATATGTGTTTGTATATGTGACAATGTATGGCAAATTTGTGCAGAATGTCAGCCTAAAATTTATAGGTCATCATTACTTTCAGTGCTCCCTGTGATTCTGTCTTAAACACGCTAAGACAAATAGATTTACGCGTGGTTAACTAACTATTCTAAAAAAAAATTATAAAAAAGAAATCCAGCAATCAAGTCAAAACCAAGAAATGAGAGGGACATTTTAAAGCCTTTTTTGATGACAAAGCTTGTGCACAAAAACCCACTATACAATGTCAAGAATGGAAGGTGCTTGTTAGGGATGCTTTCGGCATCAAATCCAGGGAAACATGACATTTTGATAATTAAAACAGTTATACATCAGAGGACTTATTGGAAAATATTTGGAAAAGACTTATTGAAAATTATCATCTTACACCTGCTGACATCCAAGGACAAGTTTTGAGTCACAGACTCAAACTGAGATTTTACAAAGACTGTGAATCTTACAGGGTCACTATTTACAAAACTGCAACTAGATTTGTTTGGCAATTTTGTCCAACCATGCAATGTTCTCACAGGGTGTCTGCAGAAAGTCTGGTCTTTCAGACCTTTACTTCTTTGCTCGGTTGTGACACGCTGGAGAGTTCACGTCGTACAAGCCGGGCTGTTCTGCCCAAAGCTCCACCATCCGTTCCTCTTTCTGGATGTTTCATATTGATCAGGACATCTTTCGCCATTCACATTAATCCATAGCAACAAATACAGCTCTGGTTATTGTTTGTCTGGTTGTTCGTTAGGTTTCCTGTTTGCGGTTTTGCTAAAGCTCATCTTTTGGCTGTTGATTGTGTTACATTACTGAAATAACTGAAAAGACTATTATAATCAGACACGTCCGATATTGTTGTAAACCCAAGACTAGGAAAAGATTGAGTGCGTTGCGACTTGAGTAAAACTCCTAGGATTTCCCTCCGATTTTCAGTTTTTAGTCTGAGACCATGAAATTCTTTTGGTGCAAGCCCAGCATTAAACAACTAAACCGTTTCTGTGCCTGGTATACAATTTTACGCTGAAAAAGCCAAATTGCCACAAATGAGTTGGATGCGGGATTCAACCAGGGTTCAAGTCAAGTTAAATTATGTTTATAAAATGCCACATAGCAATGCAGTTGTCTCATGACTCTCCATATAGAGCACGTTTTGACCTTGCAGAAACCCCACATTCCCCGATGAGTGAGCACTTGGCAACAGCGGCAAGGAAAGACTGCACCTCAACCGGTACAGAAGAACTTGGAAAGATCCAAGCTCAATGGTGGCGGCCTTCCGCCTCGACTGGTTGGGGTTAGAAAGAGAAAGATGGACAGAGATAGAAAGCAAAAGTGTGACAGAGAAGGGTGGTATGAGGGTTGGGAGGGAGAAGTGAAATGGATCTAGATTTGTTACCGGGTTGTCCCGAAGTGACAACTTCTGCCGTTGGATGTTGAGGAATAAACTTCATATTCACGTCAGGCTCCCGTGTGTGTTATCACGGTGCAAGACTGTGACTCACAGAAATGAGGAAACAATGGAAACTTACCATTATTAATATGTGTTGAAACAGGATCGTTGATAACATTGGAAATTAAAGGGAGCAGACAGATGTAAAAGCAAACATTGTGAGAAAGCTCTTCAAGTTAGCAGGTATGTTTACTCCAGACACCTGCATGCTATTTTGAAAATTAGAAAACATAGACTAATTCATGGTTGAAAAAATGCTAACGAAGCTTATAAACTGAGTTGAGCGGAGCTTGTTTTCAAGTTGTGTTCAAGTAATGCTCTCGTCCTCGCTCCATACCTGGCATTGGCTTCATGATTTGCGAGTTTTCTGTCGCAACATGCTGAGAAGACACGGCTGGAGACGCAGGGTCGTAATTAAACCCGGAGTTGACTCAACGCATTCATAAAATGAAAACTGTTAGATAGCGAACACATTTTTGTCTGGCTGTAAAAATTCACAACATACTTTGGCAAAGCTTTGGATGAAGGTATCAGCATTTTAATCATGTTTACCTTTGCATTGTTGTCAATTAGTAGATGCTTATAAGGAACCTATTCATTTCATTTTGAATGTACTTTGTTTTCGGGTCTTAACAAATTCACAATTCTTCGCCTGATATTAGTTGAAAATTATGCAGCCAGTGTTTCTTTCTTTCGAAAGATTGATGGGAAAATTACAGGAGTGACTCAGACTCACTATAACAATGACTGGCAGATTTCAAGAGTGTGTATCGGTTCCCTTTTCCGCAGAAATAGATGCCGATTGTTTGAATTGCAGCCCGCTGTCTGAGAATATTTTAGTTTTTTCGGTATTTTGACTTATCAAGATCATTCTCAGAAGTTGAACGGGTTTGAAAATCACATGGTCGTCTCCAATGAGGGGAGCGGTCGCAGTGATTCACGTGCTCTCCGGTGTTAGTCACCAATGCGGCAGTGCGTAATGTGCAACCTCGTCCACTGTACTCAGCCCATCCACCCTGACCATCCCAGACAGGAGCTGGGTCAGTGTCAGGAAGGGATATTTGTGTACACAACCTTTCCCCTGATTCCCTGTTGATGTTGAACATCACCATGGACTTGATCAGCATGCATATATAAAAAAACACAAACAAAGAGACAAAGACAACCAGAAACAATTAGCTTTGTGCTAATTATACAAAGTGCTAATTTAGCTCTTGGCATAATTTACACATGTTATATACTATAATATATACTTAAAAAAGCAAATATTAAAATAGATCACTTTCATTTTGAAATTTTAATCATGTTAGTTGTAAACTAACAAGTAAACACCGTGTCAATATCTTCTTGATGAATTATCTACAAATATTCTTACTCTCCTGAAAACAAATGTTACTTTGAGGAGACATTTATGTAGGATTCAGTTGAGGGTCTCAACGAAATAGAGGGAAAGAATCAACACGGGTCGTTTAATTTGCTTCCTGAGACGAAGGGGAGCATGTTTGCATGAGAATATGCCAAAAATACAACTTTCGCTCTGGCTCCCGTGTGAAAGGTACAAAAAGATTAAAGTATCCTTTTTATATCTTTTTTTTTAAATTATTTTTTTAACACGCTTAAAACATGTTATGAGGACCTGAGAATAAGCTGCTTTTTGTCGGATACAATATGCGTCAGATATCGATATTGTCAACAAACAATATAGTTATATAAATTCTATATTGACTGTCCCCTTTGCAGACAAAATTGTGAGGCTACTGTTTAACACACACACACACACACACACACACACACACACACACACACACACACACACACACACTTGAGGAAATGTGCATGGAAGAAGTTGGATAGCGTTCCAGCAGCAAAACGTTTAGTAATACTTGTTGCAGCAGGGAGTTGCCCCCCCCCCCCCCCCCCGCCTCACCTCCTTCCCACCCTCCTCCCACATCATCAATATTAAACAGCTGCCGTTGTGTGGGAGGAGAGACGGAGATATAAGTGACCGCGGTAACCAGCCAAAGGTGAGCCCTGGACATAGTTTGATGAGCCTTTTATCTGATAACAAATAACTCCAGAAAATACATCAGGGTAAGTTTTTTTTCATTTTTTGACATTTTCTTAAAAATAATCTGCTTGTAAAAAACAAATGTATTTAATTTTTAGAGACTGTTGTCCTTGCTCAATAATGTAATACATTTCTAAAATGAGCTGAGATATTTATATATTTATCATGGATTTACCATAAAAAAATACTCCCACATGCAAACAATGCATTTACCAAATTTATCTGAGCAGTTTGAATAAGTACTCTGCCATTTAAATATTTCCTTTTGTTTATTTCTCCATCAATTTATATTTAAAATTCATGGAAAATCTGATTTTGGCTCAGAGAGAGTCAAAGGCTATAAGTATTGATTGTGGCAGTGATTCTTTATAAGACAATAAAACAACACACTGTACATATTTCGTTGCAAAGACTCAGGAGAAGGATACTCCTGGACGTCCGGACTATACTCCAAACGATTGATCACGTGTCTTTTAACACAGACACCTGCTCATTTCCCGCCGTGATGAGTCCGAATCACTACTGTTAAAAAGTTCTTGGACGCTGCTTAGATGTCCTTGGACAAAAAGACAAAGAAACCAAGTAGATGCTGAAAGATAGCATACATGTTTGGCACCTGCCTTAGGGTCAAGAACCTGGACAAAAGAGGCTGAACTGTTGAATTTCTAGAGTCTGTTAGATTGGCGTGTAAATCAGAAGTTGGAAACAATTACCGTATTGTTTTCAGCCACGTTCTGTTCCACACCTTGGTCCAAAAAAGGCTTCTTATCGACCCTTTGCAGCCTGTGCCAACCAGCTGCCCTGTAAATCAGGTGTCTTGGATGCACTCCAGCACTGGGGGCTGAACATACTCCGTTAATGTTTGATGGATATTGCAGTGTCTTGCCTCAATGCTAGTATTTGAAAGTTAGCTAATCGCTTTGTCCTTTTTTTCCTTTTAATAGACCCAGGCCGGGAGGTTTCACCAACCAGAGGCTCAGCTGAAATGGAAAGCGTACAAGAGTTTATCCCCTTTGCCAAAGAGATGCTGAGTCAGAGGCCCGGCAAGGGGATGTTGAGGGTCTACCTGGTGGGGTCCGTGTTTGCGGTACTCGGGACGGTCATCGGTCTGGTGGACCTGGTGTGTCACCCGTTCTCCGCCGGGGAGCCGATTGATGAGGAGATGCTCCAGTTGATGGCTCGGGAGGAGAAGAGGGTCGTGGAGCAGAGGAGGCAGCGAGCGGACAGTCAGGAGATGGAGGTCGCCGCTCTTGCAAAGACTCGTACACTGAGCCAGAGGAGTCTGGCTTATCGTCTGCATGCCTCTTAGAACCAAGCAGAGGGTCGCTCATTATTTATTGACTGTTTTGACTGCTCGAGGCGTCTAAAGCAGCCACATCCATGACTTTTTGCTGCTGGTTGATGATGCATTCAAGTATTGTAGGCATGTGTGTGTGTGTGTTGAGAAAACTGGTCACATTTAGGTTTGCTTAAGAAATGATCACTGTTTAAATCACACCTTGGGATGATTGTATAATGTATTTAAGACATGTCTGCCTGCCAACAATGGCCTGTTGGTTAAACAGAACTTAAAACTTATTTTTGTTGTTTTTTAAAAAAGGGGGGAAGAGAGATTAGATTTCATACTGCGCTGCTGACCAGCGCCACCTGTTGTTTTAGATGTATCTGAATTCCTTCCTCAACATCCCAGTGTGAAAAGATTGTATGTCTGGTTAGACCTTGTTGTAAATGTATATAATGTGCAATTTTTTTTAAAAAAGGTATTACAATAAAAACAGATTTTTTTCTAAGCTTTTGTGTTTTTGAAAAGTTTCAAGATCAATTTCAGAGTTGTTTAAATACAGAGTATTAAATGGAAAAAGTAAGCACATTCCTCCTTTACTGCCAGGGAGTAAATCAGTCAAATATACCCAGTGATGTGGCATTTATTTTGTTATAATGTTCTTGTGTGCACCTTCTGCTTCCTCTCTCACACCAACTACTTTCATATCCTCTCTCACTACATCCATAAATCTTCTCTTTGGTCTTCCTCGAGACCTCCTGCCTGGCAGCTCCAATTCCAGCATCCGTCTACCAATATATTCACTATCCCTCCTCTGTAAATGACCAAACCATCTCAGTCTGGCTTCTCTGAGCTTCTCTCCAATACATCTAACAAGTGGTGTTTCTCTGATAGACTCATTCCTGATCCTATCCATCCTGGACACTCTCAAAGAGAACTTTAGCATCTTCACCTCTGCGACCTCTAACTCTGCCTCCGGTCTTTTCGTCATAGTAACTGTCTCAAAGCCATAAATCATCGCTGGTCTCACCACTGTCTTGTACACTTTTACTTTCATTCTGGCTGATAGTTTTCAATCACATAGCACCCTTAACACCTTTCTCCACCCATTCAAACCTGCTTGAACCCATCTCTTCACCTCTTTTCCACACTCTCCGCAGCTCTGGACTGTTGACCACAAGTACCTGAAATCCTCTAACTTCTTGATCCCCACTCCTCGTAGCCTCACCGTTACACCCGGGTTCCTCTCATTCACACACATATATTATGTCTCCCTACTATTAACCTTCATTCCTCTTTTCCAGAGCATATCTCCACCTCTTTAGATTTTCCTCAACCTGTTCTCAGCTCTCACTACAGATCACTTCATCTGCAAACATCATGGTCCATGGAGATTCCTGTCTAATCTCATCTGTCAGCCTGCCCATCACCACTGCCAACAAGAAGGGGCTCACAGCTGATCCCTGATGGAGTCCCACCTCCACCTTGAACCTCTCTGTTATCCCTACAGCACACCTCACCTCTGTCTCACAGCTAGCATACATGTCCTGCACCATACAATGCAGCTCCCTCTGGCCTTCTCTGTATTTCTCTATCAGCATTCTCAAAGCAAATACTGCATCTGTAGTACTCTTTCTAGGCATCAGGCAATACTGCTGTTCACAAATGCTGACTTCTGCTCTCTAGTTTCAATTACTTTTTCCCATAACTCAATTGTATGGCTCCCTCTATAGATGCCACAATTCTGCACATCCCCCTTACAAAGCTCAGGAGCTGGAGATGGACTCTCTGAGAATGTCATCCAAGATGAGGGCAATTCTCAACTCCCACTCCAATGACATGCTGACCAATTACAGGAGTCGGTTCAAATAGTAGACTGGTTGTATTTTGCTCTGGTAACTTATCTTAAACCCTGAACCCCTTATTATCTTTAATCATTACTTTCCCTTTATTTATCTCATTTAATTTTATTACTTTTCTGGACGTTGCATCCGGGATCACACAATTTCCAAAAGGATCAATAAACTATTTTGATCTCTTTTCGATCTCCGATTGAACTCGAAGCTCGAGGGAAGTCACACGGGAACACCTTAGCGTACCAGCCCGTCGGGGCAGCGCTGATGCACACTCTTGTGTCAACCCCACTCCGCTGTGAGCACGCCCCTCCCCACCTTCACCCCTTGGTGTTTTGATGGCAGACAGCAGAGTTTATAGGGTCAGCGTTCCCGCGGCATGGCTAGCTGAGATAGCGCATTGAACAATAGCGCAGGCGTGGCACGTGAACACACACGAGCAGAGGGCCTTAAAAATCCAGAGTAAACACGATACTCCTTAGCCTAAGAATAGTTTGAGTGATGGCCTGTGCGAGCGAAGAAATGGGTCACGCTTACGTCACGGTTGACCTGCACTGATTTGGGGGGGTTTGCTCCGTATGTGAGGGTGCCGTTGTGGGCCGAGGAGGGGGAAATAGACGTCGATCAAAAAGCAGAGGAGAGGCCATGCTGGATTGTGATGAGGGTGACAACTTAATCTAAACTAAGTGTTCTCTCAGATCTAAGAGCCTCACTTTACGATAGATACATCACAGGGGATGAAATTTCAATTTTTCATGTGTCCATGGGGTTATAATCTGCATTGGTAAACTTGAGAAAAAAAAAAAAAAAAAAGGTTCCTCTAATGATTAAAAGCCTGGTCAAACGCAATTTAAGAGCTCTCCCTCGATTTAAGGAGGTCAGAAAATCATTTTCTGACTTTAATGCCTCTGCAGAAAAAAAAAAAACAACAAAAAACGACCTGTGTCAACAAGCCAGGCAAAATTATGAACCCTCCAGTCGGACAATACATCAGTTTAACCGGGGGGTCTAAAGGTCAATTGTAGGGACTCAAATCAAAGTGACAAAGGGTTTGGGAAAGGTTTTTTTCCCCCCTCTGTCTTTCATGGAAACAGGGATTTAACTTGAAAGGTTGCCAGTGGATACAAAAGGCAACACACACAGTGTGAAGCAAACTGCTCCAACCCCTCCCTGAGTGTCAACCTGGCAGTCAGTGCTCCTTCCTCTCAGACACTGGCTGTTTTCGGGTGACTGAAAATATATCTCTAGAACTGCGGGGGCTGTATTTCAAACTGATCAGTGAGAAAAAAAACGCCGAAAACTAATATGTGGACAAGTTATATTGTCTTCGGTGACAATGAGCGCCGGAAACAGGACACGCTTCAGCTGGATATTTAAATCAGATGCATTATTTATGTGTCTTAACATTAAACCACACATTAAAGTCTCTTGAATACTTTTTGAATACTTTTTGAGCAAAAGGGGTCCAGCAGCCAATCTGCCCGTTGCTGGTTCAGAGCGGTGGGAATGAAGGAAATAGTGGCCTGTTTACCCTGCAAGCATTGGGCGGGAGCCAGCATGTTCTATAGCCGGGGCTTCATTTTTCAACTGGTTGTTTAATGTTGTGTTAAAAAGTAAAAAATAGAAGTCAAAAAATAAGCATAAATTAGAAAAAAAAAAATGCTCTAGTCTGCTGTTTCTGCCTCCCTGTCAAGCAGTCATGAGCAAACGGTTCAGTGCGGAGGGCAAAACACAAATCTGCAATTGAGTATTAGATAAAAATAATAAAAACTAAAAAAACTAATAGTTCAACACGACTGAACAAGCTATATTTACAATCAAAACTTTATTTCAGAGAATGATAGCATCAAACAAGGCATCTTGTTTTTTGATATTTCTTTAAAAATGTTCGTGTCACTGGTCAGTGATGAATAAAGCTGCTACATTTTAATTTCCCAAAACACCTAAAAGCACATTAAATTTTTTTAAAAAGATGATTATGAAAAAAATACATGTTTTTTGTATCTATTTGCAGCATGTACATGCGTTTTAAATACTGATATACACATATGCATATTGAACTGATTTTTATCTGAAGAAGATGCTGAAAAGTACATCATTTTCATGTCATTCTAGAAAACGGTCTTACTTGTAAAACCATGCCGTATTTATGATGCAACAGTTTTATGAAAACGAATATCAGAAATTGGATCCACCGTCTCAAAGGCCTCATTCACTCGGTCAACAAAATACATTAAAAAAAAAACCAAACAAACATATTTGTCATTGCAATATGCAGGTGAAGGAAAAATAAACAAACCAAAAAAACAAATGTAAACATCATGCAATGACATACGTTAGAATTCATTTTGGTTTACTTAATGAATGCAGGTCTATGTGTTTGGCCAAATTGGTTGGAAAAAACCCCAGGAAGAATAAAATTTAACGTACTGCAACTGAGCTTTCTAAGGTCACGGTTATCAAATAAAAAAAGTGACGTCTGGATCTTTCGGGTGTCCATTGGCAGATAAAAATTTGATGGGAGATGGTGACTTATATTTGCAGGAAGGTTTCCCCTTAATTTCATCCTTTTTTCCCCAACCCTGGGGGAGTACAAGCTGACTTTTTTATTACAGAGCATTAGGGGTGTCTACAGTGCATTGCGTCATGTTATTTTCTTACAGGGTTTTTGCATTTAGATATTTATATATCACTACAGTTAACTGTGGTGTGTAGCTGTTTGCAGGGGTGTGATGCTGCACATCGCACCAGGGGTTGGTCCATGTTGAAATGTCTTGTAAGTGTCAGCAGGTTACACTGTTTTACAGTTTGATACAGTATATTACAGTGTGTGTGGTATATTCTTGCATTGCATGTTAGAAATATGTAACTTCAAATTGATTTTTTTTTTTTAAGCTGTGTTACATTGTATGATGCATACGGCGGGACAGTGGGGCAGTGGTTAGCGCTTCAGCCTCTGGTTCAATTCAAACAAGTGGACCCTTCTGTATGGAGTTTGTGTGTTCTCTGTTTCCTCTGGATTCTCTGGTTTCCTCCCACAATCCAAAAACATGCAGGAGGTAAATTGGAAGAAAATTGAATGAGTGATTGAGTGATTTTTTTTTTTTTCTGTGTATGTGGCCTTGCGATTGACGAACACTCCAGCATCCCCTGCCACCCTGAGTGCGGGATAAGCGTCAGACGATGGATGGATGGATGATGCAATATATGCAGCACATACATTTATGTCATATTGGAAATTTAAGCATTTTGAGAATGGATTAAAGTCCACTCTTAGGAACAAACATTGAATTAATTTTGTATTTTAAACATTTTTTCACATTTTAAGCCACCATTTAGTGGATAGCTGATATTAAATCTGTTGTCTTCCTGACACTGGACGTTGAAAACACTTTGATTTCAATGAAGTTTTGGATACATTTCTTAGGGAATCAGGATGATGCTGGGGAGCAAGCGCCAAAGATTTTGATGGGTCTTGATTTCCTTTGTCAAGGGATTATAGTTCCCTCAACTCACAAAAAAAAACAAACTTTGACGGTGCTGCCATCATGTCTGACCTCACAAGACCAACTGTGGATTGCAGACCAACTTTCAGTAAACTGTAGGTTTTGTTGTCGGAATTGATTCTTTACAGAGTGACGCATATAAGTCGGTGTCATGACGTTGTACGTTCTGCCGGATCCTCTTATATTCCCCGTACAGTCTGCGACGCAGAGAAAAACATGTCCGCATACGTACGAGCTTGGCAGCCCGGCAACCTGGAAACATGCTGTCCATTTAGCGTACAGCCCCGTGACAAACTGAGAACGCAAGTCAAATCCCCCCCGTGAAGTGGGGGATCGGTGTAATTCAGTGACACGGCACACAGTGTGGCCGCGGAGAGACGGTTTATGGAGCCGCGAGACAAAGAAGGTTGTCCTCCTGAACACATGAACACAGGTTGGCCTACTTTTCACTGTACATATATATAGCCTCCGCATGAGCAGAAAATTCAACATCAAATACATCAATCCATCGGTCCGCTTGATGTATTGCTGCTCCGTTTCGGCCCTTAAAGATATACGGTTAGTCTTGTGCCTCCAGGAAACACGAAACCTTTAAACACAAAAGCCTAACAACCTCCTCAGCACACGTCTGAGGACGCCACCTGCGTTTTATGAAACAGATGCTGCTGCCATTTTTGTGATGGTCATGGTCTAGCAAGAGAAAAAGAAAAGAACTGAAGTGTAACTAATATGTTAGCTTGTCCCGGCCTCTGAGCCTGGGTATCCTAAAAATGGATAAACTATCAAAAAAGTGGAAATTAAATTTAAAGTTGTTGTCAATGTTTAACCGTTGAGTGATGATTGAATGCTCATTTCAGAGGTCATCTGCAGTTTCATTGATGGGGGTAATTGCCCTCTTGTCAGAATATCCGTTTCCATGGTAACACCATCATTGTCAGATCTGAGGCAGCAAATGTAAGTGAGCTTGTTTTTCCTAATTCCCTTTATTTTATTCTATTCTATTTTACTTTATTTAATTTTATCTGAAACATGCAAAGCTGCATTGTTAGATACCATCCGCTGGACTAAATTTGAGAGTTCTGAAAAAGGCCAATTGTGTTTTTAATTGTTTTTATTCAAAAGTATAGGGTGATGCTTTGCCATGCGTTCTGTGCGGACAGGAGAACTAAAATTCTGTACACTTCCAAAAGGCCCAAACTTGTGACAAACACGGCTGAGGGCAGAAAGTGGAAAGTCTTAAAGAATTTCTCTGAGGGGGAGACACAGCTGCTGTCGACAGGAGGTCAGTTTTTGGAGTGTGTTTCCACACAGCGTGTGTCCGCGGCACACTTTTTGGTCACAGCTGTCAAAGTTTACCACGGTGGACTCAAAAAAGCACTATTACATCTCAAAAAAAGGAGAAAAAAATACAACCTAAAAGCTGAATCAGACCTTTGTGATCAGCTGAGCATTTAAAGGCAGCACTTTTCATTTGTCATTGGAACTCCATGCAAAAGACGTATTATAATATGTAAGGAAAAAAAGAATTATAATGGGAAAAATAATACATATAAAACCCTTGATCCTTTCTGATACATTCATACTTTCATACCCTGCATCTCGGACGCACAGCAGTCTTGTCTGCGTCAGACTCACCTCCTCTTGGACTCGCGGCCACTCGGCACTGCCTACCACAGTATCTGTCCGCCACAAGCCACGTCTACACATTGACATTGTTGTCAGTGCTGTTGGCGGCGGCCGTGCCCGCCGCTGATCCGCCAACCGGCGACTGTGGGGTGACTTTGGCCAGCCGGTGCTCCTTGTTGTGGGCGCAGAAGTGACACGAGGCGCAGGTAGAGTTGCAACAGGGCAGGAAGCGGCAGATGCTGACGCGCCACAGGAACCAGCCGGGGGACCAGCAGCACCAGCAGAGAACCAGGACGCCCGCCACAACGCCCAGGAGGATGTACAGGACCAGCACAGACACGGACGCAGGAGAGTCTGGAAGTACGGGAGTGGAGAGAAGCTCAGGTTACACAAATAATCATTTCTATTGGTGGGGAATGCAGGAGGGGCTTTAAAAATCTAATTTATTCAAAGGTTGGGATTAAACAAGAAACATTTAAAAAGAGAATGTAAAATACGTGGTTTGACTGAATGGCACGGGAGGAAAGGAGAAGAGTGGAAAGGAAAGGAAAGGAAAGGAAAGGAAAGGAAAGGAAAGGAAAGGAAAGGAAAAGAGGGGAGAGGAGCAGAGAGTGAAGGAAAGGCAACGAGGAGAGATAAGGAAAAGAAAAAGAAGGAAAAGTGAGGAAAAAAGAAGAAATGAGAAGAGAGAAAATGAAATGGAAGTCAGGGAAAAGACGGGAATGGAAGAGAACAGAAATGAAGGGAAAAGGCTTTTGTTTTCATATATTTTCCCAGAATTCCACTCCAAAATCAACACACAAATATATACATTATAAGGAAATAAAATACATCTTATAGCCGACATTCTCTGACTGCGGGTTCGGCCAAAGTTCGCTGAGCTTTTGGCAACTTTAGCCGCAGCCTGATGTCGTCCCGAACAGAGGAGTGTCTGTTTTCCGGGTCGGTCCGGCCTCAGAGTCCTCTTGACAACCAGACTGATCCCGGAGCAGAAAAGGGGACGCTCTCTTTTATTTATTCTTTTTCCTTTGCCCGCTTTACGAGGCTTCGGGGGAGAAATTAACAACTCAATGGCGGCCTCCATTCAGTCTCTGCCCAGGGATCGCGGCGCCCTGCATCCCAAACAGACCTCCATCTGTCTGTGAGCCCGTCCTCCACCTGGCCGCTGTTTTTCCAAAAAAAAATAAGATAGAATAAATTCAGTTTTGTTTCATAACTCACCGGTGATTGACTCGTGACTGGGTGCGCTGTCTGGCGTGCCGCAGTTCGTGCGTGTGGGGATCGCCGCCGTGGGACGGTTCACGGAGGGCGGGGGCGGCGTTGCTATGGGCGGAGGCGGTTCGGGAGGAAGAAGCTGACCTGCTGATAAAATCATAGATTCGGGTCAAACATTTGACATCTCACGGATCCATTTTTGTTACACCGTGAACCCTGACCTTACGACCCAACTGACCTTTGCAGCCAGTGGTCAGGTTCTCCTCCAGGTCGCTACCGTCCCCGCAGTTGTCGATGCCCTTGTCATCACACACCAGGCTGAGAGGGATGCACTTTCCATTTCTGCAGGTAAAATAGGGGTCGTTGCTGCACTCTGATTGGTTGAATCCTGGGAGGCGGAGGGAGAGGGATCCTATTTGTCATCAGAGTTAATATTAATGAAAGAATATATAAAAATATATATATACAAATATTTATGAAACTATATATGCTATTTATTTTTTTCAAATGATTTCACTTTTATGAAAGAAACGGGTACTTTGATATTTCTATTGATTTCAGGGATTTCTTATTGTTTACCTGATCACCACTTCATGTGATTGGGATGCAAAACATTAGGATATTTATAGAAATAGATTAAGAGCCATAATTCAGAATCTCATAATGAATACAGGGAGAAGTTGGGACAGTGGCTTCTGCCTCATGGCAAGAAAATCCCTGGTTCGATTACTGACAGGGGGGTCTATGATGAGTTTGAACAGTTCTATGAGTCTACATGACCTGTGAATGAAAGGGTGAATGGTTGTATGTCTCAACATAATGTGTGGATGACAGTTGTCTCTACATGATGTGCAAATGATTGGGTGAATATTTGCATGTCTATATATGGCGTGTGAATGAGAGGGTGAATACTTGTATGGCCCTGTGATTGACTGGGAACCGGTCCAGGCTGGCACCGGCCTATTGCCCAATGACAGCCAAAATAGGCAAATAGGCAAAATAGCAACTGCGTGCAGGCTAAGTGATGTAGATAATAAATAATTAGTTCTCCGCAATGAACCCATAATGGATGAACCATGAGCAGCAGGCAGCCGTCGAGCAGCACCAGGAGTTCAGTGTCTTGCGCAACAACACTTCGACACACTAGGAGGAGCCACGAATGTTTGGTTCCAAAGACGATTGTGCTACTTCCTGTGCCACGCTGCCCCCATGAATGAATAAATGAACGGTGGATGCGTCCATCATACCAAGCCTGAAGGAGGTGAAGTCCCCCACGAAGTCCACTCTGGGCTGGGTTCCCCGGGTCACAAGCCTCAGGGTCAGGTAGTTTCCCGTGGACAGCACAGGGCGGGGCGGACTCTTCCCACACAGCGGAGGCCCCAAGGGGGGCGAATTCTTGTCCCTTCCGTCATAGAACTGGACATACGAGCCGGCATGACAGGGGTCGCCTTGAGTCTCACCAGAAGTGGGCTCCAGTCTGGGGTTGAAAGGTGCTGAGCCACGAGGGGACTCGGGGAAGGCGGGGGCCGGACTCAGAGGGGCCACTCGCAGCAAACTGTACACCAGGAAGAAGCGGAAATGGAACTGGACCTTGTCCTTTGGGGAACTGGCCTGCATGGTGAGGTGACAGTCGGTAGCCATGGTGACAAAGTAGTACTTCTTGGACTCTTGGTGCGAGTTGATGATCATGCCGTCGCCCCGGATGGTCTGGCCGCAGAAGTCCACAACGTTCACTGGCAGGACAAAGGACAAAAGCACGGAAATGACCGTTGATACTTACAGACCGTTGATATCACATCTATACTCATTGAAGCAGCAGACTTACTGAGTTTTGGGATCATAATGTACAAAGTCAATGTAAACACCCCTAATATCCTAAAGAAAAATTCTGTAAGTAACATAATGTAGTCAAACTATTCCAAGCAACCCATTGTATGGATATAGAATTTATTTCATTTTGCATTCAGGGGGTTTGGTTTCTGGTAAGCAAACCCATTTGTATGGTCAGTCTTCAAACAAAGTTGCTGCATTTTGGCATTTTTAGCAAGCGGACTCACTCAGCAGCCGATCTGACAACGAAAAGACCCGAACAAACTTGGACTCACTGCAACGACTTAAACTCAGGTTTTGAATGTTTTCAAAACCTGCAATTATAAGAAGCAATTATAAGAAGCTGCATAAACTGGAAGTGCCCATTTGGGGATGCTGGGGCTTTTTTTCACCCCGATGTGAAAAAGCTACGTCCAGCTAGTGATGAAAGTAAAATAAAAGTTATATTATTTTTAACATGATTATTTTTGGCTAAATCTAGCATGGAAGTTTGCGGGCTCTGGGTCCAAGAAGCGTGTCGTTGCTCATCCACAAGCTGGAATCAGATTGGGGAGGGCAGATCCGGCTTCAACCCCTCCCAACCTTGTTGCCTCCGGGCTGCGAGCCAAATAATGAGAAAATTTACAGCTCGGCCCGGACTTTATTAGCTCTGTTTCCATGGGAGACAACTAGATCCTGCTGCACCGACCTCCAGGAATGTCTCCAAACCCGGGAGCCCCCCCGTTGGTGGGAAACAGCCCCCCCTCTCCTGACACACACACACACAGCGTGGGTCAATACAAGACCTCGGGTGGGTAGTCCAAAACATGGGGGATCAGAGGACGCTAAGTTCCCTTTAAACAATTTTACAGGATGGAAATTTGACTCTTTCCAAACACCATCCCTGTAAATAGAGTTTGGCAGAGAAGGGGACGATAGCAGAGGGTCAATCTGGGGGTAAAGGAGGGTGTGTGTGTGTGTGTGTGTGTGTGTGTGTGTGTCCGTAGGGGGGCATTGTATAGAAAGGGCAGCGGGCTCTCTGTGCATGCGTGTGCTTTCCCGACATGGGTGACTAACCCAGATTCACCTCTACTGATTCAGCCCCGCTGGGCATCAAACAGACAATCGGGACACACGGTGGGGGGGAAGAAAAATAATGTTCGATATCTATGCAAAACGGTGTAATAACACGTTTGGATACGGGCGTGCTGTTTAACTTGACAAGAGAGTCCAATAAAGTTTAAAAGAGTAAATAAAAAAACCAAAGACCTAAAACCAAAGGGATATATGCAATGTTCACATTGTAATTGTGCAGCATTAAGAACAAGCTCTCTGATGTTGTTTGAATTAAGTTCAGCTTCACTGAACATGCCGAATGTGATAAAATTCACACTGTCTCCTCTGAGGATCAAGATACTAATGATAATAACTTGTCAAGACAAAAAATGGAAGATGATTTCTAATTACTCTTAAATTATTTAAATGAGGTAAATAAAGATAAATCTGAGTCACAGTTTTGCAGGATCAAAAGAGCTTTAATTATTTGTCTACACATAGCGGATGAATGTAAATATATAAACAAAGAGTTATATAATATATAAATAAGAGTTTGTTTGAACGTAACAAAATGGAAAACTGTAAGGTAACACTAGACATGGGTTACTGAGTTTATGCTGAAAAAAGTCCAGGGGAAACAAACAGAAAATATAATGCCTAACAAATTATAAATTGAAATACAACAACACTGTAAAAAGGGATATACATGCATCCGAATTATAAACCATAACATTGGGCTTTAACTCCACTTGGGTTCGAAATGTGAAACTGGTGTAAAAAGGACATAAAACATCCTCCACCTGGTGCTATATATATTAACATGTTTAATCATTTAGCAAAATCACATTTCACCTGTTTCACATGTAAATTTAAGTCTCAAAATATGCTAAAAATGCAGTAGGTAGAAGTATACGCTTATGTATGCCTTGCTCATTACGTGACTCAATCAGTATTATTGTGTTATTGTACTGCCAAAATGTGTGTGTGTTTTGACATTTATATTACAGTCCTGGATTAAACAGCTGCACTTTATCCTCACTTTTATTTAAAATGTGTGTTTTGTATAATTCTTTTAATAATAATTAATAATAATTTAAATAATTTAAAATAATGATTTTTATCTGAATATTTTAGATAATAATTTAATACATTTAAATTCTGGTCCAAGAGGTAGAACAATTGTCTTTGGACCCAAACATTCTTGGTTCGATTCCCGGCTTCTCCTTGTGTGTCAAAGTGTTGTTGAGCAAGACACTGAACCCCTATCTGCTCCCCTGGCACTGGTGGACAGCAGCCTACTGCTCATGGTGGGTTAATTGCAGAGAATGACTTTCCCCACGGGGATTAATAAAGGATAGATTAATATTATGTTACTGAAGTTGGAAACAGTTTAAACCAGAACCACTGGGTTTTGTATATCTTGCACTTCTGAGGTGTTTTTTTTTCTGCAATCATTCTTTTCATTGGCTTTCTGTCAATCCATACACTTTAGATATAACTCCAGGTTATGTCTAGTCTTGGAGGAAATGCCGAAGCCCTCCATTATACCTCTAATTTATACCTTTACGCACCTATTTTCTTCTTCTGCTTCTGCTTTTCCTTTTTGGCTTTTCCCTTCAGGTGTCGCCACAACGAATCAACCTCCTCCATCTAACCTTGTTCTCTGCATTCCCTTCTCTCAAACCAGCTAACTTCATGTCCTCTTTCTCTGCATCCATAAATCTTGGTCCTTCTCTACGCCTCCTGCCTAGAAGTCCCAACCCCAGCATCCTTCTACCAATATATTCACTATCCCTCCTCTTGACATGGCCAAACCGTCTCAGTCTGATTTTATCTCCAAACATCTAACATGTGCGGTCTCTCTGGTGGAGTCCTTCCTCCTTCCCGAAGAGAGCGTTTGCATCTTTATCTCTGCTACCTCCAGCTCTGCTTCCTGTCTTTTCCTCAATGTTACCATCAATAAAGCATACAGCATTGCTGGTCTCACCACTGGCTTGTACAACTTTCCTTATTCTGGCTGATACTCTTCAACCACACATTACCCCTGATGCTTTTCTCCAGCCATTACAAACTGCTTCAACCCATTTCTTCACTACATCTCCACCCTCTGTGGACTGTTGACCCTTTGCTGCATTTTACCTTCCCCCTTTGTTTTTGTTTCCTACATCATGGAAAAGCAGTACAATTTTGTTATGTTTTGAAATATAATGACAATAAAACAGCTAGTCTAAGTACTTAAAATCCTCTACCTTCTTTATCCATCTAGCCTCAGTGCTCCACTCAGGTTGCACTCATTCACACACGTGTTCTGTTTGCGCGACTAATCTTCATTACTCTCCTTTCCAGGGCCTAACTCTATCTCTCAATTTTTTTAATACACTAAATAATTAAATCAAAGAGAGTTTAGATCAAACCAATCCGCGGAGTGAATATAAATTTCTTCTTTTAAAGAGCAGAATGATAAATTACACCCAACTGTGATTCTTTCAGAATTTTAATATGTGTGTGTGTGTGTGTGTGTGTTTACGTCCTACTAATCGTAGCAATCAATCGATCAAATAACGGGACTGTTCTTTCCTCAGCTCTTAAAACTGGAACTTATGTGGTGAAAAGCCATGAATATAATTCAGTTTCAAAATTGAGTATTTTTGATTATTGAAAAGATAATCGATTTTACGCAAACGGTGAGTTGCGCGCATATTTCCCCCCCTCCGCGCGCATCAGTCGCTGAGTCTTACCGGTGTCGATAGCGGCGCAAAGGAGCGTCACGGAAAACAGCAGCGGGAGCCCGAGGCGAACCAAACGGCCACAGCAGGCGTCCACCTGTCCCTCCATCGCGGAGGGGGTGGAGGTCACGGTGCTCACAGAGGAAGGATGCCGGTTCGTCCGACCGCACCTGAACGTCTCATCCCTGCATCCTTGGGGGAAACCTCGGGGCTCTCTGCTCTCCTCCATGAGCCTCCTCTGGCTTTTATTCAAGTTCAGCCCCCCCAAGGCAACATCACCCTGACAACACACCACCAATCACACTTTGGGCCAGAATTCAAAAGTTTTTTAACGCTTGATGTTAAATGTCCAATGCAACACAAAATATCATCGTTGCAGATGTTCAACCTCAGAGCTAGGTTCCACCTCATGTAAGGCTGACGTTAAAGCCTAAAATGAATATCAGCTTCATGTTAAAATCTGTTTTCCACAGCCGGTTTCTGTATAAGACGCCACCTAGAAGCAGAAATGTCGGTGCAAACTTTTTCTTTTTGTAAAGAAAAACTTTGAAATTGATCTGATGGAACACCTCCGACAATAACTGGTGAAGGTGCAGTCACCCATGATTTTTCATGGAAAACAAAAGAAAAAAAAAGATTTTTGTTTCATTTTCCACATTTGGAAAAAAGTGGAGTATCTATGTAGAAGTCATCTAAATAAAATCTGAAAATTTTGATAAAAAAGAAAACTGAAAAACTGAACTGTAATTTGAAACCAGTACCTTGAATTTAAGCAATTTCCCCCAGTTGAATCAATAAAGTATTCTGATTCCAATTCTGATAAGCGCAAAACAAATCAATGCTGGATTTTTTAAAATTTCAAATAATACACCTATTTAAAATCTTATTTATTTGACATCTCCAGCTTCCGGCCTGCTGTCAACATAATGCATATATGTGCCCCATCACATAAAACAAAAACCGAATTAAAAAAAGAAAAACTTGAATAAAAAGCCTGAGAGATCATCAGATCTTAGATGCTAAAAATCTTCAGAGATGAGACAGATTGTTTTTAAAGTAAAAAAAACCCTGATTGACAGCATGTCTCACCATTTGTCCTCCTGCACATTCTCTACGATGAAGAGGGAAATAAAAAGAGTGATTTATTGTCCTGAATGAATTCAGCAACAAGATTTAGTGCTGAGGAGAGAATGAGTCTTTGTCCAAAGCCAAAAAGGGCTGTAATGACAATGGACGATTAAAACAAATGTAAAAATGTGCATTCAACCTCTAAACGTGTAGATGTTTTCTGTTAAAGTGACTGAGATACTCACCCAAATATCTTTTACTTGAACTTGACCTCTATGTCACCCTTTCAATATTTCCAAATGCATTGATCGCTTTGTGATGGGAAGACCTGTTGAGTAGAACCTTGAGCAATCAATAAAGAGACAGTTTATCTGTGAAGTGTCTAAAATAAAACTTCTAGATACCTTTTACCTTTGGATAATGGAGATCTACATAGTTAAAAATTCCAGTTTGGGCTTAAGGGATACTTCCTGGATTATAGGGGTTCAATTGTTCAGTAGATCGCCTCACACGATAGTTTTGAAATGTTCTTCACAAGCTCCCTGTCATGATTCATATCTTATTTTCCTTGCATTTAATAACAGATGGGTATTTAAAAATACTTTAAAATTATGACGTAGAGTTATTATTAAACACACACTAACCCAACATTTAATGCAGGATGAATAAATTGAAGCCTTTCAGACAGAAATGCACTCCTTGCTTTCTAGAGCTTCGCAACAATTCACTCACAGCACAAAACTAGCATTGAAAAATTAAATTGACAAAATAAAATAATTCCATTACTCTTATAGCCTAGTTTTGAATGAAAGATAACAGATGTGTCCCTGCTTTGTGGTAGCACCGACAGGCCATCATTTATTTTGTTTTTTCACATTTGAATATTGACGTTTGTATTTGTCAAGCGGGTGTCGACCACCCTGCACGTGGATAAAAACATGAATATTAATCCTGTATTATGTGGATAGCTTAGTACTGAATGTATACTAACAAGGTACATTTATACATGGCACCAAGCACTGTTTCATAGAAAACACCATATTAAGCACTTGATTTATAGCATGGGGTCCCTGCTCCATCTCTAATTGAGTTTGGGTGTCCTCAGCCTGAACATAATGTATTACTAAAAAAAAAAAAATACTGAGTAATTCATGAGTTTGGGAAGTACTGGCACCTTACCAAGGTCCATGCGCTCTGCTTGAGCCTCCTGTCTTTACCGAGAGATTCTTTAGTGCGAATTGGCGTCCTCTAGTGGTTAATATGTAAATGACAACTGTATTTATCTTAACATTGGTGCGGATGCACACACACACACACACACACACACACACCTTCAAACACGTCAAATTACGGACTGGTGATCAACAGAAAGAGGTGAAAAGTCACAAATAAAATAATTGCTATAAAGAAACACAAACTAATGCAAATTAAAGAATAAGGTGAGGTAGTGAGCCGCGTTTCTGATTAAGCATAAATGTTGCCCACATGGACGGCAAATCCCAGCACATCAACAAAACAGGACATTTATCTGCAACAGATGTTTATGGTTCAAGTAAATTGGAAAAACACAAAAAGAGTCAGTTTATGGGCATGGAAAGGCCCAGAAGGGATGGGATAACAAGAAATTGAAGCACCTTTGTTGTCAACATTAGAGAATTGGACAATTATGAGTGCAATTGTTTTCCTCCCACTTCCACTGCCTTGCACAATCACACTTCCCCAAATTAGTGAAAACTTCAAAAGGCTTCGTAGTGACTTTTTTATAAACCATTTTACCCCATTATCCCGCCTCCCTCTCCCCCCAGAAGTACATCTGTATTGGATTGACAGCTGGTATTAAAGGTAAATAATCCAGCTCTGGGGTATAAAGCCTCAGTCTTACCTTGCTGGATGCTGGTTGCTTGAGTGATTTAATACCACGGTATCCACCTGGTAGAGTGATGTCCCTTTCCTGGTTGAGAAGAATAGTTTATCATGCATGATTACATTTTTGAATTAAATATGTGTAAATGGCCCTGCGACTGACTGGCTCCACCTCTTGCCTGATGACAGCTGGAATAGGATCCAGCATTTTAGTAGGTTTAGTAGACACCACTGACCGTGGATAGCTCATAATACTTTAGTTGATAAGGCAGTGATATGCTTATAGATGTAGCTTATCAAGAGCAATTTATACATTTAATCAGTCTCAACCAAATGAAGTATTAGATGGGCTGCAAATATCACAATTAATTTTGTAAATGCGTAAGAATAAATGACAGAAACAGAATAACATAAAATTAAGGTTTTGGTGTTTTGTTTTGTTTTTAATTAGAGAAAAAAATATGTCTTTTAAACAAACAAATCAAAAGGTACAGAGCATTTAAAAGAGACAGTAGAGTTAAAAGCTAGTCATTCTTTTTATATGTATATTTACAAAATAGAAAACAATGTCTAGCATTTGTGGCTAACAACACACTACTATGTTGTCACACAATGATGCAAGTAAACAAACAAACAAACAACCCTAAGCTAAATATGATGAAAGAAACAAGTTAGAATAATCAAGAGATGGATTAACAAATAAAATAAACAGAGAGGAAAAACAAAACATAACAGCAGTAGGTTTAGATTTCAGTTTTCGGCTAATAAAATAACATCCCGATGAATTCCTGTAATTTATATTATGCAAACAGTTAATTCATTTGGGAGCTTCCTGTTGACCTCAAGGTCCAAAAACACAAAAAGAAACAAACAAACAAAAAACACAAAATCAAAGATTTTCTATTGGGCTGATACAGATGTGCAATGACATTTGACAACGTCCTCAACAGAAATTAATTTGATCACATTTTTTTGTGTTTCATTTGAGAGTCTTGACTCTTCAGTTGCAGCGTTTCTACCCCCTTCCCTACCGTAAAAATGTGAGAAGAAAAAAAAAGGTTTAAGAAAGTCCAAGAAGAGATTGAGTTGGTGACCTGGTAGATGTAGCGGCAGACGAGCAAATTAAAAAACGGCAACAGGCATCTTCAAATCAAGCATTCATCCAGCATTTGAGGACCAATACCAGTGACTCGAAAAGATGAGTCTGAATTCAGTTATTGCTGGTCGGAATGATATATACATTCATACCGTATATTTTCATGCGTAGAAAATGTGTTCCGAGTGCAAAATGGGGGGGGGGGGGGGGGGGGGGGGGGGGGGGGGGGGGGTCTGCTGACGGCTGGTGTCACAGACAGGTTGTAGAAACTGTAGTATTCACTCCTTATCTTATAACTGCCGGAGCTGTGAAGTGCTGAAGTGACTCTCAATCTTCAAGTGCTCGGGCAAAATTCAGAGCAAACAGGATATATAGGACTTGGGAGGATAAAACTATTTCCAGTCAACCATATTACAAGGCAGTCTTATCAAATTTTGGATTAAAAAATTAAATGAAATAAATAAAAAAGATTTGTGCATTTCAGTCCGTTGCGATCGATCTGGAGTCCATTTAGCACTAAAAACAAAAATGTATGTATTGTATATCCTGAAACGTCATTAAAACTTTATAAGAGTAGACTTTACCTGAATGCCACCAAAATGCAGTGTGTGTGGTATCATTCTCCCTACGTCACCAAACTCCTGGTTTGAAGTGTCTGCATTTTCTCTCTATCTCAACATGAACGCTGCTGGCAGCCAGCTTAAATTAACAAAATGGTAAGAAAAGAAAAAAGAAACCATAACGTCACCTTGCCTGTTCAATCGGCTAGGCTGAATTACCTCATAACCCTCTCCATTTAAATCACTATGTTCGATATTTGTGTCAAGTGTAAAGTGTTGCTTCATACAAGTTCCTTCTCTTGTAAGAACAGTTTAAAAAATGGTTGCAGGGATGCTCAGGCTATTTGGAGGCGCTGTGTCGTTTTTGGCACAAAGAGATAATGTAACGTACCTGCTTGTGGTCTGAAATGATGTGCGTTTAAGATGCAGGCCCTCACGTTTCAGTGTGAGGCAGCATCACATACATGTACACACACGCGCACTCAGACACACTGGGCAACACATCTTCACATCTCATCTGAGATGAAGAAATAAACAGCAGAGCATATTTGACCCTGAGCTTCCAGGGTCATTGTCAGGGCCATGGCACTGCGGCTGTGAGAGAACTTGAAAAACCAAGTGTTGGTTGGCCATGAGGATAGATAATGTAAGCTGGGTTGTGTGAGCAAGTGTGGGTATGTGTGTGTGTGTGTGTGTGTGTGTGTGTGTGTGTGTGTCACACAGGGTCAGGTGTTGGAAAGCACACTACCCCCTATCCAGCCAGTTGGGTGGTGTCAGGGCTGCAGCCTTTCCTCGGGGGCGCCTGAGTGCCGTATCCAGGCTGGACCGGGGCCCAAAGGAGGCAGAGCGGCAAGCTCTAATGCAGTCGATTGATGATCTGATTGTGCAGAAGGTCCTCCTTGTTGTTGTGCATCGGCGGGGTGACCTCCTCGTCCCGCAGCCGCGCATTCTTACGGATTTCCTCCAGGGTGTACTCCTGGAGCAGGTTGCCATTCTCAAATACAGTCACCAGCAGGTCCTGATGCAAACACAGGATGAGCACTCATTGTCTGGAAATCAGGGGTTTTGCAAAGTTCTCCAGATACCTAATATTTCTAGATACAGTAACAGAAATTAAAAAAAAAGGTACTAAAAACTTTTAACAGCTAGTCCAAAGTGGCTTCTGTTTGACTTTACTCTCCTGCTTTCACACAAGTAAACATGAGAGTCTGACTGGTTTCTGATTTTGAAAATGCTCCTTCATGTTTCTTAGGTAAACATGAGTCTGACTGGTTTCTGATTTTTAAAATGCACCTTCATGTTTCTTAAAGGTTAGTGTCCCTTGGAATAAGTTAATAGGTAATAAGCCCCTTGTTAGAGTCTGATTATTCTTTATCAGCTGCTGTTAACAGTATGATGTGCTGATAAAAACATCATAAATGTAGGTACTGTTATGCATACGTTATCTGTATATCATTCATAAGAATGAAATCCAAGTTTTGAAAAAAGAAGACCGATTTAAAGAGCTTTCTCAAAATGTGTAATGCTTCACGAACTAACAGATTATTGATGGTGCTTAGCTTTTAAACGGTAGCTGAAAAAGTAGCATGTAGCTAAAATTGCCTTGGTGAGGGCTTATGAAGGTACAAGGATAATAACCTTCTTGAGTGCTGCTGTGCCTTTAAATTTTGATAGCAGCACCAAGCAAAACAAAAAAGAAACAAACAGTAAGTGCATAGTAAACTAAATTCCATGTTTAATAATGCAACAGATAGATACATGAGAGATAGATACATAGATAAAGATATGACTGGTAGGTGAATAGTTCAATAAATAGGTTATTGTTGTGTAATAGATGGCCCTAGATGACACATTTGTTGAGATGCTTGAAATGAAGCATAGGAACTCACCTCCTCAGGCTTGCCCGCCCCTCTTTCGACTGTCTCAAGAAGACCATCAGAATTTCTCCTCAGTGACAGGCGGCCTCTCTTTGACCCCTTGGACGGGTCCGTCACAGGCTGCTTGTACACGTCCATCTGGAAGATGCAAACATTGAAGGACAAATGACTCTGGCTCACTGGGAAGCGAGCAATAAGCTGAAAAGGAAAAAGATGTGATTGACAGAATAAAAAAAGTGTGTGACATTCATCACACACACACACACACACACACACACACACACACACACACACACACACACACACACACACACACACACACACACACACACACACACACACACACACACACACACACACACACACACACACACTTCTCCTGGGTTATTTTGATTTGCAAAGCATTATTCACCATCCTTCAATGATTTTGAAATCGCATTTGAGTGTTTTATGTTCTGTTGTGGTCTTCATCTTCTTCCGAGCTGCTAAAATGTATAGAGGATGGGATGTAGTGATAGCCAGTGGCAGTAAGGGATCCATCAATGTCCATCCTTTCCAGGTGCAAACGCAGCATCGGAATGGCCGAGAATTACAGAGCTGGAAGTTGTGTGCCATCACACGTCAGGTGGAAGGTATTTACCAGTCTATTGGAAGTCAGCAGCTGATTCTGCACTGATGGTTCCACCCTGTCTGTAAAGCTTTCGAGTTTGAAAGTTAAGGTAGGCTTTGACCATTTGGCTGAGTAGGCAGAACAGGGGAGTTCCTGGCTCGAGCTGCGCAGACAGCGTGTTGCGGAGTGGAGGATTCTGGGACTGGCTGGTGGGCAGGGAGACTCTCTGCTGCTGCTCCAACACTGCCAGGTGATCCAGGATTGCAAGAACCCGAGGGATAGCCCCGGGCTGAGGGCCGAGCGGTGTCATGAAGAAACTGCCAGCGGGCAAACAGCCGCTGATTCAACACAATGGGACTGTAATGCAGTTTGTGTGAATTGTCTGAGTCCCTGCCCGGTCACAGGGGTCACACCGAAACTAGTTTTTGGCATTGTGGGTGAATATCGGAAGGACGGCAGCTATCACCCATGGTCGGGGAATTTACACTTGTTGATTCAGGACAAATCATGTAATGAAAGAATTCCAAACTTCTGACACTTGTTGGGATATTGCTGACGCTAATGTTAGCATTTCTGGTGACCTTCTTTTCCAGCATCCGTCACGTATGCATAGTAATATCCTGACTTATGAGTTTAATTCATTCTGTGACAGAGTGGAATGAATTAAACTTGTAAATTTGTGAACTCGTAAGCCAATTTTGGCTCAATTTACTAGTATAGCAAATTAAATTTCCCTATTAAAATGAATTGACATGCTATAAATATACTTCAGACCCCCATTTTTAACGTGCTTTAAATAAGAAATATTTACATTATAAATAACAAATGATGTTTCAAAAAATAAATACATAATAAAATACAATGCAAAGAAACTAACCAGTTTTAAGTGTATTTATCTAGAAGTTTGGACAAAGGTAGCTTTTCATTTTGTACATCGCTTAAATTACTTGCTCCACACTTAATTTAAACACTAAGTTAAACACTAAATTTAACTCTCACACAATGCTTAACTTTATCGCAAAACTTAATTTAGTGACCGAGTGAATGCCAGTCCTCTTTTTAAAAGGATCAAACCATCCCCTGGTGGCTTTGAATGCTACTTCCGATGCCTCATCTGTTGACGTTCCAGCACCAAATCCCCATAAATGTCCCGTGCCTTCTCATAGATAATGCTCTCGGTCACAGCATCGAACCAACTTCTCCATCTCTTTATGGACAAGTCAACAAAATGCACACCTCGTTAATACTTTTCCATGATTTCTGCCAGGCTACCTGATAGGAGGTGTAACGTCACACTTTTTTAAAAGAATAGTTCATACAAAGACATACTTTAAACAGTCATCAGATTAAATTGATGACCTCCTACTTACCCCCTTGCCGTTATTCTCCACATAACTGCACTTGAAGGCACAGCTGAGTGTGTCTCTGTTGAGTTTCTGAAGCAGAGCGCTGCCACAACCAAAGAAAACATTCTCCGCGCTCCAGCCCTCTTCACTCAGCTTCTGCAGTATCTGAAGGAGAGAGACATGCGGTGAAGACAAATAACTCAGGTGACTTTTACTTCACACTCAAGTCTGAGAAATCCACTGATAGAAAAGGAAAGTGAATTGCAGATGATGTGATAACTTAATGCAGCTCCTGTTTTCATGACAGAATGCAATACTACAGGAAGGAAAAACAAGGGCACCAGTAATATGGTAATCATGATGTCAAAACTGAAATATATTAACACTGAGACAACTACTGGAGTGTCAAGTCATGTGTAGATCATTAAGCCAAAATCAATATGTGATGGTTTGTTTATCCACATTCCAAACCGGACACCGCTGTTGTTCAGACATCGATATTTGGTTGAGTGTCGGTCTATATCCAATGCTTTACCTCGTCAATTGAGCTGAGGTCGATTCCATCCCCTTGGATAATTCGCAGGTATGAAGGCAGCACCTTGTATCCCACAGAGTTCAGGGAGCAACCAAAACACTCCTCCAAAATCTTGATGACCTAAAAGACACACTGAATTTCCATCACGGTATCTGAAACAATGAACTAATTGAAAGCAATTTTAAAAAAGGGGAGAATACGCAAACTCCACACAGACATGCCCCCTGTTGGAATCAAACTGTGGACCTTCTTGCTGTGTAGAGGAATTACTGATCAATGCGCCATCATCTTCAGAAGTTGTGAAAGATAATAGTATTTTCTCCAGTCAAATAATAAATATTTAGGGGATAAACAGGGTTTTTCTTTGCTGACAAATTACCTGCAACTAATCAGGTTTTAATAATGATAATGCAGTGTATTAGCAGTATTGTCGTCTACGCTGCAGTGTTCAATGTGTGTGAACAACAATAAAGCCTGATCCTGAACTGAAAATGGTCTAAACTAAAATGGTGCTTTAACACATTGCAGTGTCACTATGCAGCATTCATCCATCAACACACAATCATGCACACATAGACGGCAGCAGAGCAGAAATCCAAGGCTCTAACCACATCCTGCAACCAAGAGTTGGGAATCAAACCACCAACCTTCTGATTGGAGGGGATACTGTTATTTACCTCAATGAGGGTCTCAGCGGGGTCTCCGGAGTCTGGCCGGATGACCAGACAGGAATCCTGGCCGCGCTCCATGACTCGCTCCTTCAGCTTGTCTCCCCAGATATGCTTGCAGGCGTTGAAGATGTCGTAGCTGTCGCTGACCACAGAGACCGGCACTGACGCAAACTCATCCAAGACATGCTCGAACGCATCCTTCTCCCTGCTCTTCCCCCAGGAGATGATGGTGCTGGACGACGAGGGGGAGTTACAAAGAAAAGGAAGAGCAAGAGCAGAGAAGTTGGTGTCAAAGACCATGTTCCAGAACACTGGACCGTGACATTAGAAAATTTCTTTCTGACTCACAAGTCGTATGACAGCAGGCTAAACTGAAACATTGCGCAAGCCATCGAAGAACAAATGATAATGATTGTCCTCTACCGCTCATCAAGGGCTTTAAATTTTATTTTATGAGGAAACTCTTAACTGCAGGTGAGTCATACAGAAAAAGAAAATTACTGGTAAGAGTATTATGATATTCCGAAGCCCCTTTTTGCCAACAGTACAATTAATGATCTGGAAAAGTCTGTTTCTAATACATTAATAGTCCATCTATTGAAGTAACTTCAGCCAAGTGTTCTACCTGTGCTCTGCAGCTGGAATGGAGAACCCAGCCATTGGACATCTGTAGTAACGCTGTGCCATCAGAAGTCCAGCCACTGTGTCTGTGCTGCAGAAGTTAACCAGGTGAGATGCTCCACCTAAAGCTGCCGACTGGATGGCACAGGAAGATAACTGGTAATTACTTCTTTGATTCAAAGTCATTCACCAATTTCACTTATTGCTAATATTAATAAACACTGGTAGCCCTATATTGTATATTATATTGTATTACTAAATATGTTATTGTTTAATAGATTGTATGACATTGTACAATGTACAAATGATGTAAAGTGTACATCATATGTATGTCATTTTAGTGTACACATACTTGTCATTATTGTCTGTTTCCAAATGCTGCTGACTTAAGATACATGGCCGTTAATCAAGACTAATGATGCTGGCTTGGATCCAAACAAAGAAACCATTTGAAAGGATAAATTTGCTAACGGAACTGGAACTTAATGTAAACATAAGCAGACAGTGGCACAAGTGCCAGTGCACGCAGTGTAGAGATTACTGCTGTGGCTTCAACATTCACTACGAGTAGAGATGAGTTGAAAGGAAAACATCGAAAAGCCCTGTTCTGGTGCTTGTATTTCAGTTACTTAAATAGCTGCTGCTGTCCTGAACCAAATACAGAAGTCATTTGGTGACAGGTGAGACAAAGGGAGAGCAGCCAGGTCTCAAGACGAGGGAAGGTGTCATAGTGAGACACGCGTCCTTACAAGAGGACTATGGTGAAGTGACAACAGTCCAACTCCTAATTCTTCCTGTTTGGGAAACTTACCAGTATGCATCCCTCCACCCCTATTCCCCCAACCCCAACACAGTGAGGCCGCTTCTACCACCAGAGTCCCACACATTGTGGTCTCAGGGGAGAAAAACATTTGTTTAGTCTTTTGAAAAACTTGATAAAAACCCTCTACGAACTGAGATTTGTGTAAAGTTTTTTTTTAAATGTTTTGTGACATCCATCTGATAAGCTTCGCGTACACCAAACATTTTGATGCACGACAATCAAACCTACTCAAATATAGGCAGTGGGCTAATCTGCTGTGGATGCAGAAAGGTTTTTGTTTCGCTTGTGTATTTCATCTAATGCTGGCCTGGGATCACAGACAATGTGTAAACCTGTACGCTGCAATTAATTAATGTTTAATGAAGCAACAGTGAACTTCAAATTACTGACTCTGGAACTTAGACGCACCAGCAAAGTACCGACTGGGTTGACATTTAGCTGGATTCCTATTAAGATCTCGCTTGCAATATACTGCAACACTTAATCCACCTAAGTGCACAGGTTGCACATGGCTCAATATGCGTTTACTTAACAACTTAAAGGACATAACGTAATACTTTTCCTGTGATCTTCAAATGACTTCTGTTATTCTGGCCTTGGTGCTTATAATAAACATATGATGAAAATCACATGATTAATTCAGAATGGTCAAAGCAGGTAGCATACTGATGTTATTATGTGAAAATGTTTGATTAAATTAATCCGGCGCTGTTATTACATAACACTCATAATATTACATATACTGTGTATTTTAAGATGCCAGATGGAATATTTGTCTTCCTCTAAGTACAACCATTACCGAGAAAGAGGGAATGCTATACTCGAGACACTATTCAGAAGGTGAAGTACACTCAAGCATATCTGAAATGATTCATTATCAAATCAAACACTAGATGGGAAAAATTGTCAATTGTACATAGTGTTACCACTGGACACAACATTAAAAGTACAATAATATGATTACATAATTTTCATCATTTCATTCATTTATCATCACTATATCATTTACTCTCTCAGTAAGTTGGTTGTAACTGATGATTGTGTTAGCAGTGGAAAATAAGTACATATGTTTTCTTAATTTTCAATTATTTTTGCCCAGAATTTTCATGTAATGCTATTTGAGAATTTGCAGGGAATCTGCAAAAAAATATGAATACATTACTTTACAATGCGCATTAATCATTTTCATATAGAAAGAACAACTATCAATTGTAAAGAAAAAATACAAGACCTGAATGGAGGACCAATAGTCTTAATTGTCACTCGTTTTGTCGTGAGAAAAAATTACTTAAAGCACGATATCAACGGCCATAGATTTTGTTATTTAACTGATAACACAATATCAACAAAGTCGCATGATCCTAATGGTCTCCCTGAATTCATGTCAGGTTCACAGGAGCTGTGAGCAATGGCTGAATGCCAAACAATCCTCTGAACACAACCGGGTAGCCTTATAAGATAAAGATTCACAAAATGCATAAACTGAAGCGGAGTGTCTGAAAGTTTATTACCTTTCTGCTGTACAACCTGGTATCCGTTAATATATTAGCGACCTAGCCCTACTCGATTCTGGATCTGATTAATCAATATTTCACCATATTAAGGTTTTGCATAATATGTCAAATGTCTGCTGTATGCAAGTTATGGGCACGGAGCCACTGTAGTTTCATACTTGTCCTTTGAGAGGATTTATTTGAGGAAAAAAAAAAACAAAGAAACAAAAAAAAAAAAGGGATTGCATTACAGACAAAGAGGAATTTGTTCCTTTCTCAGCTCCCTAAATTATCACTTTGCATCTAATAGGAAGGTCTGGTTTGGTGCTACTCTCCAGGCAATAATCGTGTTGTCAACAGATTCGAAATGTTTCTGTAGGTAATTTTTTTATGAGCAACTGGATCTAGAAAATTGAATCTTGCCTCAAGACAGATCATGTTCATAGTGTTTATGTTGTCAATCAAAATTTGTTAAGAAATTTGGAAGTTGACAATGTGGTAAAGAATGTGGTAAAGAAACAGAGCAGGCTGAAAACAAAAATAAAAGGACGGGGGAAAAAAACAAAACAAAAACATTTAACGCAGCCAAGTACAAACAACACAGATGAAATAAAAGGCGCAATAGTTTGAGGTGTGAGAACGAAACATTCTGAATAAGCCTGTTTTTTTCCATTTTAAACTGCTGATATTTAAAGAAAGCCTTCCTGACCTCCTGTGAAGAGACTCCTCGGTAGCCAAAGTCATGCAGCTTCAGATCCAGGCCTTCAAGACTCCCAGACGTGGCCTTAAGGTGTTTCGCGAGGATCTTCTTAAACTCCCGGGATATAGTGGACACAGTGATGGGGTACCACATCTGAACCAGCATGGTCTGAAGTAACCAAGAGAAGATGGTAAAAAAATGACGGGTGTGGGCACAAGAAATGGCGACCCGAAAGGAAACAAAAGACGCCAGGGACCGACAAAAAGAACAACCCAGCTCTGACAGCTTTGAAAACGACAAAGCGTTACAACAACATCTCAAGCCAAACAACAAAGGTGCACATGATTTTCGGGCAAAAGATTAAGAGGTCCTGTTTCATAAAAGGATTTTATTATTTGAAACTCACTGCAGTAACCAGTGGTTGTAGCAGGATTCAGCAGAAAACAAAACTGTTGGTAATTATACATTTCTTGTAAGAGGAAAATAATATGGCCCAACATACACCAAGAGCCCTGTTTCTGTTGGACCACAAGTCCAGTAAATAGCAATTATCAGGCCAAACCTGTGAGAGCTGAGTAGAACAGTCAATGTAAAAATAGAGTGGCGTATGGGAAGACTGACAGAGCAACAGAATTTATAGCAATGAGTTGCAATGTGGTTCTATTGACACTGAAGAATACTGTATGTAACAAGATCACTTTCTCTATTTAATCTTTGACTGAAGAATGAGGGTTGCTTGATTTTAGTACCAATTGCTAGTTTCATTGCCTTTAATGCCTGAAAAAAGAAACTCTGCAAAAGAACATCATATTTCTTCTAATCAACTCATGCAGAATTCACAGAACTATGCAGAGGGTTTTAACGAAATAAAGGAAATAGGACGATCAGAAACCCACGAAAAGAAAATTCTTCACCTTTGTGCTTCCAGCTCATCAGGAAAATGGTACTGATTAGTTATGTAACATAAATGTTTGCATTTCAAATATAATCCTCCCAAAATTTCACATTTTCAGTAGATTTGCATTATAGTCTTATCCTTGTTCTATCCTCATCATGAGCAGAAAGCTCAGACAACTTCATTCCACCCCTGACATCTGAGTTCGTCTGCATAATCTGATGGGATCTTATTTTTCATGCTTCAAAATTAATTATACTATGGGATGGAGTATTGCACTTTCCAGTGATTGACAAGCTGTGGCATTCTACAATATGCGATTTCCCTTATCCTGATACCAATTTGCAAATATATTCGTGGCCCAGACAAAAACCGCAGGCACAGCTAACAAAAAAAATGTTGTAACTGGATTTCAATGCCTCTTAGATCTATTCACACCTCTACTACAAGCAGCCCACTGGTGATGGGCTTATTTGAGATGAAAGTTATTGTGCCAATAATTGTGACCTTTCTTTGAAGAGTTTGCATGTTCTCCTAGTGTCTGCATGGGTTTCCTCTGAGTTCTCCTGTTTCCTCCCACAGTCCAAAAAATGCAGCAGGTTAATTGGGAAAATATTGAGAAAATTGCCCTGAATAAGCAAGTGAGTGAATGGTTGTTTGTCTATGTATATGGCTGTGTGGTTGACTGTAACCAGTCCAGAGTGTACCATAGTGTTTGTCTTATTTTTATGTTGCTTAATGGCCATTACCTAAGGGGGTTTAAATTGATCTGTTCTTATACAGCAGGTTTTTTTTTCTCTGGTAGCCATTCACCAGACCAAATCTTGAAGATTACTTGTTCTTGTCTCCAGTGGATATTTAAAATGTCCAAAGACCAAACACTGACGTGGACACGGTGGGTAGGGCCCTGACCATTCAACGTAAAGGATCGCAGAATGCATGTATCACTCAAGGTTGTGCAAGGCATGTCATTGCAGTTATACTGCAAAATGGAAACAGATGATGTTCAACTACCAAATGCCCACACGAGTGCAGCAAACACGGTTCTTCCCAGTGATTGATTTAAGTGTCTTTTTGTTCATCCTTTAAAAACAAACAAAAAAATGTAGACAAAGTAAAATGACAATGTAACAGAAACCTGACTTTTAAACTCAAGTTAAGGACAACCACCAACTTGGTTGGGCTCCAAAACCCCTGATTCTGCACTCTATTCACGTGAAGGATTATTTAATCTGACTAATCTTTTATTCAGCACAACCGTCTCTTATAGGCTCCAACGCTGCCAAATCACTCCCATATATCATTTACCTCTATGTAATTAGTGAGCCAGTAGAAGCTTGGATCCGTGTTTTCCACAGTAAAGAGCACGTTTCCTCGAGGAATTATTTTGCCCTCCGGGACTGCTTTGATACGGATAGGAAGTCGGCCATCATGTTTCTGACAGAGGAAAGAACATTTGCCTTAAGATACGCATGTTATGAAAATCATCCTCTCGGTGTGAATTTGTCTTGGCAGGAAGTTGTAATACTCTGTATACCTCAAGGAGCTTTCTCCATCCTTCTTCATCAAATACAGCCTGCTTGAAGTGCATTTGGTAGAACAGCTTTGCATCCTGAATCTTCTCCTCTGTCACAACTTGTCCTGCAGACAAAACACAGAGCTGAAAACCTTTACTACGAACAACCAGAATGCGTTTATAAAAAAAATCGTCAGTTTATTTACAACAAGCTTGGCTACAGAATGGTTTTATACAGGAGTGTACCTATGAGGTACTTCTTTAACAGGTACTGGAGACCAAAGAACACCACTTCTGAAAACTGTGATCCTTTCTTGCGACGACACTCAAAATAGGAGTAGATTTTGTTGACATTTGGTGGATACTGCTTGTAGTGTGTGATCTGAAAGACAGGGAGAATTTATTTACATTCACAAAACACAGAGATTAATGATGTAACGATGCATTTCAGTAAAATCTAACACATGATATTTAAGCTTTATTCATCGCTTTCTAATCTTGACATACCAATCAGATTTATATAAGCAGGATAAAGTAAGGGAAAAAAAAAAACTCTGATAAGCACCTTAATGATGATACGGTGAGAGCCCACTCAATGAGATGCTTATAAGAACAGTAAACATAGTTCCTAGATTTGAGTAGGACTGAATCATGGCAGCTTAACACACTAAGTCTCCCTTTGTGCTTCCGTAAACCTAATTGAATAATCAACAGCAACAACCCCTGAGTCAGGGAGTGAAGGACACATTTCACATGCTTCTGGCTCACCAGAACTCTACTTCACATCGACCAATATACCCCTCAATCAACCCATCAAAAAACCTCGATATACTCATATTCTTCTTATCCAGTGAAACAAATTTGAATGGTTGCAATGAGAGCTCATTCAAAAAGAAAATTTTAGTTTGATCATTAATAAGTCAATGCAAAAATATTGCTCTTTTTTTTTTATTTCCATTTTATACAACCTTGTAGTAGCAGTACTAGTGTTCCACTCTATTTGGTATTACTGTTAGAAAACCCTAGGGTTCCCTCATTTGAGTAGCGTCTCATAAGTTGGCCACTAAGACAAGATTTCAAACACAGGGAAAGTATCAAAATGGCAGCAAATGCCAAGGTAAAGCCTTTGTATAAAATCAATTCATACAAAGAACTCTTTCTACCTTTTCAACCAGACTGATTTTAACAGTGTGTGACGGTGAGCAAGCCCCTGCTGCAAAGCTTGTCTGATGTCTGGGGCAACGAAAAAGTCAGTGGAAGACTTAATTTATTCCAGCTTGTCAAACAGAGGTGTACACCCAAATGTGTGTGTTTGTTTAAAAGTCAAACAAGACTAATCAAGACCTAAATCAGGAAACCTTAGTGGACTTCACATGTAATCCTTGTATCACATAAATGCCAAGGTAAAAAGAGAGTAAAACTACAGATGCAGATGCCAAAGAAAACCCCTTACATTTTATAAAATTATAATACTTCCATTTGGATTTTACACAAATTGTGATTTTCTCTAGGAAGTCTCTCCCAAATAAAAACAATTTAATGTCCGCTTCTTTGTGATCATCAATTGCACTAGCCATTGCAAACCACACATAGCAGCAGTACGCGATAGCTACTTTCAGATTCAGGAAAGTGTTGAGTCTTTGTTTTTAGACTACAGGGAAGAAAAAGATAGAACAGAGAAAAAAACATAAACAAACAATACAAAACAGAAAAACAAATGCAATCATGAAGCCAAGCAACCACAGCCAATGCAACCATTGGCAGTAAAAACTGCCTCCTGGTCACAGTTCCTTTTGCTGTAATCAGATACAGATGTGCCCTGTCAAACATAGCCAGAAACCTGTGAACACTCCCAAAGCATTCTCTGAGATGTATTGCAAATACCCTTCTATTTCCACTAATTTCTTAGCTTTATTTCTTTACACAGCTGTGTCACTGTCATAACTGTTTCGAAAAAGTAACTGTGATATCAATCAGACTTACACGCCATAAACAAGAAACACAAGTAAAACAAATCACCCATCAACAGACTCATTCACAAATACACACATGTATACACACTGGAAGGGAGGCGGTTGAAGCACTATCTTACTGTCAGCTTCTCGCAGTGTGGACACGCCATAGGCCGAATAAAACAAAAGGAGCTAAAAGTAAAAGTAATTCAATATGTAAATATGGTACGATTTAAAAATACATAAATAAAATAATGACACCAATGATAATTATAATTAAAGGATTGACACTTAATAAAAGATACATTCAAACCAGAATTTAAAAGTTGGAATCAGTACAAAGACCTAATAATAGAAACAACAAAAATTCTACAATAATTAGGCTAATAGACTAAAAGTCTAAGCAGTTGAAATATATTTAATACAAGGATGGAATATAGTGAAACGCCATAAATCAAATCAAAAGCCAGGTGAAAAAGGTGTCTTAATTTTTGCTGTTACAAAATGTCTCTTGCAGTTGGCAGTTCCACAGCCGTGGACCTTGATAGTAGAAAGCAGCTATGCGTGGAGTTTTACTTTTAACTATATAAAATAATAAAAGACCTCCAGACTGATGCTCAGAGAGTTCTGGATTGCCTATAAGCCAAAAGCGAGTCTGATAAATGAGAAGAACTAACCCCACTAAGACCTTTGAAAATGTAAAAAGTAACCTAAAAATAGATCCTTTAGCTCACATGCAACCAGTACAAAAACTTTGAAAATCAGTGTAATGGTATAACAAAAGCAAATAAAAATGTTCACTATTACCAGGTGGCTTCCAAACACAATACCGTGATCAGGGGTCAAATAGGGGAGAAAATATGTGTAGAATACAGAGCCATTTATCCTTACCTCTGAAATCTTGTGATCCAAATGAAGGAAAGGACATTACATAATTTGAATCAGGTACTTCACCACGCGACTTCAAGGCTATTTTCTTTGACCCAGGGATGACTCCTGAGTTGGTTTCAAAAGTCCCCAGATTTTTATTATGTATTACCCAACTACATTCTTTATGAGAATGTATTCTTGTCAATCATATGAAATTGACAACCATCCCCACAGCACAACTTGAAAAAAAAAACAACATTATTTAAAAAGTAAGATCAGTGTTTACATCTCCATCAGGCATCCACAGTCCAGCCATGACCATGATTAGCAGCTGATGTTTGCCTGACTGTATAGTACATTATTAGGGAAGCAAAATTCATCGTCAGGGAGTCAACCCCGCAAACTATAACAACTGCTGATATCAGTGTTCTGTCGGTTTAATAATGGTGATAGTGAACTACACTGATGGCAACTGCTGTAAAAGGTTATAATATCAAGCCAGAATCATTGCCTAACATTCTGAGTCCAACTTTCTGACATTCCAAGCTTTCACTATCATTTATCATGAAATGGAAATTACTTTCTTTTCATTGAAAAGGATATCCTGTGCAGAACTACCTTCTTCTCTTTGGTGGCCTTGCACCGTTAACGGCTTCCACAACAGTACACAGTACTGTGAGGGGGCAGCACTCCCTTCTCTTAATGTGTGGGATTAGAAATGCCTTTTCCCAGCTGTTCCAGTCACAAGCTCCTCTTTCTCTTCTTCCTTGTTCTTCTCAGACATCAGTGTTTGTTCAATGCTGTTCCATTGCAAAAAAAGTGTGACTTGAGTCCCCGGGACGTAGCGCAATGGCAGACGTGGCACAAGATGTAGAGCACATTGTCTTTCAAACCAAACGTTCCTGGTTCGATTCCTGGTCCCTCCCAGTGGGTCGAAGTGCTGTTGAGCAAGACACTGAACCCCTAACTGCTCCCCTGGTGCTTGTCAACAGCAGCCGACTGCTCATAGCCCATCCAGGATGGGTTAATTGCAGAGAATGAATTTCTTAATTAGTATTACTTCTCTGAGACCCATTTGATGGCTATCCGTTTGTTTGTCAAATACCTTGCAGGTCTTGACTTATGGTTGTCAAATTTTAGCATTCTTGACAAAGTGTTGAAGACACCTGCCCCTGTTGTGACATGGTGTCGAGGAGAACAATGCTATTTTGCTGTTCTTTGACAAAAGTATCTTCTTGTCAGTTTCAGGGATTTCTTCTTCATCTGAAGATGCATCATGCTCTGAGCGGTATTCTTCACAATATTCTTCTTCAGATACCTTCTTTCCTAAATCAACAATCTCTTGTTCCTCATGGACAAAATTCCTTCTAGGACCCGATGGACAGTGAAAGGTGCACTCATGGCTTTGGCAAAGAAACAACCAGGGATACTCTGAAATACCTTTACCAACCCTGTTGGTAGACAAGGTTTATTCAGATAGTAATGTTATTTTCTCTGAACTTGAGCGACATATGAGATCAGGCGCAGGATTTGCACGTGCAAGTCCAATCAGCATATCATGAGCACCTCAGTGACTCGTGGTGTGTGTGTGTACTTTGTGGTGTGTTAATGCTTTTATTACTCCCAGGTCAAAGATGACCGCTGAAACTATCTTTGTACCATAGGAGTTTACAGCTTACATGGAAATACAAATGAAGAAAATGTTTTACTTTTTCTAATCTTAAGATCAATTGTCAGGGGCAGTTGTGGCTCAGTTGATATGAGTAGGCACCCCTATAGTCTGGCTCCTCCTGTCTGCATGCCGAAATCTCCTTTGGCAAGACACTGAACCCCAAATTGCTCCCGATGTGACCGGACGAATGTGAAATATAGCGTCAAGCGCTCTGAAACGGCAAGGTGGTGAACACGGTATACAATAGACAATTTACTTTAAGAAGTCATAAAAATTTCATGTTGGAATATGATCATTTACGTTATTTTTTCTGCTGTTAAAAACATGGTGGTGGTCATTTTTGACCCTGAGGACAACAGGAGGGTAAAGAACAACTTGCATCAGTAGCTGGCAAGAAGGCATTTGTGCGTACCAGTCTGGTATGAGCCTTTTGTTAACAGATCAAATTCAAGGTTCGTTGGAATTTAAGATCCGGCACAAGGACATCAGCTTTTATGAGAAAAGCAAAAGCCCTCAGAGCTAAGCTGTGGCTGCCTTCTAGAATGCCGGTCATTATTACACAAGTTATGCAACCAAGTGACAATTTCTGAAAAAACTACAATACACAGAGCTAAGTCACATGGACAGCCTGGCTGGTGCTCAAGGGGAAAAAAAGAACAACAAAAAGAACAAACAACAAACGCTTAGTGGCAGTTTTATTACTAGCCTTATCACCTTTCTGAGTATTAAATGACAAAACGCAGGCACAATTTAATCAAGGCCTTGCTTTTAGTGAAGGTGGCCTATTTGGACAAGGATGTCAGCGTTCAGCTTTAGCTCATACAAAACCAATACAAATCTGTTTCTAGAGAAAGACTGATTGATCTGAATGTGGAAGACCATGTTTGTGTGGTGGCTGCCTCCACAACCCAAGGATATATTATACGGTTTGCTTGGATACAAGCTCTGTGTTAATGGACTGCGTGAAGTAGCTGACAAATATCTCATCATAAAATGCTTCATTTAGGTTCATGATGAAATTGCAGCTAATTTAACTTTGGAGAAAATGAAAGTCAGATTTTACTACTTTGCAATTTAGATTTTAAAGTCGTTATTGGGATATCACAAAGGGCCCACTATTGTGCTGCTTTGTTCGAGCACTATGAAGCAAAGCGGCTAGAAAAGATGACCGCTGAAACTATCTTTGTACCAGCGGCTAGAAAAGCGTTCAGCAACAGAGCTGAGACGTCTGAACCTGTATGTGCCTGAATCCATGTCTACAGAGATGTCAGTCCGTTATACACAGCCATCATACTGACTTACTGCCTCTCAGGTCTGCTGGCAAACTCCTATATAGATAATTTGATGACAGAAAAGCCACCAAGCAAGGATATTTTACGGTTTAGTTATTTTGTCCATCATTCCAGACAAACTGCACAATTGCTTGGTTGAAGCGTTATCAGATTTTTGGTCTGTCAGAGCTATTTCAGAGCTTGACTAGAACGTTAACTACTGGAGAATTAATTATCATGTTGTCTAGTAAATTAACTTATGTTGTCTATTCCAATTTTGCTGGTGGACGTTTTAGTTATTGTTAATGCCAAATAAAATAATTGTTATGTGAAGGTATTCAATATTAATTCATTTTTCAATTCAGGATAGATGTTCTTTCCATATCATATACCTTCAGCAACTGGTGTATTGACAACTTAGATACATGGCAGCTCACAATGTTTTATTTAAAACTTTTGTTTATCCATTTTTGGAGAATAACATTCTTTATGCTTTCCTTGCCATTGAAAAAATGCATACGCTTTTATTTGGATATTGCTCTTTACCATACATTGGCATTTGTTGTCTAACTTTTCCTCAATAGAGTAAACAGTTTTGATCTTGCAGAATATATGCCTTTTGCAAAAACACTATCTTTCTATGGATTTAATCCAAGTTCAGGCAACTAATTTGTATTGGAATTTATTCTTTTTTTTATTTTAAAAATGTTCTAACAGAAACATTATGTTGCACAAATAACACAGCTAAAAATATATATAGATATCAGTTTTTTTTGGTCATTTCCAATAATTTGTCTTCTGAACATGTTCTGCAACTTCAATATCAGCCATAAATATCATAATTTCTTGAATTCCAAAAACAAAGCATCAGCTTATCAGTGCTTCGCCGTTTTATAAGGCTTAATGAGCAGTAGTACTGAGCAACGCAAAATAAAATGAATATCGATATTCAACAATTAGGATAAGAAAATACACAATGCATGCATGGCATTGGGGAAAAATGTGATTCAAAATAATTTTATGGGACAATAATTCTAGCCTTGTCATAGATTCATAAAATGTTTTTGTCAGTGTTTTCTACCAGATCTGCATTCTTTCCTCATCTGCAACTTTCTTTTCCCGATCACAGCATAATCAGTTACTAGTTTTCAGTCATATTTTATGACACAAATGGTCAAAATAATGTATTTCCTGCTAATAAAAGATACATTTTTAAATGTCATGTCAGTAAACTGAATATCTTGTCATTCAACAAGAAGATTTTGGACTTTATGAAATCACTGTTATACATTTACATTAATCATGGAGACATTAATGCAATTCTTAGTCTTTTAAGATCATGGTAATCAATCTGGACATGTTCTCTGTCCTCTTAAAGAACCTACAATACACGATAACGAGAGATACGTTGAAGGAACACTCCTGGCTGTGTGCTACTACATCTTATCTTTAAGAATTTGTTTGAGCTAAAACATATGCTGGCTGGCTTTATGTCCTTATGTTTATCAATGGGCGGTGGAGGAAAAAAAAACGTTCCATGACATATAACTGTGACATCTGACATTTAACTCCATACTGCCCCATCGCACCACCCTATTCGCCCCCCGCCCAAAACTGCAGCGGAGTCTACGTCACCATTTCGCCAGAAATGAAAACGAAACGAAAAGATTTATTTGACTAAATCGGTTCATTAAAGGAAATACAGGAAAGAATGACGAAGACTTTAGGGTCGAGATAAGGGATAAAAACTCGCGGTTTGTAAAAACAAACAAATAATACCCGGGGAAAAGTATAAGCCCCAGGCTTTTTCTGTTGAAAATCTTCCTTCCACAGATAGTAACACTGATATTTTTTTTGTTTTTTAACAGTTGCCTCGTTTTAATTTCCCTAATAACGCTAACCAAGACGGTTTTCGGAACAAGACCACACACACACGCACGCACGCACAAACACACACACTTATCTATCAATTTATACACACACACACACACTACTAACTTGAGAACACGTGTTTACATTGTTTTTTATGGATGTTTACCTGACAGGGGGACACAGTCGAATATCCATTACATTACAACAATGCAAATGAAGTTCAGGTAAAACCCGGAGACGAACAAGTTAGCCCAGTAACACGCGGACGATTCTATGCAAAATTTAGAACCTGTTTCAAACGGTAGCAGCGTCAGACACACCGCCACGTAATAATTACGCGGTCTAAGCAGCCCATTCACCCAAAAGTGGACCGTTGACCGCCCCTGACGCTCAATATCTTGTCGAATAGTAACGGAATTCGGCTGGTTCTCTGAGGTGAGACCGGGTTTAAAATACTAAACTGGAAGGTGCAACCACCCGTGGTCTTGTGAACGGGTCGGACCCGGTGCACTCACCTTGTACGAATCCGTCGCTAGCAAGAAATTAAAGTCGCCTGCTGCCATTGTTGTTGTTGTTGTTGTTGTTGTTGTTGTCGTTGTTGTTGCTACTGTTGTAATGAATGAAATAACGTGAATGTCACTTCGCTGTCCCGTCTCCTTGTTGCGGGACACGGAGCGAGGAGCAGGCCGACTGAGAGAAACAGCCGGCGTGGATATTATAGCAAGAGGAGACGTCGAGTAGTCGCCCGTGTTGGTCGGGAAACCTTGTTTTCTGGCGTCAAAGCTCTGCCGGCGTCACTCGAACGGGACTCATTTTATGTGTAAAGGGACGGTTTAGAGTAGCGTAGCGTAGCGAATGGCTACGCGCACGTCCGCCCACCCGCCCTCGACCTGTAACGTCATGATGCATTCAGGGAGGTGGGATCTTTTAATATTCCTCGGAAGACGTGCAGTTCGACACTCAAACGTTTTATATATATATTTATTTATTTATTTATTTATTTTCAGAGGGTACATGTTGTCTTGAGATATCTGGAAACGAGTGTGATATGGGATGACTGAATGTTTCCCTTCAGGGGTCGCGACAGGGAAGCATCTTCCTCCATCTAACCCTAGTCTCTAACTTCATGTCCTCTTTTACAGTACGTCCACAGATCTCTTTGCTCTTATCCCAGGCCTCCTGTCTGGTATTTACTGTCTCAGCATTCTTAAACCAATATATCTTTCATCCTTCCTTCAAAGTGTCTCAGTCTGACTTTATTTCCAAAACCTGTAACATGTCTCAGATAGACTCACTCCTGATCCTCTCTGATCCTCCTCAATCCCACAGAGAACATCATCGTCCCTACTGTTTCCAGCTGTGCGTCCTTTCTTTTCCTAGGTGTCTGTGTCTCTAAACCATATGCCATCGCCGATCTCACCACCACCTTGTGCACTTTTCCTTTCGTTTCACATTTTGTTTCACGTTGTGTTTCACATTCTCCATTGCTCTGGGCTGATACTTAAAATCCTCCACCTTCTCCATCTCTACCCCCTGTAGCCTCACAGCTCCACTTGGGTCGTGTTCCCTCACACACATAGTCCGTCTTGTATGCATGTCTGCACATGTCTTTTTTTTAGCGTACTTTAATGAGGATTAAGATATCACAGTAAGATTACTGTATCTTTCAGTGGAGAGGCAGAGTATTCCATGGCTAAGCCCGTACACAAAGTACATAGATTTCATGACTTTGAATGTATCATTGTGGTAAGTCTTGCTAAAGTTGTTGTGTTGGCTTAAAGTACAACTTGTTCAGTGAATCCTCTGCCGGCTTGGCTTGTTAAAGTTATGATCGACATTAAGGCATTCTTTATTAAATGCTTTGCTCTCCATTTTCTCCAGGGGTTTCCCCAGCTTGTTTTTAAAAATGCTGTGGTTAAACTGTTCTTAAAGACAACTGGTTTGGACGCTGACAAATTACAGACAAGTCTCGAATATTGCTGTTTTCCATCGAAGGTTTTTGAGAAAGTAGTCTCAAATGAGCCTCCGCATTATTTCCCCCTTTTGAGCCACTTCAGTCGACTTTTAGAGCAAATCACTCCACTCAAACAGCCATTACGAAGGTGGTGAATGATTAGCAGACTCAGAATCACCCTCTTTCCTATTACTTTTAGACATGGGTCTAAGAGTAATATTATTGGATAGATTGGAGAGCTTTTTTGGCATCTCAGGTCTGGTCCTCCAGGGGTTTAATCCATACCAGTATCACAGTATTCTTTTTAACAGCACCCTCTGTGAGCCCTGTGATCCCTGTGTTGTGAGGCGTGAGGTTCCAAAGGGTTCTATTCTGGGTCCACTGCTGTTTTCATTGTACACAGTACCACTGGGGCAAAAACTCTGCATCCATTTGAAATGAGATTTTCACTGTTATGGATGATGATCCACAGCCGTACATGGCATCAGCCAAAGATGGTCTGACTAGGCATAAACTCAGTGCTTGGTTGGTCGTTAAGAGCTGGTTATGAGCAAAGTTTTTAACTGTTTAACTCAGCCAGAATATGACATGTTGCTGTTGGTGATTATGTTGTCCATTTCAGAGAAAGGATTTGGGGCCTTGGATTGTTTTTTGACTGGATCCAGGAGTAGATCATTGTGTTTTAGTACAAAAGCAGAAATAAGAACCCTTAATAGCCTTTATCTCCTTCTCCTTCCTCGTTTTTCTCTTCAGGTGTCGCCACAGCGAATCAACCTTCTCCATCTAACCCCATTCAATGTATCCTCTCTCACACCAACTACCTTCATATCCTCTCTCACCACGTCCATATAGCTTCTCCTTGGTCCTCCTCGAGACCTCCTACCTGGCAGCTCCAATTCCAGCATCTTTTTGCCAATATATTCACTATCCCTAATCTGTACATGACCGAACCATCTTAGTCTGGCTTCTCTGAACTTCATATCAATATCAGTAGTAATATCAATGAGGGTGTTCAGTGCAGTTGCTTGATTTCGTGATAACTGTGTATTGTTGGCATACAATCGTTCTGGTCTTTTCCTGGTCTTGATATCTTAAGAATATCTTAAAAAACATAACTAACCGATGGCCCAAGAGTGACGTCTTGGATATTTTTTTTTGTGTTAATCTTTCTTTACCCCAGTATTCTTAAAAATATATGATGAATTTATCAGGAAGAACTCAGCTTTTTTCATGTCACTCTATAACCGCCTTTCTGAAATAATTTTTATCTGATGAATGATTGACAATATGACAGAGGAAAATTTAAGGTAATAGTCTGTTCAAATTTAATCTGATGTAATGACATTTATGACACATGATTGTGATGAATCCTATCTTAAGTCAGCATAAAGTTCTTACGTTGTTCACAGCAGTACTAATTTCTTGAAAAGGACACTTGACATCCTGACTCCATTACTAAAGAAGATAATTAGTCGTCAGAATGAAAAAGGACTGCTGAAAAGGATTCCGAGAGGCTCCCGATTGGGTGTGTGGAGTACCTTTGAGGAGAGCATAAGACAGCATCCTTCTACCAATATATTCACTATCCCTAATCTGTACATGACCGAACCATCTCAGTCTGGCTTCTCTGAACTTTTCTCCAAAACATCTAATATGAGCTGTCCCTCTGATAGACACATTCCTGATCCAATCCATCCTGGTCTCTCCCAAAGATTTCAATTTCATCTCTGCGACCTCTAGCTCTGCCTCTTGTCTTTTTGGTATTGGAACTTTTTCTAGGCCGTATAGCATTGCTGGTCTCACCACTGTCTTGTACATCTTTCCTTTCATTTTGGCTTATAGTCTTTTATCACATAGTGCCCCTGACACTATTCTCAACCCATCCCAACCTGCTTTAACCCATCTCTTCACCCCTTTTCCACACTCTCCGTTGCTCTGGACTGTTGACCCCAAGTACCTGAAATCCTCCAATTTCTTGATCTCCACTCCCTGTAAGCCTCAACGCTCCATGCGGATTCCTCTCTTTCACGCACATATTCTCTGTCTTGATGCGACTAACTCTCATTCCTCTCCATTCCAGCGCATACCACCACCTCTCTAGATTTTCCTCAACCTGTTCTCTGGTCTCACAGCAGATCACAATGTCATCTGCAAACATCATGGTCCATGGAGATTCCTGTCTAACCTCTTCCTAAGGTTGGCAAATGCTTCATGTGTTTTGGTGCTTCCCCATATCCATGGAATATGTCAAAGAATAATTTTGATCAGGACTCTCCCCGTGGCTCTTCAATCAGTGAAGACCACCATAAGAGTTTTCTATGTACCTCCTTTTTGTTCGATGAAGGCTGAATTTGTATTATGCTTCCACGTTTCCCCATTGTTTGCATCTGTGGCTCCACCTGTGTATCATCGGGGATTTCCCGACTGGGGCCAAAGTTTAAATAAAGGGTTGGAATGAATGAATGGAATGAAGAAATATTGTTGACCTTCCTATTTAATTTTGTTTCTTTCCCAGATTTTATCCAAATTCAAAAAGACAAATTAACAAGCACAGCAATTTTTTCCTCAAAGTTAGCTAAACAAAGTACATATCAATATCAGTAGTAATATCAATGAGGGTGTTCAGTGCAGTTGCAGTTGAATGATCTATACAGGTTGGCGAAACAGAGAGATAAAGATGGAAAGGATGTACAACAGGTCCAGGTGATTAAGGACAGAGAGGGAAATGTATTGACAGATGCTAGAAGAGTGACGGGGAGATGGAAAGAGTACTTTGAAGAGCTGATGAATGTGGAAAATGAAAGAGAGGCAAGGGTAGAAGAGGTGACTATTGTAGACCACAAAGTTGCAAAAAATAGTAAAAGTGAAGTGAGGAAGGCATTGAAGAGAATGAAGAGTGGAAAGCCAGTTGGTCCTGATGATATACCTGTGGAGGTGTGGAAGTGTCTAGGAGAGGCAGCGGTAGATTTTCTGACTAGATTATTCAACAGGATCTTAGAGAGTGAGAAGATGCCTGAAAATGGAGACAAAGTGTGATGGTGCCTATTTTTAAGAATAAAGGGGATGTGCAGAATTGTGGCAACTATAGAGGGATAAAGTTGATGAGCCATACAATGAAGTTATGGGAAAGAGTAGTGGAAACTAGACTGAGAGCAGAAGTCAGCATCTGTGAACAGCAGTATGGCTTTATGCCTAGAAAGAGTACTACAGATGCAGTATTTGCGTTGAGAATGCTAATAGAAAAGTACAGAGAAGGCCAGAGGGAGCTGCATTGTGTTTTTGTAGACCTAGAAAAGGCATATGACAGGGTGCCAAGAGAGGAGCTCTGGTATTGTATGAGGAAGTCTGGAGTGGCAGAGAAGTATGTTAGACTGGTGCAGGACATGTATGCTCGCTGTGAGACACTGGTACGGTGTTCTGTAGGGGTAACAGAGAAGTTCAAGGTGGAGGTGGGACTCCATCAGGGATCAGCTCTGAGCCCCTTCTTGTTCGCAGTGGTGATGGATAGGCTGACAGATGAGATTAGACAGGAATCCCCATGGACCATGATGTTTGTGGATGACATTGTGATCTGTAGTGAGAGCAGACAACAGGTAGAGGAAAATCTAGAGAGGTGGAGGTATGTGCTGGAAAGGAGAGGAATGAAAGTTAGTCGCAGCAAGACAGAATATATGTGTGTGAATGAGGGGAACTCGGGTTGAACGGTGAGGCTACAGGGAGTGGAGATCAAGAAGCTGGAGGATTTCAGGTACTAAGGGTCAACAGTCCAGAGCAATGGAGAGTGTGGAAAAGAGGTGAAGAGACGGGTCCAAGCAGATTGGAATGGGTGGAGAAAAGTGTCAGGGGTACTATGTGATAGAAGACTTTCAGCCAGAGTAAAAGGAAAGGTGTACGTGGTGTGACCAGCGATTATGTATAGACTAGAAACTGTTACAATGACCAAAAGAGCTGGCAGAACTAGAGGTTGCAGAGATGAAGATGTTGAGGTTCTCTTTGGGAGTGACCAGGATCAGGAATGAGGCTATCAGAGGGACGGCACATGTTCGATGTTTTGGAGAGAAGGTCAGAGAAGCCAGACTGAGATGGTTCGGTCATGTACAGAGAAGGGATAGTGAATATATTGGTAGGCGGATGCTGGAATTGGAGCTGCCAGGCAGGAGGTCTCGAGGAAGACCAAAGAGAAGATTTATGGACGTAGTGAGAGAGGATATGAAGGTAGTTGGTGTGAGAGAGGAAGATATAGAGAATAGGGTTGGATGGAGGGTTGACTCGCTGTGGCCACCCCTGACGGGAAAAGCCGAAAGAAGAAGAAGAAGAAGAAGAAGAAGAAGAAGAAGACGAAGTGTTCAGTGCAGTTGCTTGATTTCATGATAACTGTGTATTGTTGGCATACAATGGCATACAATCGTTCTGGAGAAGGCCAAGCTTGGTGGTAAACGCGAAATAGGGACATCTAGTGGCAAAGTGAAGTCAAGGCAGTCAAGAGCCAGAGTGAAACAGAAGGATCAAATCATTGTTTCAATATGGCAGCAAAAAAAAATATAAATTGTTATTTAAATGTTTCATGATAATAAAGTGTTTATCTTTCAAGCTTTCACAGGTTTCCGCTTGCAGGGCGGAACTGTCATCATGGCGGGCCATGCAAGTGTGTCAAAGTTGAGGTGTTGTTGTTGTGTGCCACTATTGCGGGCAAAGCCAACACCACACCTGAAAAAAAAAGCAACAAAAGTTTTCCCGTTATTAGTAATACAATTGAGACACATTAAAGAATGAAAATAAGATTACAATCGGCACATATAATGCTCTTTTAAACAAAGGTATTTTACCTTATTCAGTGATGAAAGATCAAAATGACACCAAACTTTCCTCTGGTACTTACCATTTGGTTCAATGCTCTCTTCACAAACATTGTTGAGTGACGCTGAGGCTCCTTCACTTCATTGTTTAGCACCAACAATGCTCAATCCAATCTCAAATAACACAAGGTTGCATCAATTAGTGTGGCGGTCCCGACTAACCAACACGATTTTGTCAGAGAGGATATTCCTCCTATGCAGTGCAGTCTGGATCTAATTTACAGACCCACTGACTTTACAAACTGGTGCTTCTGAAAGGCCCTTTATGCCTCGAGGCTTTTTATCCACCATCGACAACTTATGTGACCCACTAGGATTTACTACCTGAGTCAGTGTTCAGGGTTGCTTGATCATGAAAGAATTACACACTGATGCTTGTGAATGGGATGCCCGCTCCCTCAACTTCCTCAAGAAAACTTTAGGAATGGCAGAGTTCTTATTTGTCTCTTCAATATCTCAAAGGCATGAAAATCCAAAGGGTGTACACGGTGATCCAACTCTCCTCGGCGGAAGAAAAAGAAATCTTCCTCTTTTATGATGCATCGACCAAAGCAATTGGCTGAACATCACAGATGCTGCAAGTCAAAGTGAAGATTCAAACCCTTTTTGGCAAGGCAAAGCTGGCTCCCAACTACAGAGCTAAATAGAGTCTGACGACATTGGGCTTTTCACAGACAGCAAGGCGGAACTCGACTATATGTTTTACCACTCTAGACGGTGCTATGTTTATGTCCTTAACAGAGTGCAACGAATATGCTGTTCAGCTAACAATAATGAACGGGACTAATTTCTCACAGAACCGTCTGACCATGCAACAAGAGCCATCCCAGCTAACCAGCTCTGGAATTTCTCCTGGGTAACTAGACCAGCCTTCCTGGTGGTCAAGCAACAGTGTCAGTCACAACTGAAGGTTTCAAACCTAGTCAATACTTCACTGGCGGCCCAAGACGACCCTTGGCATGGTTGGCACAATAACAGTTTGTCAGTCTTAAAAAAATCTATGTGTTGGGTGATGGCTGAAAAGGGCGCAGCTTACACCAAAGGTGAGTTAGCTGACTATCACTCCTTGCTAAAAAAATGTCACTTTTGCATTAGGTGCTGCCACCAACAAGCCTACCATCAAAGAAAACACTTGACTGAAGGAGGTTTGTGGACTGTGGGTTTTTGGGTCGTCTTTAGTTTAGCATTTTGAAAACCCAAGGGGGGGAAGTGACAGACTGTTCACACTTATACCCTTAGTCGGGAGATTCAGAGGTATGAAATGAAGGACCTCGAGACTGATTAACTCTTTCTCTCCCACTGCCATCACACCCCTAAAACAGCTGGCAGGAGTTTACAGTGAGGGACTACCTCAGAGCAATCGGCCACACTAAACTGTTTACAGTTCAAGAGGCACTTTTTCACTTGGCATACTTGCAGCTGAAAGTGAACAAAAATCGTAAAACAGCCATAGAGCGCCTCAGAAAATTCACGGACTACCTGCTCCTGACTGTTTGTCTTTTCTATTTGCACGTTCAATTTACACAACCATTGCTGACCTTGGCAAGACAGTCTAGAAACCGGTATATAGTCCCATTTCCATTGTTTACATATTTGCAGAATCTTTTACATGCTGCTTTTTACTGTAAAATTATGCCTACAATGCATTTAGTCTATGCTCACTACTTTTTTTTCCAAGGTGGATTTGGCTACCAGATATCGGTGCTTTCACTGAATGCTGTGATTACACATTTGGGGGGCTCTTTGAGTGACTGTCGGGGGCTATCTGGCATTCACTGTGAACAGCGGAGAAAAAATGTCGTCATACAGGGAAACATAGATAATTAACACTTTGAATAGTTGAACCAAATAATTTTTTTTTTTGTGTTTTTGTCAGGGTGTCAAAGAGGAAGTGAGGTCACTTCCTCATGTGCCAGAGACCACATGTCAATCTATGCTGTTGCTCTCCACCATCCAGTGCCATCTTTTTCATCTGAGGTTTCAGACGGCGTCATCAGTAAGAAATACCATTTCCCAGCTATAAATTAACATGTTGTGAATCAGTCTTTGTTACAAAATGTGTGATCACTTAGTTAGTTTTGGCACCACTGGTTAGTTGTATTGCCTTCATTGAGCAACCTGGTGTGCCATTGTGATTCAGCATATCCCCACCTCAGTAGGATCCTCCACGTTTGTCTATTAAACTCTTTTTTTCTGAGAAGCAAAGCTTTATTTCACCGACAACCCTTCCAGTCAAAAGTAAGTTGAGTGCCGGAACTTTGTAGTTGTAGGATGATAAAAGTGTAGGGATTCACACGAGAGAGCTATTTTCCCTGTATTGTGGTCAAAGTTTTCTGATGAGGACTCCTATGAGCTCAAACGTAAAGCAATGTGCATAAAGCCTTTCCACGTTGTAGACAATGAAGACTTTTTATATCTTTACACCCTTTTTTTCACTTCTACAATGGAAATAATGTCATCTTTTTATTTGTATCAGCTACATTTATTGCTGCAGACACGGCAAGCTTAAAGGATCGGGTCAACAAAATAAAGGAATACTTTGGTGTCAAACTCACAATCGCCCCAAAACAAGGTGGAATGAAGTTGAGAAGTCAAAATGCACCTCTGAATTTTCACAACTATAGTGCTGCTTCTTTTGCAGACATCTGAAACTCAGTGATGAAATGATGAAAAATCATCAAATGCTTCCCTCCCTCGTTTGGTTTTAGCCAAATCTCAGGATGTCTTGGCACTTGAAAAATGATGTCATTTCAAAAGGTGACAATTCGCTTTGCACGTCACTAAGAGTGAACTATTCTTTGATTGGCTATTGGTCGAGATTTATCTGAGCTTGTGATGAAAACTGACTTTATGAGGCCAATAGTAGTGTATCTCCTGAGTGCTCGAGAAACAACAACAGCAGAAAACACGTGCAAATAAGAATAAGACAATAGAATAAGACAAATATGACAATAGAAACAAACAATCAAAACTCATCGGTTTGACATCAAATACCCTAAAAAGACAAATATCCACCAGCAGTGCCACCAGATTTATTTGCAACACTCTCTGCATGTTGACGTAGGTGTCCTCTTGAGGTGCAGTGTGTGGAGCCCTCAGGGCCACCGGCCAATGACATTTATCCCATTTTAATACTTTAATTTTAATTAAATTTTAACACTTTCATTAGGAAACAAAATACTGCTAATGGACTTTGTGATGAAGTGGGAGACACTTACAGCCGACATTTTTGGCTCATGAGCTGGAAAGTATTCGCACTTTCATAATTTAGACATTCTGCGATGCTTAAGGATGGAGAAAGACTATACATAGGTATATTGATATACAGTGAAAATCACATTTTGGATTATAAACTATGTTAAACACCAGACGACGAAAGGGTAAGCCATCTGACGACAATTAACGCTATTATATCGACAATGACAAGCTCATTTATTCAGTTAGTCACGATAAAATTTATTGTTTTAAGATGTGGCCATTTATTTATTTTGACAGCTTAGCATTATGTCATATGAGTCTGAAAAATAATAGAAAAAGTGAAATACAACATATCGTTTCATTGGATTTTAGTCAGAAAGGGCAATATTTATGTTTTTTTTATTATTTAGAATTTTTGAACTAGAAGATCCAAATGATCTGATCATGGTGTTTATGTTTTTTTTTCTCCTACGCATCTCGACGCACTGAAAACTTGGCAGGTTCACCGTTTTGTGTCTGGGAGGGGCTTCCATCCATCCAGGGGTATTAACATATGGAAGGGGAGGAAGGGAAGGGGGGGGGGGGGGTTCTCCGATTTATTTTTTTTTTCCTCTTCCTTCGCCTGTGCGCGCTGAGATCCAACAGGCTACTCGCAAACCCGGCCGGGGATCATCAGGTGGCTCCGAACTGACCCGTCTTCTCCCGACACCGCGGCCCAGCTCCCCCTCCCCTCCACCTCCAACGGCAGCAGAGCATCAGCGCTTGTCGACCCCTCCCCCTCCATCCCTCTCCTCTCCTCTCTCTCTCTTTCTCTTTCTCTCTTACTCTCGCTCCCTCTCTCTCCGGGTAAATCCCTCCCTGACTGGTAGCCGGGGAAAGGCTCGGGGAAAATCGCGGCGGCAACCAGACTGGCACTTGTTGTTTTTTTTTTTAAATTTTATTAATTTAAACCCTCTTTTCGCCGAGATTTACTCGTCTTAACGGAAGCTTTTTCTTTTATCTTTCTTTTTTTTTCTTTTTTCTTTTTTTTAGGGGGGCGCACATTTTGCGCCCATCCAACTCCATCTCTACCTTTTTCTCTCTTTTTTCCCCCTTTCTCGGGCTCTAACCTTCCCGCTCCCCTCAAGTTCCTCCAGCCCCCCCTCCTCCTCCACCCCCAGCCCCCCTCCATCATGTTGGATCCGTCTTCCAGCGAGGAGGAAGGGGATGAGATCCTGGAGGTGGAGCGCAAAGAGGCGGCGGCGTCGGCGGCCCCGAAGAGCCCCGGAGGAGCCGCCCGCCTGTCGCCGGGTCGAGCGAGCAACGGCGGGGGAGCTGGAGCCGGCGGCGGCGCGGCGGGGCTCCAGCCCCGGGGCCGCGGGGCCGGAGCCGGCGGCCGACCCTCCAGCCCGAGCCCGTCCGTGGGCAGCGACAAGGAGAAGGAGGACCTGGAGAAGATGCAGCGGGAGGAGGAGGAGAGGAAGAAGAGACTCCAGCTGTACGTGTTCGTGATGCGATGCATCGCGTATCCCTTCAATGCCAAGCAGCCCACGGACATGGCCCGGCGGCAGCAGAAGGTAAGATAAAGGTGTGGGTGGAGTGGGAGTGGGGAGAGGGGAGTGGGGTGAGTGGCAGATGCAGCCGGAAGTCGCCGCCTCGAAAGCCGCCTCTCGTTTTCCTCCGAGCCGCCAACTGTTGCTTCTTGCAACGTGTTGCGCCTTCGCCTCTCGCCTCTCCATCCATCCATCCATCCATCCATCCATCCATCCATCCATCCATCCATCCATCCATCTATCCTCCACTCCATCCCTTTCCAATAACACGCACGCGCATTCACTGTCCACTTCTACTTCTACCTATAAAGAGCAAATCGCTCTCTCTCTTTTCAATCTCAGTATCTCTTTTCCAGCCCTGCGCCCGGCGGAATGACTAATGACTAATCGAAAATGCGCGCGCATGTGCGTGTGTGTGTGTGTGTGTGTGTGTGTGTTGGTGTGTGTTGGTGTGTGAGGGGGGGGGGTCAGGGACAAAGAAACGTGGGTGAGAGATGGAGCTTGTACGCTCCGTGCGTTTCCACCCATTGTAGTGGCGGCGGTCTCTCCGTGTGTGTGTGTGTGTGTGTGAGTGTGTGTGTGTGTGGGGGGGGGGGTACAAAAAATTAAATTACATTAAAAAAGCCGGGGGGGGCGTTGACCTGACAGCAGACCTGTCTGCAAACTACCCCTGCTGGTTAACGCTGGTATTACGCGTTGTGATAACTGCTATTATCGCGATTGCGCTCTCCCGGTGTTAAAAGCTTGGGTGTACTACTACTTATTCAGTTACAATACCTTTATTTAAATTTTCAACCTCATGCAACTACATATAAATTACACAAGAGACCAGCTGCATGGTCTTTTGAAGGTTTAAACATATCTGTTAGAAACTGGGGGTCCATTTTCCAAATAACACAACCGGTAGATGCTGGAGAATCACAAAACAAAAATCCAGTGACTCAAAGTTTATATGCATTTTTTTCTCTATCGATGCAGAAAACAGTGGCGTTTACATTTGAAACCAGTCAAAAAGGAGAACTGGGGCACTGGAGTCAAATAAAAAAGAAACTGGAAACATTTGATATGCAATCAAAGATGAGCGAGAGACAACCTTTAGTGAATTCAAAAGATAATTGTGAAAGTCTTTTTGAGTCCAGAGTCTTAAGTGACTTGCAGCCTGTCATGGGTTTGAATTCAGCTTTTAGAGTCAGAACACACACGATGATATTAAAATAGCTCGCAAACGACAAATTGGGGAGAAAATACATGCTGTGTTTTTAAAAGGGGCCGTAATGCGGTTGTCCACGCGGGAAAGGACCTGAAATTTTGGACATGTGGTTGTCAATGATCTCACCCCCCCCTCCCTGGGCTATGATCGAGGTATCCAAGCATGAGGGTAGAGCTGCACACCCTTTCCCTACAAGCGAACTCTCTACTCTCAAATGGAGCGCAAAATAAGAGAAATACATCCCAATTTATGAGCTTTCCAAACTAGCCCGTTTAAATGCGATGACAAGTGAATTCTGAGTTACTCTCCACGTTTTGCCTAAGGTTCTGAAAATAGAAGAGATCAAGGGAAGGATGGATTTAATATATAGAGACCGAATTATTTATCTTCGTTACATTTTGCCTAAACCAAACACTCAGAATCTACGCTGCTCATCCTGCACTCAGGATTATGGGAGCCAAGCCCAGCTGTCACTCAGGCGAGAGGTGGGATTTAATCTGGGCCGGTCGTTTCATCTGTCAATCTGTCATCTGCACACCTCTAGAAAATCCGGTCTTCAGTTAACCTTGTGAATATTTTTTGAAGTATAGGAGAAAAAACATGCAAACTGGAGCTCTTGTATAATGTCTTGACCTAAAGTCGGTATGTGTGTATGAAAGATTGTGAAGACAACGCACTACTTTTTTTAAAATAAGTGTTAGGAGCATCTTTTAATGCAAAAGCAATTATTAAATGCTGAAATGAACATCAAAATTACTCGGCAGTGTCTTGACAGTGAGCTTTTCCTCCCGCTTTTTTTGGAGGCTGGAAATTGGTCGGTTGGGGGGATTCATGATAGAATTAAAGATGAAACCCAAAAATGGAACAAAAATAAGACGGGCATTTGCAGAAAGCTTTCACTCGGTGGAGGAAAGTCACAGGTGTTGCATGATTGGAAAAGAATAAAAAAATGAAAGAATAGAGAGCAAGAAGTGAAACTCATATTGGATGTTCTGCAGTTTTTCTGGTTTCAGATTTTACGGAAATAAAGGGTTTGTTCCATCAAAGCTCGTCTGTTATGCATGTTTCCCGGCGTGTCAGCCGTTATGATTTTGCCTCTTCAGCAAAAGGAGCATCTCCCCTGTCACCGTTCGCTTTTCCGCTCTTCTTTTTTGGGTCTGTTTTACTCCAGCCGTTTGAAGCCGTTTGAAAAGTGGAGCACAGTTTGCCGCTTGCAGTCAGTAGAGTACTGAGAATTTTTGTCTTTTATTTTGGTGAGGGGAGAACTTTGAAGACGGCCCGCGATAAGTAGCATGGTGATTAGATACGTAGCGATGCAACGTTGTCATTGGTGGGAAAGTTGACAACATAGATAGATCTAATAAGGCTAGCGTTACAGTGTGAATGTTCAAAAAGCGCTGGTTAATTAAAAAAATATAAATGGTCTCAACTTATATAACCTTTCATCACTTTGTGGTTTCAAAGCGCATTACACTACATTGCATTCACACACACACGCAGACTTGCACACATACTCACACACAGAGCTGCCGTGCAAGGTGCTAACCAGGCCATCGGGAGCAACCGGGGGTTCAATGTCTTGCCTGAGGACACTATCTCACACACGCATACAGAACTATCTATCTATCTATCTATCTATCTATCTGTCTATCTGTCTGTCTGTCTGTCTGTCTGTCTGTCTGTCTGTCTGTCTGTCTGTCTGTCTGTCTTTTGCTGTTGCTCTATATGATGCTGTTATGCAACTAAACACAACTTACTACAAAATAATTAAGATGTACTTACATTAGCTGATATAAGCATCCATCCATCCATCTTCTTCCGCACTCAGGGGATGCTGGAGCCTATCCTGGGTGTCATCGGGTGAGAGGGGTACACAATTGCAGGGCCACATACAAATACAGACAACATTCACTCACTCAGTCATTCAGGGGCAATTTTTTCCAATTAACCTGCTACACATGGGACGAAACTGGAAACCTGGTGAAAACCCACGCAGACACGGGGAGAACGTGCACGCAGAAAGGTCCCCTTGTTGGTATCGAACCAGGGTGCTTCGTGCCGTGAGGTCGAAGCGTTAACCACCGTGCCGCCCACAATTGATTTCGATTAATTCAACTAATTAAGTTTGTTTGATAAGCGAATCAATAGACATGAATTTAAACTTCAAACTCATAGGGTGTGTCTCTCTTCAACATGACCTTCAACATTTCCAAGTCCTTTTGTTTTGGGCTTTGGAAAATTTGTTTCTGAATTTTAACCCCATCCTGCAGTCAAGTGTTTACTGGTGTCACTCTGCCTGCTTGTATTAGTCATGCTGTTATCTTCCTTGGGCCAAGTTAGCATTAGTGACTTGCACACCAGCACCAACATGTTTGGCTTTGACGTGGTAGCGTTTCTTGCATAAAGCACTGATAACATCATTTTTCTATAAACTTCAATCTGGAAGTTACCTCTGATTAAATTTCCCTTCAACCAGCTTAGGTTTTACCCGCCTCACCTGTCATATATCACACATTGGGTCAGTGTAATCTGTACCCCCCGGAATTCAGTCATTGAGAACTGTTCCGCAGTGCAAATCCAATTAAAAAGATACATTTTTCTGTGTAATTAATTAATTGAATTGACTAGCTAAAGACCGAACTCGATTTTTTTTTTTTTACTCTATGTCATTCCAGCTATTTATGTTATTGCTCACCCTCATCCTGCTTATAACAATCTACCCAATGTGCAAAGACCCACTGCCAGGCAACACGTGCTGATTCTGACCTAAAACAGCTGGATCCCCAAACACACGGTCGACTATTTAGCTTGTTTCCGAGTCGATATTTAAACACATGTCGTGATAATGATGCTTTTTTTGTGTACAAAACAGAAAATTTGATGCTTCGCGGTCGTATTTGAAAGTGAACACAAAACTAGAAACAGGGAGGGCTATCTGTATAATGTACCAGGCAGGGCCTGAGCCGGGTGTGGAGCAGTGCTTTTCTAAATACAGCCTGTCAGCTTTACGGAGATAACAGAATATATTCTGTCATTGATTGAACTTTTTAACAATGTAGCTGTCTGTCACTGTGACAGGTCGGAGCTCTTAGGGCAATTTATCTATTAGAGCTTTCAGAGAAAGAACACGTGCTCCGAGAGATCCAGTGGAAATTTCACAATGGGAGTCCTGCAGACTTCAACTAACCTCCTTGGGAGAAATATTTTCCGCTCATTAAGTCGTGACCCAGGGACAAAATTAAATCCATCGTGAGAAGCCACTAGCGCCGGTTCCGTTTTCCAATCTGTTCTTTCCTTGCCATCTTCGTATATTAAATCTGATGGTGATTGAATTGCGTCGAAATGAAATGTTCGGATGTTGGCTTTGTCTTTCCGACATGAACCTGAGATTTTTTTTTCGCCTGCTCTCACCAGTTCTTCCTCGGTGAGAGAATCCTAGAACCAGAATTTACTTTTCCCAAGATTCCTTTGTGACCGAGAAAAGATTCTCATCTGCGAACAAAATTAAATTTTAAGATTTTGGCAATACGTCAGTGTGGTTGAAAAATATGCTGGCCAATATTCACAGCAAGATGTTGTTACTGCAGTACTGTTGCCCCCCGTCATATTGCGGTTCACGTTTCGTGATCAAAGTGTTTTTTGTGTTTTTTTAACTTTAATCTAATTTAACATTGGGTATTTTATATATTCATGATTTCAACTATTCTTATGGTGAAATAAGCATTTTTTAAGGTGGCGACCAACCAGAACATGATGTTCTTTGTCCTTGGCTCTGATTGGCTCAGCAACCATAGCATCATTCATGCATTCAGCTTCTTGCACATTGAAGTGTAAGCGCTACGAGTAGTGCTACTCTGCGTTGTTTTGTTATTGTATTCTTATTAGTAAAAGTTTTAATTTCTTTCAACCCCTTATTATGATGCCCAAACGTTCTGCACCTCTTAGGGTACCTGGCACTGAACCCAAACCATCCGAGAAAAAGTGCAACTACTCGACATGTTAAAGAAAGGAGAAGCTTTGCTGATGTAGGCTGCTGTTACGGCATCAACGACTCTTCGGTCCGGCACATAAAGAAGGACTAAAACAATATCATGATGATAGTGGAGTTGTCTTTTAACAAGACTGCAAAGAGGGTGGTGACGTCCCGTGATAAGGCTGTGGTAAGGATGGAGTCTGGATCAGCGGCAAATTATGTATGTTTAAGGGTGCAAAAAGTGTTTGAAAATTTAGGAATTATTTATAGATTATGGGAAAGGTTAATAAGAGTGTGAGGAGGGTCATCAAGCTATAAAATATAGATGATAATAAATAAATAAAAATATGGCCGCTGATTTGTGGGTTTTTGTTCTTGGAATGTAACCCTCACGATAAAAGACAGACAAAATCAAATCACACTTTCCTGAAAGATTTTATGTGTAGGCTTAAACTCTACGGTAGAACGATATACAGTAGAACCTTATCTTACAAATTTACATTGTTCTTTGAAAAATATTCATGAAACGAATCAGCTTTTCCCATTTAAATCAATGCGAATCCCATTGATCTGTCCTCCAGCCTACTATACTCTTTTTAAACTTTTTTATGGGTGTATTGGTGGTAAAATACAGAAAGGAATTAAAGGAAACCTAAAATATCACAGTGTGTCTGGTGGTCTTGCACTTCTTGTGTACTCGCCGTTTCCTTCACTAAATCAGCAAAAATAAAGTCTTCTCTTATCTGAGACCCCCGCTAATGCTAACTCCAGCTAGCTGTCCTTCATTAATCATTTCCTTAAAGCAAACAATCGCTTTTCTACTTCTACCAAGGCTTGAGATCTTTGCTTCGTTATAGTAGTCGCACTAGCTCTAAGACATTTAACTTTTTTGGGAGCTGTAACTTACTGAAAAAAGCACAAAAAATCACTAACAGGGCAACACAACGGTGAACGATGTAACCAATAGAACGCACGACTGCTGCTACGCTACAATGCCACAAAACGGAAAGCGAGTTTGATTGTGTTCTGCACCGAGGGTTTGGAAAACTGTATTCATTGGCCGATTTATGATTCGTTCCCAAGTCGAGGTCCGACTGTACATCCTCATTTGCAGACCGAAGAATTATTCCAAAATGTGTTTTCCCAACAGAACTGTTGTTGCTCCTCTGACCCCCAAACAATTCCTGCTGGGTCCTTTCCAGATGGTTCTGCGTAGCAAACCATCTGGCCCGGAGGGTAAACCAGAGCTTTCGCAACGTATCACAATCTCCTGAGCTCATGGAAAAGTCTTCTGGGGGATGTTTTACAACCTCTTAGCGTTCAAGGAATATCCCAATGGAGAGTAGAAAAGGGAGGCAGACGGCGGGGAGGTCGGTGCTCAGAACACCTCGAAACCCTACAGCGGTGCTCTGGTAGTTTGGCTGGAAGAAAATTCAGTGCTGAACACGTGGGGTAATTTGTTTACCCTCCGAGTGTTTATGGGATGGTGATAATGGCGGTAAACACGGAGGCTGTTCTACAACGGCTTATTGACAATGTGACCATATATCTTATGAGCTGGCAGCCACCTAATGTAATTGTTGCATCATCCCTTTTTACCGGGAAAGGCCTTTTTTGGCTCCTAAACATGTAAAGTTTGAAAAGATTTGGAAAATACTCAGGATCAAGTTTCCTACCTGCTCCCATCTAAAGGCGAGTTTTTCGAGGTTTTAGACCTTAGACTGGGCTGAGAGTGACATAGACTGAATCTTACAGGGTCACTGCTACAACTAGATTCTTTCAACAATTTTTTTCTCACCATGCGATGTTTTCAGCGGGTACTTGCAGAGCCTCTGCAATTTCAGTTCACTGCTTTTCCTTCTCCAGCCGGGCGTCACACGTTCTGGCCATTGTAGCCGCCTCTGAATGTAATGTCCAATCAGTGTGCAGCGCCGCACTGTGGGGAACCGCCCCTTTTTGGGATTCTCAGTCTGGTTGAAATGACCCTGAGTTCTCTCATAGACTCTCCTGTGAAATCCTTTTTTTTTTTTTTTTTTTTCCAAAAAAAGCCACTTCGCTGAATTCCCTATGGGTTTCGGGAGGTCTTATACATATGTGCATTTGTCATTACATAGCCTGCTAAGTCTTGCACATACGTGCTATTGTCAAACAGAGGCAATGGTCAAACAGGCTTTTGTCTTCATATTCAGAGAAATCTGAAGGTAAACTGACTATCCACTCTGCTCATTGGAGATAATTTAACCCGTGAACAATCTCAGATGCAACTTCCTGGTAGCTAGAGGGAATATCTTTGTGTTTATCTCGCCAACTCTCTCAAAGGCAACAGCAGAAGTTACACTGATTTGCAGTAAGTATTCATTATTATGGTTTTGTGTGGAAATCATGTCTTGCTGGTTTTGTTCTTTGAACACGGTGAATTTGAAAAAAAAAAAAAAAAAAATCATTTAATTTTTCCATTAAAGAAGGGTTCAGTGAATGCGCATATGAAACTGGCGGGGATCAGTACATCCAACAAGGTTAAGAAGCACTGCTTTAAGGTGAAATATCAAACAAGTTTGTCGTAAGCCCGAGACCAAGAAAATCGCGATCTAAGACCACTCAGATTACCACCTTAAATTTAACAACCGAGATGACAGAAGCGTGCAGTTACTCCAGTAAGACTCAAGTAAAACTCCCAAGATTTTCTTCCGACTAAATTGTGTCTTGGTGTCAGCCAAGCTTAACTACTCTGGCCAGTCTGAGACGGATGCCTGTACACATGGGGAAAATATAAATATATTTACATTAATGGTGGTCAAAGACATGCTGCTGAAGCCGTTCTTACGTGTAGATCACGTTTATGGGAGCTCACAATCACTGGAGCTGCCACGCCCTCAACATCGTCAATCATTCATGGAGAAGCAGACAGGAAACAAAGGACAAACACAATTTCGTAGAGCCTGAATACGAAGAGATTGTCGAAGATGCTTCTATGGGACAGAGTGAAATGTTCGTCTTTATCCAGCACAAAAGACAGGAAAAAAAAAAAATCAGTGCTTGTATGTCATTTTCTCTTTCATGATTAAATCCGCTGGTTGAATTAACCCCGGAAAAACTGGATTGATTTTGTTGTAATGAACAGCAAAGTGGAATCAATAATGACTTAGCTTCCATGCCTCGACAGGAAATAGTTAGTAATCCACCCAGCAGCCCGTTGTCTTCTCACGATAGCAGGTGTTGCAGCAAATAAATAAGTAGAGAAATATATACAAATTCAGCTCTCCGATGTCAGATCGTAATTATGAACAACTGGTGACCTTATTGAAATTCTTTAGATAACACATTTTTGTGCATATTGTTTCCCATTTGGTTTCCTCATGTGTGATACATTGCAATCCATGGCTATTGACTCATAATCTCCATCTCTTGTTTTTTGGGGCATTTTTAGCGGCATCATCTGCGAAAAATCATCACGTCCTCTCTTAGAATGAAAGCTTTGCTATTAGTTGTCGGTGATTTCCAAGACAGGATACGATCACATAAAATCACTTTTTTTTTTTAAGTCTAGTTCTTGTATTCAAGAATAATGACCGTTCCATATTATTAAATGAATCCATATGAACTCTAAAAATTGATTTAAGCATACAGTTTCAATGAAACTGCAGGGATTTGGCCTTTTTTCATTCATTTTTCAGTCATTTCCGCTGCACTGACCCCAAGCAAACAAGACCCAATTCTGATGTAGTTTTATCCCTTTGTTAATAAAGGTTTTAGTTTTGCCTGGAGCTCTGCCATGTATGTTGGAGAAAGCACATGATGCTGATGTTTTTTTTTTTAATAAGAATAAGAATAAGAATAAGAACAACTTTATTAATCCCGAAGGAAATTGTAGATAAGATAAGATAATACTTTATTGACCCCCATAGGGGAAATATGGTTGTTGTAGCAGTACAGGGCAGGGGACAGGTAACAAAACAATAAATATAAGTAGAGACATTAAAAAGGACAGAGACAACAACAGTAGAAAGATTAAGAATAGATAACAAACTGCTATGCAAAGACAAGAGTAAAGTGATGTGGAGTTGCGGGTAGTGGCCAGTAGTATGTAAGAGTTGCGTGCTGTCCAGGCATGAGAAGGATTCTCCAGGATAGCTCCGAGTTTGTCCTTCCCCGTCCCCAGACTGTCAGAGTTTAGCCTCACAACTGAGCGGGCTTTTCCTCAGCACTCCAGTCTTTGCATCGCCTCACCAGGATTCAAGATTCAAGATTCAGTTCAAAGTGTTTATTGTCATATGTATGGTGTGGAAACATGTTTCCCTGTACAATGACATTTTTACTTTGTTGTCTGCATTTTGATTTGTCTTGATAGTAAATAGATAGTGTAAACATTGTTCGAAATGTGAACAGTGTTGGCAATGCAAAGGTAAAACATTGAGTGCAGCTTGGTGTGTAACTCACGAAGTGCAGTTGCATGTATGAGTGCAGTTTAAATGGCAGTAGTTATATTTGAAGATGAGTGCAGCAACGGCTGTGCTGTGCTGCATTTAAAGTGCAGAAAAGGAAGAATGAGTATGAACTGTTTAAGAATCTGATGCACCAGCACACCAAAGTGAATAAGAGTGCATCGGCTACCATAGAGTGGCAGAAGGTCTTGAAGAGCCCGCTAGGAAGAACATCCTACTCTGACCTTTCTCGAAAAGGGCATCTATGTTATGTGTCCAGTCCAGTTTATTATTGTTATCGACCCCAGGATTCTTGTATGAGTCTACGATCTCTACCTCCTCGCCGAGGATGGTGATTGGTGTAGGTCTCCTCTGGTTCTTCCTGATGTCCACCACCACCTCCTTGGTCTTGGTGATGTTGAGTTGAAGGTGGTTCTGGTTGCTCTGCTCAACGAAACTTGCAGCCTCAGCAATCAGTTTGATTTCAGCGCCCCGGGGATAATCTCAGAGTTACTGTACATTTCACTGCACTGACACGCACTCGCTGTCAACATGTTGTTCGGTTGCTGTCTGCCCCTGGCTCCTGGAGATGTTCTCCTGGGATTGTATGATGAAAAACACTGCAGCGAGGAGCTTTCACATCACGACCAACCACTGAAAGTGTTTGCCAATTACCTGAGCTCCTGTCACCTTTTAAAAGCTAAAAAAAAAAAATCAATCATATTTCAGTATTTTCATTCTTGGATAATGTGTGTCATCTACAGGGGCTACTTCAGTGACCCCAATCTCTAACCTTAATGTTAAAGTGATAGTGTTTTTTTCCATCATAATTTCCATAAAATAACATATTTCTCATTGGCTGATTCTCTTAAAATTAATGCACGGCTAATCGCAATCAATTCAAATAAGCTGCTTGTTTACCAGGAACCACACAATATAATATAGCGTTACATTTTTCATTACTCAAAGGCAGTGAGACTTCACTTCTATTTTTCTATATCCTTTTTCAATTTCAATTTTATTTTTATGAAATCGACAAAAGCTCCAGTCCAACGACAGGAAAATAAAGCATTATATTACTATTCCATACCATACCATGTGTACAATCTATTGTGTGGATGTACTATTTATTTTATAGATGTACTGTTTACTTTTAGATATCTGGTTCTTGGTATGTTTATGCTACCCAATCTGCATTTTAATCGTCCCTCGGGGACAAATAAACAGTTTCTGATTCTGAATATCATTTCATAAACGTCATGGTTCGAGTACCATTGAAGCTCAATTGTGTGGCATTTACATATTCTCCAGTAAATACAATAAAAGTAGCTATACAGCACCTGAAGGCACTGGGCAATAAGATCCTGATAATATGAATAATTATAAAAATCCCCAAACCCGTGTGCAGGATTAATATAAATAAATATTTTATAAATAGAAATAAATGAATATTATATATATGTATATGGTATTTGAACAGGAACATGTTGAAACGTCCTTTTGTATGAATAAATAGCGGAGTTAGCATTTTTATCAGTTAAGCCAATTGAAAAGTCGCAGTGACGCTTGATAAAAAAATCCATTGCATTCACAGGTGTGTAATAGCATCATTTTTCTCTGGGAAGAGAACCCGACTAAGATCCCTGCCCATGGCGCACCTTTCTTTTGAGGCCTCGCCAAAATGCAGCAACATGAAGGAGGACTAGCCCAGGGAGGAGGGAGTGGTGGGGGGATTTTTTGAAAGCTCCAAGAGATTACACAAGTTCTGGGGAGACCAGTTTAAGCAGTTGTGAGTCTGAAATGTCATTTGGAGGAAGACAGAATTCTATGTTTGTAGGATGCACTTGTACACCTTTCTTTTATATTTGCTGCAGTGTGCGTGTGTGTGTGTGTGTGTGTGTGTGTGTTTGTGTGTGTGTGAGAGTTACCCAATACTAATTGACTGGTTATAAAACCTGTGTGCGCATAATTTCCCTCCCTGTTGCTCGGACAACAACATTAAATCTCTTTTTCAATTTCACCGTGCTCAATCATCTAATTATCATTCCTGGATTTTTTTTCTATTTTTTTTTTTAAAATACTCCCCCCAAACCATCATTCATTTCCCTTGTGTGCACAGAATACAACAGCCCACCATTGTTCCACCGTGATATGCTCAACGTAATTAATTAATTTGTACGCATATCACGCTTGCTTGGATGAGAAATGGAAGCGAAATTGACTTGCAAATGCAATAACTTGCTGAAAATATTGTAATGACGCAGATAGTACGATGGTGTTGCCATCGCCGTGATGGAAAAGACAACACAATGGTTGGCGGCAGCGTTGCAGTGCCCAGACGAGGTCAGAGTGGGCCGGCGAGGCGCGAGAGGATGCATCGAGGTAGTCAAAGAATGAAGGAGAGGTTTCAAACGTAGTGTTTTGACCAAACTCTGGAACCCAAACGCCTCCTGAAACACATTTGCCAGTCAGCTGGGAGGTGGGTGGAACCGCTTCAGGCCCGAGAGGCTGTGGGCTGCGGAGAGATAAGGCTGCTCCTTGTCTTAGAGTTTTTTTTTTTTGACGATCAAAATCTGTCACAAGAGAACTCTGTGTGATGTTTAAAGTTTATTCAAATTCCAAGCAAATAAATGGAGCGATGAAACGGGAGGGTAGAATTGAGACGTGATTCGCGATTTTCTCAGTGGCCAAAATTTGCTCAGGAGACAATCTCTGCCGCTGTGCAGGAAGCCGCTGCCATGCTATTATTGGTTACATCATTAGAAACAATCACCCTCTTTTTGGCTAAACAGAAGCACAATAATATCACAGCAGTGGGATGTTTCGGTCTCAGTTTTAGCCTAATATCAGCAGTTGTATCGCATGGATCCATGTGTCGTTTATAGCCCTTTATTTTTTATTTTATGATCTGTTGATTGTCATTAAAACCATCGTACCGTCACATTCACACCCCCGACTTTTAATGCCTTTGCAATTGCAAATATACAACCCTTTCACAGACTTTCAGGCTTGATTTTTGTGTGAAACATTTGCGAGATGGATTTATGGAAAAGCGTCCTCATGCAATCTTCTTATAGATGTACAGCCTATTGTATAGATGTACCATCTATTATATAGATGCATGATTTATTATGTAGGTGTCTCATTTATTTGTAGATGAGTGGTTCATTGCAAGGGTATCAAACTCAATTGCACAGTGGGGCAAAATTTTAAAAATTGGCGCAAGTAGGGGACCGGACTATTTCAATGTTTATTGAATACTCTTTGAAATAACATTATTGCGCATATGGTACATGAGTCTATCAAAGCCTATATGTTATTGACTAAAAAAACAACATTAATAGAATAAATGAAGAAATAAAAAATAGATCAAATCTTTTGAATGCATTTTTTATTGCTCTATGAATAGTTTTACTGGTTTAATAATAACATTATTGCACATACTGAAAATGCGATGAACAAGCCTACAGGACATATAGGCTTTGCTCCAGATTCCATATGCACAATAAGTTATATAATAGAGTCTATATAGATGCATTATTTATGATGAAGTTGTAAACTAATAAAGGTTTAAAAATAATCAAAAAATCAAATCTAATGCATGCATTTCTTATGGCTGTATCGACAGTCTTTCTCATGATAATAACGTTATTGCACATATTTAACATGCATAGCCTGTGGGAGCTATAGGCTTTTCTCTATTTGCTCCAGGTTCATTATGTACAATGATGTTATTATCACAGGAAAAACTGTCGATAGAGCCAAAAGAAAAGCAATCATTAGATTTGATGTATTATTTAGATTTGCAATTATCTATACAATAGAATCTATCTAGATGTATGGTTTATTATGTAGGTGTACCGCCTTATTCATAGGCGAGTGGCTCACTGTTTGCATATGCTATAACATAATTGCTCCTTTGAGGACGCATAAGGTGTTTTTGAATTTGAATCATACATTTGGAGATTGTTCAAACAAAGCTGCAGCTGAGGCACCCACCTCCTGAAGAAGCGAGCAAGCTCAAAATGGAATTAACCTTAATAATTCCAAGGACACTTTTAGCAGTTACGTATGGAGGAAAAGGAAAGCATAAAAATAGAGGATTCTGTTTATCTCTGGTCTTTTTGAATGGTCTCTTTAAATGTGATGTAACCGGTCATCCCACTGTGTGGCTCTTTACTTGGGTCTGCCGGAACAAGGGGACGCATCAACCCTGACATTTTGCCGCGTCTTGCCGCTTGATCGATCAATTCCAATACCATTTCTTATCAAGATTTATTTTCACCTGCAGCAGACGGCCGCACGTGTCTCTGCAGACGGCTTTCTGATTGACGAATAATTGTATCTTAGAAAGGTTTTTTGTGAAAGGCTCAGTGTGGATATTTGGCTTTTTATTCAGGAATAATATGGTGGAGTGCAGACCAGTCAGGGAGAAATAATATGATATAATGATACAAAACACCTCATATTAGATGATACCTTTTAAAACTAGGGAGGAGCAGCTTATATTCTATTAATTCCACTGTAATTCAGACATTTTTGGAATTTAGCATTCCGCATTTAACAATAATTTCAGCAATAACTACAATTATGAATATCATTTCATCATTGGTAAGCCGATTCCTCGATGTAAGTAGAGAAAAGGTTTGTTTTATTAATTTTTATCTATGTTATTTATTTATTTCGGATTTGCCGGAATGGACTTCTGAAGTTTTTGGTTGCTTTCAGGAGCCAACATGTGCGTATATATAACAATCAGTTACAACTGGCTTCTGTTCTCCCAATGGAACGCTTCCCAGATCCCATCTCACACACACCCTCACCGTTTTCACATGTATTTCGCTGCAGGTGCGAGTAAACACGTCGCGTCTCAACACCGAGGTCCCGATTGGACGTTAGAGGCTTTTTTTTACTTTTGTTTTTTTATTTGTACTTGCAAGAACGCTATTCTCTCCTAATCAATCCCCCCCGGGGAGGGGGTTAGTATGCCCTGGTGTGACACTCGGAGCAGTAACACAATCAGGCCATCTGCTTTCCTGTTTCCTGAGTGACAATAGAGCCTCTGATGAATCCACTTCTCTGCATCCACCTCTTCTTTCCCAACGCTGCAGCATTTGTCCGCTCGTCTTCTGTTCTTTTTACTAAAACGAGCATCACCCTATGCTTGACTTACACTTAAACATTTTCACAGTTGTTGACAAAAAACTGAAAGTCGAAAAGAAATTTACGACAATATCAAATGTGTTTCAAATTATCGCAAGTCTTTCAGTCTTTCGCAAGTCCCCTCTGCCAATGGGTTTAATTCTTTCTTTGACTCCCCTTGCGCACCAAATTCATTTTTCCTGTAGCAAGGGTGGGGCAAGCTCTTAGACTGGGGTCAATCGTGATAACTAACATGCATTATTAATTACAATAATTCCGTTTACATGGGCCTTTCTACTTGAGAGGAGGAGGGAGAGGTTGTTGCGGCTGATGTTTGCAGCATGTCGGGATGCAAACAAGTCAAGATGCAGCATATCAACGTGGCATAAACTTGTAGCATAAGAAACCCTAACAGACCCTATAACTAACAATTTTCATTTTCTTGGGAGTTACAATGGGGGCCAACTTCATGCAAAAAACACAAAAAAATGTATTAAAAGGAGAATGCAACAATGTAAATAACATGGACTGGATAGATCCAATGATTTAATGAGTCGCAGGCTCATCCGGCGTCATTCTACCTTGGATGTTTTTTAAGAGTGTGCATGAGTTCAGGCACTGTGGACTGGATGGAAAGGTGCTCAATTTTGATTTAATCCAATTGCCTTATGTGCTACTGATGGACATGAAACACGAGAAGTCATTTTGTAAACAAAACAAACACCCAAGTTGATGCGAGACATCCCAGTTCCCGGGGAAACTAAGGGATTCTTTCTTCTAGTCCATATCCATCCAGGTGACCTCAGTGTTGATCTCAGGGCGGAACAAAGGAAAGCCTGATTTTTGAATTATGCATCAAATTATGCATCAAAAGGTTTATTGCCCTTTTTTGTGCATGTGCATAATTCCCAAGCGCAGCGTGTAGGCTGCGGCTGATGAAAGCCTCATTAGGTAGCCTGTTGCTCATGCACAAACACACACACACGCACACACACATGAACCTCTTGCTCCAGCGTGCGCTGGTCCTCTCACACACTCCACTTATACGAGGCAATGAGTGTGGTGTAATTAGGGGGTGAGTCATCACGCCAATCTAATCTATTGAGACTCTAATACGATACTCATCATCGCATTCTATGGGGCCACGGGGCAATTAGTTCATGGGCTTTTAGAAAGGCAACCGGTTCCCCTTCATCATTGCTGTCGTACAACCAATTCGACATAAACACAATCACCTCTGCATATCTGCAATATGTATCATAGAATAACAACAACAACAACGTATGATTGAAATATCCGTAGCACCCTGGTTTATATGGGTGACGGATATTTTTATTTGACGAATAATTAGTAGTGGACGACATGGTTGTGCAATGGTAAGTGGTTCCGCGTCACAGACTCAGTTTTTTTTTTTTTGTTGTTGTTTTTTCCGCATTTCTGTGTGGAGTTTGCATGTTCTTTGCGTGTTTCCTCTGGGTGCTCTGATATCTTACCACAGTCCAAAAAATAGACGTGCGGTAGGTCAATTGGAGACCCTAAATTGCCGAGAGGGTGAACGCTTGTATGTATTTATATGGCCGGTCCAGGCTGAAACCCGTCTCTCTGCCAATGAAAGCTGGGATGGATGCAGGATAAGCCATATAGATGATGAATGAATAGAAATAATTAACAACAATATAACACTTGATTGGGTCCAAATCTTCCCTAATGATCATGATAATGATAATCTCATATTTAACAATGACAGCTGGGACAGATAAAGGGTAAGCTTTATAGATGATGAATGAATGAAAATAATTCGTAGGTTAACAACAATATAAATCTTGACAGGGTCTAAATCTTCCATAATAATCATCATAATAATAATAATCTAATATCAATCTTGTATGAGCTGGGTAACAAGACAAATATGAGGTCATAAATGATGCATAATAGAACACAGAAAAAGATTATATAAGATTATGATCTTTTTTATGTAAGATTATTTATTTTTCCTTGTGATTTAAAGCGAAAGGCAAAATGGACCATTGTGTTTGACCTTATCTTTGGTCTGATTTTCTGAGTTGTGGCCATTTATTCCAGGTTTTGTTTGGTTGGTCATGAATTGAATCGGTGCCAGAGATGTGAAATTGATGAGAATGTAATGAAGATGTGACACAAACATCTGGGGTTGTAAGTTGCTATGTGTGCCCTTGTGATTGACGGGTGACGGTTCAAGCGTCCCTGTGCTCCAGGAGCAACGGAGATTGGCTCCGGGATCAATGGGACCCCTCTACACAGGATTGTATTGATAATTCATGAATCCATCCCATAAATAACGATAAATACCATGTACTACTGCAGCTGGTGGGGACGATGGGTTGTAACTGAGCTCATCAGTGACTTCCTGATGTAGCTTGTCAAACCCGTCAACTGCTTCATGTTTAACGATGTAGCAAATCTGTTCCCTTCTTCTTGTTTTTATTTTTACTTACTCTGGCCAGACGGCTGCAGATTTTAACTTTTTACAACCAAACGTTACATAGTCACACAATCGCCAGTCCTGAGATACCAGGATACGTCCAGCGTGAAAGGGATCCCTGGTTACCAACACTACCAACACGTTACTGCCCTTTTGATTAATGTTTACACCAGCTACATAAAAATGCTAATAAAATCTCTCAACATATCTTAATTGGAATAATATTGTAAAAACTTTTCACTTGTGGGTCGCCGTTTCTGTTTACGATGCAATGTTGTCTGGGCAGTGACATTGCAAGGTTGGCCATTGACCCAGTTGTGTTCATTTTACCCAACAGTGCAAAAACATGCCATCTATGCAACCCTTCCCATTTGAACCCAAGTGAGGCGTGAGTGAAGAGGGTAGCGCTGAAGACACAAGTCCAAATGAGCTTCCAATTGAAAACGAAAAAAGATATGAAGAGGCACAAAGTCAATGGTGCGCGTTCGGAAACTGCGTTGCTATGCTAGTGTATGTAGTAAGTAGCTCGAGTTATTGTCATCGGCTCTTCACTGGAGACTTACGAACCTCTGTGCTGACTGACCGGGTGACTCGTCGTCAGCTTCCTCCGAAATTGTACCGGTGCCCGGTCGTCTATCATCAGATGCTACTTGACAGATGCTACGAGATGGCTATTTGGTAGAGTGGTCACTTCTGACTTCCCACTACTGGTACTTTGGATCTTCGGTGACTGAATTGTACTTTTTGTAAGTCGCTTTGGACAAAACTGTCTGCCAAATGACTGTAAGGTAATGTAATGTAATGCGACTTCTGCAGTAGCGGGTTGTTGACATCCTCTCAGGAGATCATCCAGCGTCTCCTAGCTGTGGTGTTTCCTTTAGCAGGCTTCACTCGTTTCCTGAGGACCTTTGGTATGCTTGTGAAAGAAAACTGCAGACGCGGTATTTGGTTTTAGTGTTCGTTTAGAGCTCTTTCAGCAGCTTAGCTTGGCTAAATGAATCAGAGAGAATCAGAATCAGAATCATTTTTATTTGCCAAGTTTGAAAGAACAAAGAATTTGATTCCTGGTTGGCATTGCTCACTGTACAGGGAAGGGAATAAGTTAGGTAAGAAAAAAAATTCAGATAAGAAGGAAAAAAAAACTTGTGTGTACAAAAGCACACATGTGTAAAAAAATTTGCAATGGTGATACAAAGTGCAGGGTAGAAACAAAAAGTATAGTGTGGGTATATGTTTTTTATTTCCTGACGGTGAATATTTACAGTTCGTCAGACTGACAGCCTGGGGATAGAAACTGTCTTTGTGCCAGGTGGTCTTGGCATACAGTGGGGAAGGAGGGGATTAAACTGTCTGGGACCGACGGACGAGAACCGAGACGCGGATCCTTCGGAAGTTGCGCATGTCCACAAGCAATTTCCCACTCCTTACTTCTCTTCTGGTCCCTTGGAAAGCTGTGCAGACTAACATCAGTCCCCTTGTTTCCCTTGGACTGGTAATTACATCCAAAAGCAGCAAAATGTGGCATAATTATCACCATATATAGCAAAAGCTAATGCTTGTGGAAAGCCAAAGTCACGCAAGCAAAACAATTGTGGTGCCCCTGGGTTAAAGTGTCAGTGTTAATTGGGATTTTTAAAGGAATATAAATTCTTTGTGCTTTTTTATGACACTTTCTTTTATGAGACATAACAGTAAAGCAATGTAATGCTTATTAGTCAGGTGAAGTTCCATTGAAGGATAAATACCACACTATCAATCCTTTGAATATCTGTGCTGTCAAATAAGTAGAAGTAGATTGTCTTTCATTATCCTTTTGTTAGCTTTATTCACTCGCCAACAAAACCTGCCCGAAAATATCGTCTCAGTCGGGCTGTGTTTTTTGTGAAAGCTGTGTGTTTGGCAGCAAAGCGCACATGGGGGGGGTTAGAACTTTATCCAAGTGCTCTCGTCCTCATGACTCACCAGGTTTGGCATGTTTAAAGTTGTCACGATACAAGGCTTTCTATGTAAGCCCACACTGCCTTTTTTTATTCTAGAATCAAACACGATAGTTTGATACATTTCTCTCAGAAAATTTGTCCCGTTCTCTTTTGCCGCGAAGTAACATCCCAGAACATCAGCATTTACAAAATTTGTAAATTTGTAATTTGTCTGTTTAGAATGATCACATTGTCACGGTGGGTTTTGAAACATCATGGTGTGGCGGTGAAGGGGTGGGGATGTGAGCAACCATCTTTTAAAACATTAAAAATGTAAAAAAAACAAAACAAAAAGAAACAAATAAAAATAATGCAACAAATAAATTACAATGTTGACACAGTTGGCCCCGGGCAGTTGATGAGCTCCTCCAGATGAATCAAAATGTTGTTTATTTATTTATTCAATTCATTTATCAATTAATTTATGTATCCATTTATTTACAATCTTGCATTTCTGCTTAAATTAATTTGACAAAATTCAATTTTCCACATAATTCGCAGAAATATTCAGGCTTTAAAAACCAGGATTTCTGAGAGCAACCGTTCTTTTTAATCAGTTTCTAGAATTTAGTTGACTCCCCATCTGGCTTCTATCCGTTAGACTAATTTATGTTTTAGTGAAACATTTATTCCAAATAGGAAATAGGCGCTAATCTAATGATCATTTCGAAACAATCTTCCTGCAGTAGTTTGAGCATGAAATCCTCATTAGGGGAAATGACTTTGTGGGACACAAGGAGGTTTCCAGCATGCAGACGATGCCTTTCATTATTAACAAAAAAAAAATCAAGTTTCTTAGCTTGTTTTGTAAGATAATCACCTGAATATCAACTCATTAAACATCTTGTTACAGCACCTCTCATTACACACACGTAACTTTCTTTTCTTCTGTAAGATATACTAATCATGCTGAAAGCAGTATTTTAACCATTATTTCAAATCATCTAAAACAACCGTCATTCAAACGAGGGGTTCCGCTTTCATACAATCGGTAATTTCTATTTTAGTTTTGCACTCCAAGAACTAGCTGAACTCAAGTTAAAAACAACTGCTAAAGAATCAACCCATTTAAATGTTTCGACCACTTCATCATGCTTTATAATTTCTCATCCACAGTAGGTTGAATTTCCCCTCCAACCCCTGTATTTATTTCTTCATTGAAGAATTTCATCCCCCTTTTTTCAGTGATTTTCAGCCGCCTATTGTTTTGCATTTGATCCTTTCCCTGCCAACTGCTTTAAATTAAAAATATAATACAAATATATTCTATATTAATTGATATTTTTAATAAAATACATGTTTTATTTGAATTATATATTTTATTTAAGGTGCGTTTCTTGACACTGGAGGTCTTGTATAGATCTACACAATTGAACAAAATACAGATTTCAAATTAAAAATACATAAAAACAATGAAAGTGACAAAGTGGTAAAGGTTAAAAGAAATAAATCGATAAATAAATTACTAAATGATACCCAATATTACTTCCTTATTTACAACGCCCACCTTTTTAATGGGTTGATTGTCAAATTTTTTTTTTTTTTGTTAAGACTGTTAGGTGATATCTAACGCATTGACATTTATTAGGTTTGGCCCCTAAGGTTTTTCACACATACAGCACATTATATCGTATGGCATGGCAAACCAACAGCAACAATGACAAACTTGTTTACACTAAACACAAGGAGTTGAGTTGCATCCGATATCGTCATAACAATCTGTATTAACACAAATTTAGCTTGAAGCAGATCTGCATGAAAACAGACGCTGACGTGAAGATGCAGCAGTCTAGAGAGCAGAAACTGACACAGCAGCAGATTTCCAAGCTGTCTTTTCTTGTATTTACTGATGAGTCTGGTCTAATCCGTGCGCTGTCAGTACTAGATTAGTGAAATCTTTGCAAATCAGGAGATTTACACATTGCCTGTAGCAGCAGCAACTCAGGACGGTTAATTTCAAGTATTTGAAACAAAGTCGTTCCTAGTCGTTCATATAAATTTGATTATGAAAGTTAAGAAAAGACCGGACGAAAAAGAGACTTATTTCAAACTGGGTTACCTCGAAAAGTGCAAATGTATCTTTACAAATAATCCTCATGAATTGCAGAGATGACATTTTTAATGTTTCTTTACAATTTCCAATAATATTGATTTATATTGATATAATATAATCTTCTTTTATATTATTCCAATAGAAAAACATTGCCTTTGTAACTAATTCATTACTATGTTTAATAAGAGTTTTACTGTCATCGATTTGCTTATTTTTGCTGTTTACTTGCCAAATTTGACAGGACTTTTCTTTCTGGTCTTAAAAAAAAAATCATTATGTATTAAAGTAACTAATAGTAACAAGTTCAATATAAAACTGCATATGCCGTGTGTTTAGAGTAAATCTATCATATCGTCACCTTCTTAAATAATTACCTTTTTGACAAAAATGATTTTTTTTTGTCTCGATCAACTCCTTATTCACCATATAGCTTAATGTATGTGTTTTCTGAAAACCTTGAAAAAAAAATGACGTATATGGCAAATATTTCAAGAAGGCGACACTATTTGAAACTGCTCTCATTGAACATGCTTTCTGATATCCATCCATCCTCTTCCGCTTATCCTGTACTCATGGTTGTGGGGGATGCTGGAGCTGGAGCGAGAGGCGGGGTACACCTTGGACTTATCGCTAGTCAATAACGGGGCCACATATATAGAAAAACAACCATTTACTCACTCAATCTTTCGGGCCAATTTTCCCAAATTTTTTCCAATTAACCTGCATGTTATTGGACTGTGGCCTAAGCGCTAACCACTGCGCCACCTTACTGTCTTCCTGATATTAAAATAATTTTAAGTATGTGACCGATAATGTATACATGATTGTTTGGGAAGAGATCTGTAGATATCAATTGGAGATTGTAATGTGCATTGACCTTTATATTCAATAGGTTTGCGAGTTTGTGTGGAAACGCAAATCTATTATTTTGAAACAAAAACAACCATGGTGTTTTGTTAAAATCTTTATTCATTAAAAAAAACAAAATCAGGTTTGGAAGCATGTCATGGTTCCTGTAAAAAAAGAGTGTCCTTAAACTTAATCATCTGCATCTGTCAATTAAATTATCATCATAGTCATCATTGTCCTACCGCTTATCTTGGGTGGGGTTGCCATGGCAGCACGCCGAGCAGGCAACATATTCTGGCTCTGACTGGGAAACCCCAAGGTGTTTTTTGGCAAGATTAGATATAAAAATATACATGTTATATATTTTAATAATATTTCTAATTATTTCATTATATAATTTGTAATTATAACATATGTACCGATATTTTTTAAAATGTATTTTGTATTTTTAATGTATTTACTTAATCCCTCCACTGTCTTTTGGGGTCAATCCATGGACTGGATTGAAATGCAGACTTGAGCATGCTGACCACTGGAACGGCTCAGCTTTTTTGTTATTACAAAAAGTCAGCAACTTAAAATACATTTCTGAATGCAAATTTCCAGAGCAATCCCTTATCAAACATCTACTTATCAGGTACTATCCCTATATTCTGATGCCATTATGTAGGGAGATAATTTGAGAGCTATCAGCATTTTGATCTTGTGCAAGTGATGGCGAATCATATTTTCGGAGGATATGTGAGATTATACCACAGGGAATTTCATTTTTTTTTCGTTCATCTGGATTTTTTTTCTTTTTTGGAGGGGGGGGGGCATTTTATGGCATCCCTATAGGGGTTTGTGTGTGTGTTGTCTGCAGGTAGCATTTTTGTCTCTGAAAAACCGTGCATGTTTGTGCATGTGTGTGCATAGCAGCTTTCCCGCTGATGAGTGCCATCAATCCTTTGTCTGTCTGCGGTGGGCTAATCCGGGATTACCCATCCATTTGATGTTATGTCATCACCCTGGCGTTCTTCGCCAACGGAGGAGCGAGTGTGAGACTTCTGGCAGAAGTTCATTTGGTGTATCGAGACTGACGGCGCAGACGCTGAACTGGGGCTGGGTATTTTGACGTGTAAATGTGATATTGCAGACAGAATTTTATCAACAACATATGTTGAGGGATTTTTTTTCTGTTTTTCAAACAGCTGTCTCTTGGAGAAAACAAAACAAAAAAAAAAAAAAAGAAAGAAAAGTAAAAAAAAAAAAAGTGCCCTTATGGGATTTTTGGAATGTTTCCTCTAGTTGTGCGTTTATGATTTCTTGGTATGGCTTTACTTTTAAACACAACTCCGCCTGGGAGGACTAATAGGCATAAATATTCTTTTATTTTGTTTAAAAAGCACAAAGAATTGTTATTTAACCCAGGGGTGTTGTTTTACTAGTGCCATGTGTGCTGGGTTGCTGATATATACAGGTTGCAAGTGTTAACTTTGGCTTTCTGCTGCTGTTAGCTTTCACTTGGTACTACACGGTACGGTACGGTATTTATGGTAAAAATGACACATTGTGCTGCTTTTGGGCACAATTTCCAATCCAAGGAAGACAAAGGGCCTGTTGCTAGTTTACACAGCTTTCCAAGGAAAGGGAAGATAAAAAAGGAGGGGGAAATTGCTTGTGGCCAAGCTGCTGAAAGAGTTCAGGGCGCTGGTAGTGCTGGGTACAGTTTTCTTTCACAAGCATACAAAAGGTACTCGGGAAACGAGTGAAGCCGGCTTGAAGAAACACAACAGGCAGGAGATGCTGGACGTTCTCCTTAGAACCCTGTCAGTCTGCACAGTGGTTCTTAAGTCCATAGTGAATAGCCGATGACATAAAGTTTAGCTACTTACAACAGACACTCTCTCTGTTAGCATAGCAATGCGATTGCTGTACGCACACTTACGTCTTTTGCAGACTCTTTCCTCTTTGTCTTTGTTTGTCGTCATTTGAAGCTCATTTAGATTTCGGTCTCCAGCATTATCCTCCTCGCTCACGTCTCTCTCGGGTTCAAATGGAAAGGGTTGCTTAGATGGCATGTTTTCACAGGGTATGTTTAAAATGATCGGGACAGAACCAAGGGCTCACCAATACCCAGACAGCGTTGCAGCGCAAACAATTTTATACAAACTAAGATATGTTGAGATATTTTTGATTTCACAAGCTGGTAAAATATTGATAGAATAGGAAAACAACATCTTGGTAACTGCGGTGACCTTGAAGCCTTGAATCAGTCACATCTTTGCAGTTATTTTTTTGTCGGATGAGCCTTTGTTGCTGTCGCTCAGTTATGTATTTTCTATGTTTTTATATACCTTTATATATATATATATATATATATATATATATATATATATACATATGAATCGTGAGAGAGAGAGGTTATTTATATTTTATTCTCTTTTGCTTTTTTCTTTTCACATACTTTTTATGCTAACTTTTCCATTCCTATGTGTGTCTTATGTAAGGAGAAATGATGATTAAAAACTTTGAATCCTAAATTGTGATATCAGGACTGAAATAGCCTCCAACCTTTACAACAGCTCAGAATTGACCGTCCGAAGCTTGCGGCTCATTTATCAATGTGCATCCACACAGTAGTGTGAGTAAAGAGTATGTATGACCATTTCCAGGCAAACTATTAGATGTATCAGCTTTTGTTTGTGTGTAAATTTGATTTATCATGTGTAATGGGATTGATCACTTGACCACAGTGGTGACTTAAAAGTGACCAATGTGACCAGAGCCTTGTTGAATGAGGTGTCCTTTTGTTCTGCACCGGCTTTCCACCCACATGTATTTATTTCTTCTGTTTTTTTTTTCTTTTTTTTTTCTGTTATCGCAGTGTTTTCAGTATAAATTGCAATACATTAGCTTCTAATGTGCGCCTCTTCGTCTGGCGACGGGCTCCTGTGTTTTCCTTCTGCTTTCGACTTGGAAGGCACGTGCAGAAAACATGGCGATATTGCTGCTTTAAATATCATCTGGTGTGGGTGTAGCTGTGATGCTGAGCGTGGGCTCGCTGGAATTTTTAATTTACTTAAAAAAAAAAACCTGTTGATTGATACACTTTTCAATGTGGCTCCCATGAAAGGACATGCCGTCTAACATTATCCCCTCCATTTGGGTCTCAGTGCCATTTTCCAGGCAGTCACGTGGCGACAAAGTAACTCCCTTAATTGCTCTAGTGAGTTTCTTCTTAAGATAAAAAGAGCTCAACTCTTCGTGAACCCCGGTCGAATCCACATCATATATTTCTCTCTGCACGCTTTCCCTCCTTCCTCTCCCTGCGCCCTGTACTTTGTGAGATGAGATCCGTCTCCCTGAAACCCAGTTATGCGGGCATCGCTCCGGTGTTTGGTTCTCCTCCCCATCACCTTCTCTCTGGAGTGGCAGCTCTAACAAAGTGTTGCATTATAACAGATGCCTCTTAACATGCACAACTGGGGTGGAACGATATTTTCACAGAAGAAAGCGCGGAGTCCCGGGGGGGGAAGAGCTTCTCATAAAAAGAGAATACGGTGCAGGTGGTGCCTTGGTTGGCATTTCAGAGGAACAACCATTTCGATATTTTTAATGGCACTCCCGGAGATTTGGCTTATTTAACAGTCAAAATGTAGTAAACGTCACGCTAATTGTTGAATGTTGATTAATAGGCAATTCTAACCCACACCAAAAAAATTCATTAATGCTCCATGTAACTTCACACAAACTATCCTAAAAATAGTATATTTTTCTGATTATTTCTGTTGTTTTTAATTTTAATGAGCCATTTCATGCAGGCGTGTTTATTTACGGGCTCTTCTTCTCTGTATTGAAGGCAATGACTTTTTTCTTTTAGACATTCAAACATTTTTCCAATTTAATTTGTCATTGGGATAAAACAATAATTTAAATAATAAAATTTTGTCGCAATATCAGTTATTTTGATGGGCTGTTTACCAATATCTTATGCCGTGATGCCGGGAATGAGATTTAGATCTAGTTAGCAGCTGCAGTCAATTCAAAACAAAATTCCATTCCATTTGCAGTATTTATAATGTCTCTGTAAAATGAATAAATGCAGACATAATTTATTATTCGTGCTTCCCATTATTCACCAATTGTATTGATTGTAATTCTGATTGGCAGCCCCATGGTCTTGAGCTATGACATCACGCTTTCAACACTGAGTGATATGTGAATGCATTTCCACTCCGTCCCCCAAACCAGATTCATACTATGAGTCACATAGTTTTAGGATTGCTAGAAAATTGTTTATTGTCTTATTTATCATATACATTTGTATATTGACCAATGAGACTTGGTTCTGTCCATTGCCTATTTTTTTATAAATAATAATATAAAAAGCAGACTCAAACTCCAGCCTGCTCCCGGGGGGGAAATGACTCAGCAGCAGCCTGTGGAGAGCCAAACAGAAAACCAGGTAAAGTAGATGAGTAACTGAAAATATAAAAATGTTTTTCTGGACATAAACCCAGACATTAGGTGTGATATGACTGAATATATATGTTGAATGTGAAACTGACAATTACAAATATTCAGGTGAAGAATGGTTCAATATCACATCATCTGGCTTAATAATAAGTGTTTCTTTCAACTGAATGTAATTCATGATTTGTAGTTAAACACAGCAAACAGCACGCGCCTTCTTTGGAACCCTTTTGGATCATTTCCGTCTATAGAATCCCAGGATCTCAGGAAACCATATGTGATGACACGCAGATAGCAAAATGCATGTGATTCTAACCACAGCGTGTGGTGTGAAAACGCCTCGGTGCCTGGATGAGGTTCACGCCGAGTGACGGAGACCAACTTTTGCCTTGATTACGCAAGTCTTATTTTCCTGCTTTCATCAAATGTGGAGATAACCCCCCCAAAAAAAACATCTAAAAAGAAGTGTAAAATGAATGACCTTGATGGACCCACTAGTTTGGCCATTTATACTTTATACAAAGGTTATTTTAGGCTAAACCACCACATAGCACAGAGTAACAGCTTCGAATGACTCTGCTGGCAGCAGTTTCATCATTCATTGGATCAGAACCCAAGCAAAACATAGAGTCACCAATTCATGTTCCGTGTACATCAACATCTGATGTGATTTCCTGACAGCCTTTAGCATATTTGAATGTGTTTATGCTGGATTAAGAGTACCCCTGCAGCTATAGTTTATATGAGATGTGAACTTTGACCTGCATTAAGGAAGCCGTAATCTCATGTTGCTTCCTGGGCTGCAGTGGCCATGGTAACGGTTACCAGGGATGTGGACAGGAACTGGCCAGTGGGTGTGGGGCCTTTAGTACAAAGGGAGGGAGGGAGGCTCTTACCAGTCAATTTAGTGCTGAACTTCATTGTGTCTGTTGATAAATAGTGACTCATTGCACCATATACATGATAAATCGGACTGATTTAAAATGCCGCCTTATTTATTTATTTGTTCGATTGATGCATTTGAAAATATTTTGGTTTGGAAGTCCAAAAAAGCCCTCATCCATCTTGTCACAACCCTTAACCCAAACCCTAACAGCGTATAATTGATGTCTCTCCACTAAAAGGGATATAAATGATTTCTGGGCTATTGTTTTAAACACTGGAATTCTGGAGTCATCCTGGCATCTTCGGAAAAAAAGCAAACTGCAAATCGTTCGCCGTATTTGAATTGACTTAGATAGATTGATTGATATTTTATTAATCCAGAGGGAAAATTCTGGTATCTGGTAGCAGAAAACATAACGTTAACACAGAGGAGAGTATGTTAAAAATAAGGAGATAAAAGTAAGAAAAAAATGAATGTGATATGTATATAATATAGATATGAATGTTTTATACATATAGTAGTGCAAACAGATCAAATATGTTGATGACATTGAAATGGATGTCATTTAGAAATTAAAAATGTATTAACATAATCGTAACGGATATATTTTTTTGTAGTCATTTTTTTTTCACCATAGAAATTTGCATGAAAAATGGGTCATAAAAACTTAAAAAAGGTAGAATTCAATATGTAAACAATGTCCCATCAGTACGTTACCATTGAAGATCTGTATCTCTGTCAAGGTATGGATTGTGGTCTACACCTTTCCTCTTTTAACACCTTTTCTGTCAGCTCTGTTTCTCTCTCTGTTTCACCAGAAACTTAAGCCTTTCCACATAAAGTGTCCTTGTGTTGCTTAGCGCTAATGGATGTTTCTGTGGTGTGTGTTAATATTCAAATGAGTCACCTCACGCAGGTGTGAGTACTACGAGGATGAACAAGAGCTAATCCAATTACTCTTATTTTTTTTCTGGATTGTGCATCGTCCAAGGGGATGCGCGATCCAAAGAAATTATCCAGTGGAAGAAGAGTGTGAGTGTTCGGCAGAGGAACTGACAGGCTTATGAAAGATACGGTCTTTGTTATTACCATGCACCTGATAAACAGACTGAGCAGAATGTTAAAACTGCTCAAAATATCATCCGGTCTACAAAGAAAATATATATTCTGTCACTTTATAACACAAATGTTGCTACATCCGCTAAAATAATGATGATTTAATTCATTCATTCATTCATTTTCTATAATTCCTTTACTTCAGTCGGGGTTGTGAGGGGGCTGTAGCCTATATCAGCTGTCATTGGGCGGGAGTCGGGGTTCACAGAGCCACATATATGAACATGGAACCATTCACCCTTTCATTCACGTCATCTAAACATACAACCATTTAACCACTCTTTCACATCATATAGATACACTGCCATTTATATTTTATTTAGAGACATAGCCATTTAGCCTCTCATTCACATGTCCTATAGGGACAATACAATTCACCTACTAATTCATATCTAATATAGTCAAAGCCATTCACCCTTTCATTCACATTGCATATGGAGACATTGACATGACAGAGTGAATGGTGAACAGTGGGACGAGATCTACAAACGTTTGTGTTCACCTTTTAGCGTAATGCAAATTTTCTGCAAGGCTGCCTCATTTTTCCTTAAAGGAAAGTTCCTCAAATGCAGTACAGATGTTCTTGTGAATTTACAACCACACGGTGTTTGACCACATGGTAGGAGTCCTGTAAATACACCGGAGGCGGGGTGTGGCGCCTCGGAAACAAAACTACGCAACCTTGTTCTGTCAATCCACGCAAGACAACTGGAATTGCAAAGACAGCTTCCTCCCAGCTTCAAAAGGGAAGCCATTTTAATGATTAGTTAATCAGTTCCATCAACTATCCAACTTGATACCCAGTGTATGCAAATGTAAAGAAGTTTGACACCTTCGAAGCCAGATGAAAACGCACACTTTGACTCGGCATGAACTGGCTGGAATTTGTTTGTTGATAGATTATTGCTTGTGAGCTCAATAACTTGGGATACATCTAAAAAAAATCCTTTAAATTTAGCATGTGTGTTCACGCTATCTGCAGGAAGGAATTTGTGTGAAATTTCAAGTTCCACAAGTTTTCAAGGGCTCCTGGCTTTGTTTTCAGTTGCTGGAGTTTCTTTTTTAGCTAATGTTATGGTTTTATATTCTTCATTTTTCTTTCGTTTGCATGCTTGTTGACGAAGGTAGAGATCCTCGTCTGCAATCCGATTGGTCCAACTGGGCTTTTATTGTCTTATGTTTTTCAAACTGCCGATGCTGGTAGTTTTTCTTTAACAATTTTTTGTCAGGATCCAGAGAAAGACGTTTCTTTTATTTTGCACTCTGTGTTTTCTTTTCAGTAGACTGTGACGTCCGATTTAATCCCCCACTCCAAACACCACCCATGAAAGTATCATTGTGATATTTCACGAGTTGATGCCCATTCAGCCCTTTGCCTTCATGTCTCCCTCAGATCAGCAAGCAGCAGCTGCAGACAGTCAAAGAGCGTTTCCAAGGTTTTCTCAACGGAGAGACACAGATTGTAGCTGATGAAGCCTTCATAAACGCTGTCCAGAGCTACTACGAGGTGAGTCTTCGGACAGATCGTTTATTAATCGCGTGGCATGTCTGAATGGCAAACCATCAGCTTAGACTTTGGGTTGAAAAGACGAATGAGCTACTTTAAGGAAGCTGTAAATATCTTCTCCTCCGGTTTGAAATCAATCGGCCCAGGCAAAGCGAGGTAATAATGTGGTGAAAAGTATCCAAACCTCCGTGGAGATAATTTGTCTTGGATCTGATAAGTGATGCGGAGCATGTGCCAGATCCTCAGGGCAGCTTCAATAATGTGCGCCCAGATGGCCCGGCTTGATCCATCCTGCACGTAGCAGGGAAATGAAATGTGCGCAAGCTAAAGAGGTGCAATTCACCCCTCTCTTCCCTGCATCTCACTTTTCTATAGACTCTCTTCCCCACTGTTCACTTTTGGTTTGACATCTGGACAGAGTTAAAAGGGGGAAAGCTACGTTGTATGTCCTGTGTTGTCAGAATTACAAGAAGCTGGAAAAAGAGGTCCTGGTCCAAAAAAAAAAAAAATTCCCCAACAATTATTTCATGACAACAAATCAACCTCATTTGTTATACGAAGAGAGGTAGATGCTGGGAAGTGCTAGCCAAATGGGGGACCCAAATAGTTTAGAAGACTTTCACCAGGGTCCCCAAAAAGGGCTTATTGGGGCACCCACAGCAAGAAAATAAAAATAGGAAGGAAGGATTTTCAAATAAAAAAATACAATTCAGAGATCAGTTGGCATTATAAAATTTGGTCTTTATTAGCCAATATTGCAATTTTTTCCTACCAGTGTATTATTTGTTTAATTTATTTGATGTAATTATTCATATCATTATTTATTCATTATTTATTTTAGGGTGTTATTTAGGTGGTCACAGTTTCATGTTTGGAAGTTCTGCTTTTTTTTTTCTATTTCATAAGCATGTGAACTAAAGTAAGACTCTACACTGAGAGATCAGTGGTCATTTCATTCTTAGGACTTCTCCTGTGTGAGACATTATCACTCAGTGTTATGGACATGGCACCCCTGCTGGTCCCTGCAGTTTTCCAACTTTTGCAGCCACAGCTAAAATGCTGGGAAATTTTTCTGGCCAAGTGGTTTCAACACATTGACGTCATGGCCCAAGATGCACGAGGTTTGCATTTTTTAATGAGCGTCCATTTGGTTGGGGCTACTGTTGTCTCACTGATAATCAGCGACAATTTTTTTTTGTGCTCCCAGCTCTTATTTGACATTACTGACTGCCACATGATAGATGCAGGGACTTTTGAGTCACATTCTCCAGCATCACATGTCTACATTTGCTTTGTACACAGCTTACTCTTTGAATGGGTGGCACAAACCTTTCCTGTTTGTATACCTAAATTACATACTGCTGCTAAGTGGCGCAGCTAAGGCGCAGCTGTTACAATTGTGACAGCTCTTTCAATAGAGGATGGGATGATTTGTGAACTTGACAAAGTGCCAGTTGACTTAGTGGGACTGCATTTCACCGCAGGCAGCAGAACAGTTTCTTGCAACAATGGATTCAATTGCTGGTTTCTATTCACCCCATGCAGGAGTCTCTGGGCTCAGTGAACTTGAATGAATTCATACCTAACTCAGCCCACCTGTTCCGTGCCCTGTTTGAAGTGTCGAGGGGCAAGAAGGGTGACGAGACTGTGGACTGGTCCCTGGAAAGCGTCCAGGCATTTGAGGGTGCAAGGGTGGCCCTTGCCAATGCTGCCATGCTGGTTCATCTGCCTCATGCTGCTCCTATAGCCCTCACAACAGATGCCTCAGATTTGGCCGTGGGAGCAGGGTGTGAGCAGTGGGTAGCTGGCGTGTGGCGTTTTTTTTTCTGCCAGAACCTCAATGACCGTGGACAGAGTACAGTGTTTTTGACAGGGAGCTCCTGCCACTTTTCTTTGCTATGCAGCATTTCAGATTCCTACTACAAAGCTGTGATTTCACTTTCTTTTGTGGACCACAAGCCCTTGACCTTTTGTCATGGCCAGGATGACAGAGCAGTTTTCAATGCAGCAACAGCGCCACCTCTACTAATTTCTGAGCTCACTATGGACATTCCTCTTGTGGTGTGCAAGTACAACTTAGAGTGTCACTCCAATGAGTGCTGATCAACTCTGTGCCATGTCAGTGGATCAGTGCGACAAGACTCTTAGAGCCAAAGCATTGAAAACCACCACAACTGGCCTCTGACTGCAGGAAGTGCTATTACAAGTTAGTGGGGTCATGCTCCTTTTGTGAGGTTTCCACCAGTGGTGCTGAAAGTTTGGTGCAATTGCATTTTGGACGCCTATCACACCCAGGTATCAAATTGTCGGTTACGTTTTTTTGTTTTGCATGGCAGCTGGAGGGTGGCTTGATGTGTTAGGTGTCTGCGTTTCAAGGTATACCAACACAGGGGACCATCTGGAAGTGATCCTTGCTCCTAATATCAGTGTGGACCTGGTTGACCCTCTGCCCCTCCCCAAGAGTTTCACCTACCTAATCGCCATTTGTGAGTGGACTACCAGGTGGGCCGAGGCTGTGCCCCTGTCATTGTCCACCGTGGAGGTTGCCTGCGTTTTCATCTCTTACTTGGGTTGCCTGTTTTGGCACACTTTCTGATCGGGCTTCGTCAGAAGTCCCCGGTTCAGTTCGCCGGGGACTCTTGTAGCAGAGAGACTGAGGGTGCAACTCCATTTCCACTGCACCCTGAAAGCTGCTCTCACCGATAGCAACAGGGTCTTGCTGGGCCTGATCTCTCCTCTGAAATACTCCAGCTACTTTTTGGCCAGTTGCTACGGTTGTCTCATACAGGGCAATTAAATTGGATTGGTGGGCTGGGTCAGGTCGATATTTAGGCATTGCCTTGATGTTTTTCACTTAAATTTTTTGGTTCGACGTACTCGAATTAAAGCTAGACTCAAAACGGCACTGGTTTGTCTAATTCTTACAGCTTCCACATTGTGGATGCATATTCTTACGTAATTTGTGTTGTAGTGACTTCAAAGAGGGAGTATTATTTCTTTCATCTGTTCTACAGATAAGCTTAAGCTTTAGAAATGTCCTATTCATTCAGTTTGGCAATCAGAGAATGGTAGAGATGCATCACAGCAGTAGAGTGCATCTGACTGCCCTGTGGAGGCTGGTTCCATGCCATTTTTTTATTGCAAAGGTAATTTGAGCCAACGCTGAAAGAGGTTTGTGGTAACTTCTTCAGGGAGACGATAAGCCCCACTGAGCTTTACTGTGTCTGGAATTCTGCATCGGCTGCTTCTTCTATATGCAGTGACGACATGGCATCCTACTGAATAAAAACACAAGTATCGAAGTGTTTCAAATGCCTATGTGGATAAAGTGGAACCATGGAATCTCCTCACGCAAATATCTGTGCTGACATTCTGGTTTACAAAAACCAGAATGTCAAAGTTATGTACTTTCAAATAAAAAGTACAGTTATAACTGGTCTGATCAAATTTGAGATCTCAGACTTAGCTGCAGTTCCTAATTTTTTTTTGTCATTTCAGTCAAAATAACATTTGATTGTCGCCTGTATATGTGGACATTTTTGGGAGAGAAAAGGTTGTCCAAAACTATCTAAACTAACCTACCCTCCAAAAATATCAGTTTACCAATTTGATGACTCCTAATGACTCCACTCCAAAGTTGTCTGTCTCCCATCCACCAAGGGTGTATGGGATTTGTAGTTATTCATGCCTGCCTCCAGGTAAAACGTTATCAGTGAATAGAGATTTACGTCCTCATTAATGGAAGCGTCGCATTTATCTTGATAAACCGATTCTAAGAGATTTCTGAACAGCAGGATATATGAAATTACAATCTTTGCAAAAAAAAAAAGTAAAAATATAAAATTAGATTGCGTTGAAGCCGTTATGTATCAACAGGTTTTAAATACAAAAGCAACCGTGTCTTCGTCATGTCTTTTAATGCCTCACGTCATGCCTTTGTATTCTCTGCTATACCTTTTGTTAATGTAAGCTCACCCAAAGGGAAGCTGGCTGGTTGCAGCCGTTGGCGCACAACTGTCTCTTCCTTATCAGCTTATGTGGCGGCAACACAATCAGCCAGAGTGAGAACAGCGTGGTATTTAACAGATGAAGCCAGTGACACAGGTTATCCTATTATCCAATTCAATTAAAACCTGAAGCTCTCAGCTTGGCTTTATCCTTGGGGCTGGAACAGAGCTGTGCAGACAGAGAAAGGTGACGATGGCTGGCGGGGGTTGGGGGGACAGACATAAATAGAAAGGTACAATAGCAAAAAAAAAAAAAAAAAAGAGACAAAGGGTCAGGGAGAGCTCGATAGTATCAGAGGTAGATGATGGGAATTTGCTCCCGTTCTGTCATAATTCTGTTCTTGAAATCAACTTAGCCGAGTGATGTATTTCTAATTTTCTTCAAAATTGAAAATCCAAAATCCAGCATTAAAAAAAAAAACGACCTCTGAGCTACCAGACGAAAGCTGTCAATTTGAGGATAGCCATACCTGCTGAACCATCGCTACTTCAATTTCAGAGTGGCAGGAATTCTTCTCCCGGATTGCAGGAACATAGCCGTGGCAGAATATTTTTGCACTTTATTTTTATTTTTTCCCTCCTGTTTCCTATGAGCCCTGGTATGAAAAGCAAAAAAAAAAAAGGTTGAAGTTGTTTAGACCAACTTTAATCACGTTATTCCCTGATCTTCAATCCTTTGCTTTTGCTTTTAATCCCCCATTTATGCAATTCACTTACACAAAAAATCAATTTAAATATTAATACAAAATGTAAAAATATACACAGCCAATAAGTTCATAAAGTAAGGTTTTGAAGCAATTTTGAAATGCAAATAGTGATATAGCAAAATTAAAACATGAGAAGTCAGGAAAAAGATACAACCGAAAAAAAAAAAAACCTCTAATATCTTTGTAGGTCATTTATTCTTTTTTTTTTAAACTTTAATAATTGTGAATTGTGTTGCAACTGTGCCAGCATGCACTTACACCTTTTATTTCTTTTAACTTGTGAAGGGCTGAGGGGATTGTAGAAAAAACCGTTGTAGCTCAGTGGTTGACACTACTTTGTCTTGTCACAGTGGGAAATGTTTGCAAAGCTTGACTGGTTCTCACTATGCTTTTCATAAAATTTTCAGCCAGTAGCCTAAACATATGCGATTTAAAAGGGAATATATTCAGTTACTTTGGATTTTTCCAAGTCTTATTAATACAAGAGCTTCTGTGGATTTTTTTGTCTTATGAATACCAGAGCTGCAGTTGATTTATCTGTTTGCAAAACATGAAGGGAGCTCGGGGGGCCGTGATTAGAATTGCTATCTATCCTTGCTAAGTGACCAAACTGGACTTTTTACCTGAGGCGGCGGTATTGTCAGAAGCGTCTTAGCTGTGGCCTGGAGCATGTGGAACCCGGAGGCAGCTTTACACAAACACAAAACTAGAGCTGCCTGCCAACAGGGTTTCTGAGAGGTTAGCATTTAGTTCAGACATGAAGGGGACTGCAGTAAGATTTGCATAGGAAGTCATTTTGATTGACTCCAACAGTTGTCTTAACTATCATCATGCATCTCCAACAGAGGTGTGGCTGGGCTTTCCTCTCCAACATCTTGCTCCTTGTCTGGGTCTTTGCTCTCTTGATCTTGAACTGCACCCAGGCAAGCTTCGGAGTGCAAGAAAAGTAGTCCCATATTCAAATTTCTTCTCAAGCCAACAGTTTTGAATAGGAGCACAGTTCTTAGTGTTCCTGAAATGGCTTCATGGCTTGCTTCCTCTTTACTGTGACCGGAGGCGGGGCAATTGCTGAGTCGTTGGTCTCAAATACAAATCTTTGTCAGGTTGACTTTAGTCTCGGTGGACTCCAGGGTTGTTACTGGTGGAGAGGGTGCAGCAAAATGCTGTAAAAGCCTCTTCAGCAAAACCTTGACAGAGACAATGAGACATATCCTTACCTGCGTTTGAAATGACACCCCGGTGCTGCTACTTCAAGTCTGGTCATAAAATGACATCTGTTTTTCAGAGAGCTTTCAAAGCCTGGGGCGTCCTCCGTTTAGATAACAAGGTTAAGAGGGATAACAAGATGCAAAAATGCCAGAGCTCAAGAGGCCCAAGCTACTTGGCAGCTGAGTATTTTTGTGGCGGAGTTACCGAATGTCCACAATGGGGACGGCAGATTTGCAAAGGGTCATTGACTAACTGGAAGCGGCATAATGATGATGATGGCAGGCTCCTCATTGGGGCTGGATTGATTCCCTGTCCAAGGTGAAATGAATGGTTCCTTCTTCAGCTTTAGCTTAGCTTTCTTTCCACATCATGTAGTTGCAGTCCTGTTGTGTGCTGGGACAGTGGGTTGCATTCACCATTCATCATGAATGGCCTAAAGGAGGCTCCTTCCAGAACACTGTGAAATATACGCAAATTACATATGAATTCAATGTTCCAAAAACGTTCTCGTCAATAAATCTCCCATACTTTCATTCTGATGTTTTTTCACAACAATACATATTAGTAGATTTAAGAATTCAAGTGAGATAAAATACTTCCCCATTGGGGAAATTTGAGTGCCACAGCAGCACAGGGCAAGAGGACAGGTATCGAAAGACATTACAAGGACAGACAATAACTAAACAATAGACATTTAATAGGACAGAAACTAAAAAAAATAAAATAGATAAAAACTGCTACACGAGAACAGAAACAAAGTGAAAGAGTTGACTAAAGTCCATTCAAGATTACATAACAGGGTATGTACCATAAGATAATCATCTATTTATCTAAGTGTTTGACTTAAGGCTTAGAAATGGCAGTTTTAAAATAAAAGTCCTCAAGTTTTAGGGTCTGATGATTATTGTGTGTTGCCTTTAGGCTCATGTATATCTAATTTTGATCGAGAAACAACATGCACCGTCCAAAAACATACAGTAGGTTAATTGGAGACACTAAAATTTACAAGATGTTTGAAAGAGAGGGTCAACAGTCGTATGTCTTTAAATGTGCCCTTGTGATCTACAGTTCAGGATGAATCCATTGAGTCCAACTTAGCTTAATGCTTGATATTAGAGTTCCAGTGGCTCCTCACAACCTGTTTCCACCTGCAGCGAAGATGAAAATGTAAATTAACTTCAGTGTGTGAACCCCCTTTAGCTAATCAGTCTGTGCTATTCAACCAAATCATATGCTTTGCACCTTTGTCCAGATTCCTAAAATTTAAGCAAATTCATTTGACTTGCATATTCAAACTTTACAAGTGAATCACTACAAATGGTACAAATGGAATCGCATGTGTAGATCTGCCAATGGCAACGTCTGGGGTCTCTGAGTGTAGTTTTGTTCTCTTAACCATATGCTGTTGTGAGCTTTAAGTAGTAGCAGAATTAATAGAAATCACTAGAAAAAGGTCTGTCGTTGGCAAGAAACAGTAATATTGACAAGCTCATTGTCACAATTTGTAATAGATCTCCAAACTGGCAGTACAAGAAGCAGCTATGTGTCATAGGAGGCCCAGGGGTTCTTGGATCTAGATGGTTGTGCCAACGTCCTTGCCGGTGTCTCAAACCGCCCTTTCAGCCATTTGGAAATGAAAATGAGCATCTAGCTCCATCCTTCTTGTCCTCCCAGCGAGGTGGGAAAAAAGCAATTCAGGTTAATATTGTATTATTCAATTTTGTCACACATATCTGTGACCATATCAGGATTCAGGTGCTTTTTTTTTCTTCCCAGCGCTGCATATATTATTCCTGATATCAGCATAGTCTTGATTGTTTATGAAAGAAATGGAAATCACAAAATTATGAAGTCTTCCTTTTCTCGAATACTTCTCAGAATATCTGGGCAACTATGGAAAATCAAACAAGATACTACTGAAGCCAATTTGAGCCAAGAACCAAGACCAGCAAAGTCAAGTGCTAAAACTCATCATAAGCATACAGAATGTAAAAGTTGTATACTGAGAATGTCATAAAATCACGTCAAATTATAAACACCTTAAATGAAAACCCCTGTCACATAGTTTTACATTCGGATTTAAAAGTTGAAGCAAAGCCATCCAGATGATTGACAGATTTTGAAGGTGATCAAGAAATAACAGAAGTGAGGTCTTTGTTTCTAATAATGGTGTTATTTCTGAAAATAGTTATTAATACATAGTCCTGCGGGCCATTGTGGAGAAGACACTGTGGTGGTGGCATATCAGGCAATGAACACATCTGCGCCCGTGGTTTAATTAGACTTAGAAAACCAGATCGCAAAGTGACTGATCCTCATGGCGTTCTAGAGTGACTGAGCTACTTCCTACTTGCTTTTGCCCCAATTTTTTTCAACGATTTTCCAAAGTTGTTTTTAACCACATGTTGGACAAATAATGAGCAAAATCTTTTATTCATACTACACCCCTAAAATGGTTTTGTTTTTTGGTGGTGGTGTTTATTTATTTATTTATTTTTGCCTTTTAATTACAAAAAGATCTGCTGTTGCAAAATAATTGAAATGAGATTACTTATTCTGAAAAGCAAGCATATTTTTGAGATACAACTTTTTATGATTTATTCTGTCTTCAATTTGAGTTAGAGGATTGCACTCAGACTATGGTTCGATGACTACATTCGTGTCAAAAAGGAGATGTCAGCAGATGAAAATCTGAATTTTAGTCACGCACAGAATGGCCTCATTGCTACATCGAACTTCAGTTCATAAGATTTTAATAGCATTTAAATACTGGTTGCTTCTTTTCCACCTTATTTATCTTAAACCTTGACACCACTATTTTGTCCCCATTCTTTTTAGTTATATTTTAATTCATTCATGTATTTATTTCTGTTCATCTCATTTTTATTTATTTCTTTACTGTATGGAAGGATCTTGGGTCATGAAGTGTTTCTGATCCTCGATATGACCAAGTTTATCACTTAGGAAATTGAGTTCTTCAGGGTTAAAGCCTACATTTAATTATCTCACAATATTTGCCCAAATATCTATATGAATTTGGGGTCAACTGCACTTTCTATTTACAGCTAATAAATCAGTCTTTTTGTTATTTGGGGAATTTGTAATTCAGACTTTCTCCAATGTCCCGCAGGTCTTCCTAAAGAGCGACCGTGTGTGTCGGATGGTGCAGAGCGGCGGCTGTTCGGCCAGTGATTCCCGGGAGGTTTTCAAAAAGCACATAGAGAAGCGAGTGCGCAGCCTGCCGGAGATCGATGGCCTGAGTAAAGAGACTGTGCTCAGCTCCTGGATGGCCAAGTTTGACACCATCTACCGCGGCGAGGAGGATCCTAGGAAGCATCAGCAGAGAATGACGGCAAGCGCTGCCTCTGAGCTGATCCTCAGTAAAGATCAGCTCTATGAGATGTTTCAACAGATCCTGGGCGTCAAGAAATTTGAGCATCAGCTGCTGTATAACGCCTGCCAGGTGAGATTTCCACACACGACATTTAAGGTCTTTGCAGAGAGCTTCTTCCTGTGTGTATGTATGTATGTATGTATGCGTGTGTATGCATGTGTGTGTGTGTATATGTATACAGGACTGTCTCAGAAAATTAGAATATTGTGATAAAGTTCTTTATCGTCTGTAATGCAATTACAAAAACAAAAATGTCACATACATTCAAATCAACTGAAATATCGCAAGCCTTTTATTATTTTAATATTTCTGATTATGGCTTACATCTTCATATCTCATCATATCTCAAAATATTAGAATATCATGAAAAAGTAATTTTTGTTTTTTTAATTGCACTACAGAAGATAAAGAACTTTATTGCAATATTCTAATTTTCTGAGACATATGCTGTATAACGCCCTCCACACTAGGCATTTAAGTCTTTGCATAGAAAAATTAATCAAGACATTGCATAAAAATCTGTGAGAAGTGCACTGTCAGAACTAGCAAGAAATGAAACAAAACCATTTTTATAAATCTGAATATAGGTAGAAAATGTCCTTTTTTTTTCAAAAGTTATTGAAAGTATGTTTCAGCGGTTATTTAGAAATCTACTGAAAATGTAGGCACCATTTTTCAAAAGGAGCCTTTTGCCTGCTTTAAATAAAAATTGAAATTAAGCTACACTGGAGGCAACTCAAGGTAGTTTGTGTTTTAAAATTCAGTGTCTTTTTCCATACTGAGCAAGACATCTATGTAAAAGTACCGGTGTTTGAATATTCCATTTTGTTTCTTTTTCCAGGAATAGATTCACATTACTCCCATGTGCGTTCACACGTGTCGGAATCTGAGTAAAGTTTTAAAATATATATCTAGCATCAAACTCAAGGAAACCAGGGGAAGGTAATTGATTGTCTACTCGACCAGGGAATTTGAAAAGGTATTGGAGCAGTAAAAAAGATTACTTTTACGCCTGGATATGAAAAACTCCACACAGAGGGCTTATTAAATTGGATTCCAACCGGGTGTTTTGGCGTTCCGGTGCTGCTTTGACTGTTGGAGCAGATTGTGGCCTCTCTTGGCAATTATTCCGCCTCCTGCCGAAGTGTCGCCGCCCGTTTCAGCAACGGGGCGCTTCACTGTTCTGCTAAGAAACAGTCTATTTTGGAAAGATGACACAAAAGTGAAAGTTCAGTCATAGTCTCACCATCTCATAAAATCCAACCTGATCATCTCAGTGCAATGGAAAAAAAAAACAAAACAATGTAGTGACACTAAATCATACACTGCATCATAGTAATGGCACAGAAACAGCACAAATTGTAGGCATGTAGTTAATAAGACAAACCAATTTTGCATCTGATACAGTGCTGAATGATGCCTTTAGACTTCTAATCAAAATAGGCTGCATGCTGCTACTAAACACTATTTACAACAATGGCATTTGTGAATTGAGCTAGTCATTTTTGTTCCTTGGTGGCCCTTAGCGAGTCCTCAAAGCGGACCTACAGTGTCAAATCAAAACTGCTATTGGTTATGCCATTGGAAGTCTTTTGGAAACAAGAGTTTCAGACAGAAAAGGTTATCTGGTCACAAGATATTGACCATAGAGAAAATATAACTTTTCGTGTTCAGTTGAACCCATTCTTCTTTTCCTTTCTGTGTTTCCCCTCAGGGGTCGCCACAGCAAATCAACCTTCTCCATCTAAATCTATTCTCTTTATCCTTCTCTATCACACCAACTACCTTCATATCCTCTCTCACTACGTCCATAAATCTTCTCTTTGGTCTTCCTCTATATATTGGCAGCTCCGTCTGCCAATATATATACTATCCCTCCTCTGTACATGATTGAACCATCGCAGTCTGGCCTCACTGACCTTCTCTTCAAAAAATCTAACATGTGCTGTTCCTCTGATGGACTCATTCCTGATGGACAGCACATGTAAGATGTTGAACCCACGGTATTTCAAATAATGGCAGATGGCCGGTGAGGAACATGTACATGCGCTGCAGAAGTGCCCTGGAGACACGTCTGGGGAGCTATATTGACAGTCGGCAGCATCGGGAAATGAATAAACATGGACTAAAATGTATTTCACGCTGTGACAAGTGTAAAAAGGATGAAACACTTATAAAAGTCAGACTTTCCAAGAGTCCTAATCATTGACCTTTCTTTGTGAGCTGATATCTCTACCTGAAGTTATATTAAAGAGCAATAGTGGACTGCCTTCACTTACGTGACAAGTGTCTCTGATCAAATAGAATCCATCCTGTTTTTAAGCGTTATTAGAAACAAGCAAGTAAAAAAAATGAGGTAGAGGATTTTGATTGCAATCATTTCTTCAAAGAGAGTTCTGAGATTGTGCTGGCTGCATTGTACTTTCTTAAAATCGTCCTGAAATGTTATTTTCATACGATAATTATCACCCTTAATGAAAGTTTATCCAGTATTCCGCAGTGTTCGTGTACCTAATGGCACTCCAGAGTTCCTTCAAACTTGGAGGGGATGCGCATGTCATTACCGTTATTCAAAAAAATTACCTTCTTCCTCTACAAATATCACGTTTCGCTGTTCAATCAGAGTGGCAATAAACTCTTCTTACCATTACAGTCCCTTGCCATGTTTTATGCACTTGCGCAAGCATTCAAACATCACTGGAACTCTCCCAACAACTCACACCATCTGCTGTGAAACTAAAGGAACTGGCAAAAAATGATTTGCAAACAACTCCTTTAGGGGGTTTATTTGTCATTTGGATGTTCAGAGTCAACAGATGTCAGTCCGTTGCATGGACACCTGCCTACCTTCACTCATCTGACATTTCTTTTAGAGCGTCACTAAATTGAGAATGACCCAGATGGATGATTCACTGAAGAGCCAAAGGTTAGCCGGTAAACGTGGCCGGTAAGACCAAGTAATTCCAGAGTTTCAGACCTGAGTGGGGGATCGATGAGCTGAATTTTTGCCATTTTACTTGAAATAACTGACTTATCTGTTCATCAACTAATTGGTCGTACTTCCTTTTTTTCTCTTTGTGATTTATATCACAGTATGTGTATAATACACCTATAGTGGTGTTTTTCAGGCCTTTCCCCCATGAGAACTATAAAACTGGGCATTGAAGAAAACATTTGCTTGTATTTATGAGACAAATGTTAGTTTACAGATGTTTATGCAGCTGGTTAATTGGACAAATAAATTGGAATAATTGCCCTGAATGAGTAACTGAGTGGATGTCGTCTGTCTTTGTATGTGGCCCTGCTATTGACTGGCGATTATTCCGGGGTGAACCCCGCCTCTCGCCCGATGACAGCTGGTATAGGCTCCAGCATCTCTCTCCACCCTGAGGATAAGCAGAAGAAGATGGATTGATAGAATGTACTTTTATTTGCATATTTACTGTATTTAATATTTGAATCAAATACTGAAGGTATAAAAAAATCTCTGTCGGTCCAAGCAGGGAATAGATTTCTCTCCTCCCCCTTCTTGACATGGAGAACTGCCATTTTGGAGCGCAGAACTGATGAGCCGACAGCCAAAGAAAGCTGCCACAGTGTGTTGGTGTACAATAGTGAGAATGACTCCCTCTCAAAGAGGATATCATTAATTTCAGGATCCCGAGTCATACACTTATCGCAGGATATCCATCGACGCTTTTTTTTCCCCTCTCAAACCTGCTTTGTAGTTCAATGGCATTCATATATGAAACATAAAACTGTAGTTTAATTGCTGTGTGGAACCATCATTTATTTGTTCAATATCTGTACAGCTTATCCCACTGTCAAGGTAATGAGGAGGCTGTAGACAATCCCAGCTGTCACCGGGCGACAGATGGGTACTTCATCAGGGATCTGTGAGAAGGAATTGCTAACCACTGCATCAACATGTCGCCCGAAAACTTTAAAAATTAGGTGAAAATCAGCACCTGTCAAAATTAGTGGAACGTCTCCATTTTGCTAAGTCTGCCTGTCCAAGCGATGGTGCGGTCTCTCTCAAGAAGTCGACCGAACTGGCCTTCAAATTCAAAGCCATCTCTATCACAAAAGAAAACTGTTGTGTTGGAAAACCTTCTAGATGAAGTAGACATCAATCTTTTCTTGTTCGGGTAACTTTCGGGTAACTGTTGCATTAAGCCCCAAAATGAGTTCATGTCCCTGGAGCCCGGAAGGCAGAAAACGCAACATCACGGCTTGATTTTCACCTTTGCCTATCGTGATACTCAGTAATTGATTCCATTCACAAACACAGACAGAGGTGTTGTTTCATTCTTTCCTAAATGAGGCTGTCCATAATTTTTCTCGAGTAATCACCTTCTAGATTGCCGCGTAAATGTCAGCGTTCGTTTTCTTAGGATGACGTTAAAATGTCAACACGGTGTAGTGTTGTTTCAATGTACTGTTTAGGCAAAGGAATATAACCCAGTGATCAGGATGTGATGGTTCATGAAAAAACAAAAAAAAACAAAAGTTAATTTTCTCAGGTCTATTTCCTCTTCGTACCAATACCGCGACCTGCACAGCCATAAGCAAAGCATCCTGAGAACCCACCCATATAGTCAGTGAGTTCATTTCCGGCACAGACTGCTGAAGACTGCAGGACTCCCGTTTTCTATGAACATTGATATGGCCCAGTGGCAGGACATTCAGCCCAATATGGCAATGATTCAGAGTCATGAAGTCTGAAGTTAATATTTGTATCTAATGAACAGGGAAGAAAAAAATAGATATTACACTGAGACAGATTTTTCTGAGTGGAAAATCCATGGGTTCTTCAGTATTTTCCTTAACACTGGCAAATGTCCCAAAATAACTTAAAATACAAAAGGATATGCTAGCCCTACTAAATGTATAATTTGAAAAATTAATTGTGATCGTAATCAAATTTTATTTTCCAAAAGGAAAAGCAAAAACTGGGGGAAACAGGGTTGTTCGATTTTATTTTACACTGAAATGATGTTTAACTATGAAGAATCCAGAGTGTTTTGTACTGTTCTGGCAGTTAGATGATCTCAATATGGCAGCGGTGTCAGCGTATACGCTGCTTTTAGTGATTTTACAAATCTGTTTACGTAACATCGCTGAACTGCGAACGCTCTCACACTTCAAAGCTACAGAGCGCTCAAGTCTCGGCAGTGAAGCAGGACGGACAAAAAAAACAAGAGGGGAGGAATGTTGCTCCCCGGGTGGAGTGGGGTTGGTAAAGGATAAACCCGAAAGATGAGCGAATTTAAATGTCTAAATAGGACTGGTGATTATTTGGAAGCAGACAGGGAAGGCCCAGACATTACACGAAACAAAGACATTTCCAATAAATGAGCTGTTTGTTTTTCGAGTTATCAGTGCAGAGAGTAAATATTGGCTGCTGGTTGTGAAAGCCGCGCTCCGTCGCTAATAACCGCCAATTAAAACTTGACTGTTCCAAGCTGTAGTTATAGCTAATCTCGGAGAAGCATGCCTTGTCTATACGGCAGTGTTTGCCTGGGAAGAATTTTTGGAATTGACAGATTTGTCTCTCAGACAACTCCAGAAAAGAAATATTTCCGCTAAATGTTACACCTGGTAAAGTGCAGACCGCTGTCTGTCTGAGTCAAAACACAGACTTTAAGTAGCTACTGCGCAAATATTCCATGTGTGCACACAGAATATTTCAATAGGCCTAAATTCCAAAGGGACTGTTCAAGGTAATCCTTTAATCCACATTGTGAGCTTGGAAATCCCGGCTCCGAATGAGATGTTAAAACATCCTTTGCCACACAAGCTTATGTCTTGAATTTGGTGCCACACAGCAGGCTAATGCAGTGCTTACGCAACCCCAAGTTGACCTGATGGGGACCAGTTAAGCTCAGATGCTGTTTAAAGCAGCTGGAATGGGATTTGTCCCCTGCTGTCATCTTGGACTGCCTGTGGCTCAGGTTGTATGCTCTTGAAAAAGAAGCCAGAGCGAGTTTCCCCTCCCAACTGTTCGAGAGCGATGTGGAGTGACTGCTTGCAAGCGCACACACAATAATTCTAATAATACTTCTACGACTTTTCAAAGGGCCATGCAGATTTGCTAACCTGAGGAACATTGCTGCTGCTGCTGCTGCTGCTGCACATGTGAGATGTCCTGATCTTTTCGAGCCATTTGGAGACTCAAATGATTCATTTTGTAACTCTTGTGGAACGGTTAGCAAGCCATGTGAGTTTCAGCAAGGTCTACCAGAACATTTCAATTTTAGCCACATTGTACAAATATGGAATACCTGCTTTGGAGTTCAAGTCAAGATTCTCAGACCCCAGGGATCAGATTGTTACGTTCTCCAAGATTGGAGTGTGCTAGTCGGTGCAGGTGCAGGTTGTATGCATACAGTTTATGTAGGCAGCTTAGGTAGAGCATGATTATGAACTCCTGTCAGATGTTCAGGAGTCTGATGGCATTGGGTAGAATGAGTTCTTAGGTGAACCGTCCTACATTTCGCACTCTTTTACCTCCTGAGGGTAGGACTGTGAACGGTCTGTATGGGGGTGAGCATGATCCTTGGTGAGGCCGTTGTCCTGTAGATGGTCCGCAGAGAAGGCAATGGGGCTCTGGTGATCTTCTCTGCAGACCCCACCGTCTTCGGATGGTTAAGATGTTCTTGACAATGCAGCTGTAGAAGTTGCCGAGGACCTTAGGCGACATGCCAGACCTCTTCAGCCTCCTCAGAAAGTACAGTGGGTGTTGAGCCCTCTTAACCATCTGCATGGTGTTGAGGTACCAAGTGAGGTCCTCAGTGATGTCGGCACCCAGGGATTTGAATGCTGGCAGAAGTCCTGTTACCTATTCAGACAAAATGAATATTCTTGTGGATATCTCCAGTGTTGTATTCTCTGCACAGCTAGTGCTGAACATCATGAAGCTCAACAGTTGAGTTCATCCTCTGGACCTGGGGAGATTCTCTCAGAAATTAACTCTGTTCATTTGTTGACATATCGATTTTTGTCTCAATCTATTACCATTCTGTGAGTATGATGAGATGATGTTTTGGGACCGAGCACTCAGTTTAAGTCTCTCCTCCATTCAAAACTTTATTTTGTCCCCATAAATTATTGAATCGAAGCTGATTAACGTTTCAGCAATGTGGTGTTATTTTGTTAATGGAATGACATTTAAAAAAACACTTTTATTCCTTCTAAATAGTTTTGCAACGTTTCAGTGAATTATTTCTCATTTAATGTTCAATTTTTTTCCAAAGTAAATCGGAATTTCAATACATTGATGTCAGGATTTCATGCAGTCAGAATTTTTGATGCTTCCCTACACAATGAGAATTAATTGTTTTTCAGGCCCAGCTTTGGACTTTGATTTTTCATATTTTTTTTATATTTTATTATTCAACCTATGTCTTTTTTATTCCCATATCTGCATCTATGCAGGCAAACTTTGTTTCTATTGAAACAATAAGTCAAATGAATACGTCAATAATTTAGGAAGAAACAGACCAAACAAGCCATTCACTGAAACGTGCCTCTTCCTCTTCTTGTCTTTTGGTCATTAAACATGCATAAAACATGCATAAAACATGGATGCAAACAGTAACAGCTGCAAGTGACAGTCCTCGGTCTAAGTAATTAGAGCAGCCTTCATTATCAGCATCCCATTGTGTTGCTTGTCTTCTTGATTATTCTTGTTTGTATGTTTGAAATGGCAAATTACCTTATGTTTTTTTTTTTTTCATCTTTTTAATTTGAGGCTCTTCACAACACCATTATCGACCACATGTAGTCTGGCATCTGATAGGCTTGACAACAAAATAGGCAAGATGGGAACTTGGACCTGTGAAACCACACAAGTCAAGAAGCCATCCTGAATTCTGACAGCAGCTGGAACATACTTTTTAGGAAAAAAAAAGACCTTTAGAAAATGCATGACAGTGGTGTATTCTACTTTATTTATTTATTTATTTATTTATTTATTTTCTACTTTCTTTTTATTCTACATTAAATGCATCACGGCATGTGGATCCTAGTTGCATTGACACAATGTCGTCTTACTCTTCTCTGTTGCTATTGGTCGTCGCAGTTGAACATATTGCGACACACCTCATCTGGTCTTCCGGTGGTGGAACAAAATTGAATATTTCTTTCATTATCCCACTGTTGGGAAATTTCAACCACTCAAAGCAGAAAGTGGACTGTGCAAGAAAGTGATTAAAAATAGAAAAACTAATAATAAGCTGTAAACAGTGTTAACAATATGTATAAACAGGTAGGGCTTAGATCAAAAAGTTGCACCTAAACACCATGACTATATATAAACAATATAAATGGTATAAACGTGCAAAGATTGCAATTAGCAGTGAACAACAGCAATACTTGCAGTGGTAGCAGCACAGTAGTTTCTCCACAAGAGAATAATCATTATTATTGCTGCTTTTGGCCCCAGATCTGCCATCTACCAGATATATATGCAGAATTAGGCACAAACTGGAACGCATCATTGAGCCCTCTCCTCAGCAGCCCCTTCTGTCACACCGACCAGCTTCATGGCAGCATATAATGCAAAGTGGAGTACTCGTCAGGTCATTGTATTGGGAATACAGTACTGCATCTTTTGAAGTTTTCAGCTGTCAACTGAACGTAGTTTCATAAAGTGTATAAAATCGTGCCAGTCATAAAAAAGTGGGTAAATTACACGGCATCTTATCGATATGGATGGTGTATAATTTATGTGAGGAAATATGTGGAACGTCCTTAGACATTGAGAGAGCTTGCTCATTTTGACATAACTCTGTCTGTCTGAGAGCAGGTCAATAAACTACATAAAATGTTTTGGATCTGCTCCATTGTCCATTAAATTGTCTATTAACACAGGATTGAATGATGGTGGCAAAATCCTTCTGCAGAAGAGAAGACAACAAGATGAGCCGCCTGTGGTGGACATGATGGTGTTTGAGAAAAAGTGAAGTCAGATTGAAATATTGGCGTGAGTTGGGTTTTAGTTGATGATTAGCAGTAAGCTCTGGGGAGTGTTTAGAAAACAAGAGCTTTTCTCAGCACAATTTTGGCAAAATCCCCACTGATATTGTTTTATTATGGGCTGGATTTATGAGATGTAGGCTTGAAAACAACAGGGTGTGTCTGATTTCATGAGCTTTGGCTTGGTTCATGCATTGTGTGTAAGCTTTTGAAAGTAGAATTCAGGGGTTAAAAAGTTGTCTCGGAACCCAAGGTAAATTTTAATTGACCAATTTTGACAACATTTTTTTTTTTTTTGTTCTATTTTTTTTCAACCTTCAATCATGCAGCTTGTGCAGCCGGTTCAAACCAGCTGCTGGGCGCTTCAGTGTAGCAGATGAGAGGATTGTTGTCTCACAGATACAAAACCTATACAGAGTGGTAGGGTGCATTTCTCTTATATACAATATGTAGCTGTTGGCAGTAATGATGTCTGGAGTTAGATGAAAAATCAAATTGAAGGCCAGTGCAGCGGAAATGTAGTGAGGGAAGAACAGAGTGGGTGTGAGTTTCTTTTTATCAGATGGGTTTTCGTCATTAGAGCTGTGGTCGAGGTGAAAGCTTCTGCTCATGATAGACTGAGGATAACACACTCGGGCATTGTGGCTGCAGGCGCAGTCAGATCACATTTTACCGGAATAACAGTCAATAATGAATAATCAATAAAAGGCTCCATTTGCTGAAGTTAGCTTCTAGTGTCGCACAGTAGCCTTCCAAAGAATCTCAAGGGACTTTTGTCATTTTTATGTTCATGGATCTTTGCAGAAATGCTAACTACAACAACATAACACAACTTTTTCTTTCTAGCACCCTAAGCTTAAAGCTTCAGCATCATATTGGTGATAAACCACTCGAGATCATGCTACAAGCTCAAGCAGTTTGTGGTCGAAGCGAAGCAGACTAGTCGGTCAAGTTAGTCAAGTTAGCAGAGGAATAATCAATCTGAAGAGGGGTGAACAGCGTAATTGTCGCGAACACGATTAATCCTAAGCATTAGTGATCTTCTGCTTCTTCTCCTTTTGGCTTTCCCTTCAGGAGTTGCCACAGTGAATCAACCTTCTCCATCTAACCCTATTCTCTGTTCCTCTGATGGACTCATTCCTGATCCTATCCATCCTGGTCCATCCCAAAGAGAACCTTAGCATCTTCATCTCTGCGACCTCTAGCTCTGCTTCCTGTGTATGTCCCAGCTTTGCTGACGACATACACATTTCACATGGATGCAAACTCCTTGCAGAAATGATTGAATTAACACAGAATTTATTACATGCAGATATTGAAATTATTTTGAAATTGAAATTATGCAAATTATGTTCTATCAATGCACTTTTCTCTAACCTGTCAAAGATAACAACAAAAAGTCTGCACTTTACTCAAAATGAACATTCGAGGATGGATGTCTCTATATTCACCGCCAGTGTGAGAACATTCATTCCCTATGGTTTTAAGATGTTTACCTTAACATGTCTTTGCTGTACCTGGCTGATATTAAATACATATAACTGCACCGTGAAACTCAATGACTGTCTGTTATTGAAATGGGACAAAAAGATTCACCTAAGAAAGAAACTGAAGGACAGCTTGATTTGTGAATAAAATCCTCAACTTTTTGCCTTCTAAATCTGACTTTACGGAATTTGCCTCATTTTAGGTCAAATTGTGAAGGGCACTGGCGCCGATTTGAGTTTCTAAATCTATCAAGTTGGTTTTTGAGGATAATGGAACAGTTATTTCAACATCCTGCTCTTTGGGGAAAAAGAATATCGAGCAAATTCTTTCATTTTAAAAAGACAACTGCTTTTCTGAGGTAGATTTTTTTTCTCCTCTGAAAGCAAGACAGGAATGGTATAACATGTTGCTTGAGCCTTTGTGTTCTTTCTGTATGCTCTCTCTTATATCTCCAGCGACAATGCTGCATCATGCTGTATTGTCCTGGCCAAACACACTGTCACCGCCACATTTGCCTGAATACAATATTTGTTTTGCACTGGAATGCAAGAGAGTATTTTGTTCTGTTGGTTTCCTTTTGTTTCATTTCTTACATTTTGAAATGGTTGCGCACACACGGACACAAATTCACACATAAACATGAGCAAACAGGCCACGCTGCCCTTTATCCTCTTGCAAAGGGTTGCCATAGCAACTGTACACAGACGTTACCCCACCCTTTCCTCTCCCCTCGCCATGCCAACCGCAATCCCCCCAATTTGAATGAGGGGTTGCTTCTCTTTGACTTTTGAACGAATAATCTTCATCTGAAGAGACAGGATGAGGGGAGGAAGGGATATTTGTTTATGTGTCATCTCTTAACCCTCCTCAACAGGAAAACAAATATTTTTTCCCTCTTTGTATGACTAGGCTAAAAAGGGTACTTAGGAGAAATCATTCAATTGTAGCCTTTGTCTGGGCCAATATTGGGAAAAGCACTAAACATCCGCCTAGGTTCAAGGGAGAGGTAAGCTTCACAAGGCCAGAAGTGGTTGAACAAATCATCAGTTTACTGCTGTACGATTTGTAATATAATGCGAGAAGAACTTGCAATAAGGAGTCATATAGCACAGTGAGAATAAAAGAAGGACTTGTAAAAAAAGGTATAATTTAACAATGAAAATTGTAAATATTCTTTGAAAATTCAGTTTTTATGCTGTTAAATCTCCATCATCCTGTCACGTCAGTACTAGTAGATTTTATCTGATGCTACTTTATAGTTTAAAGTTTATTGTGCATCTTATGTTAATGGGCACTTTATTATTATTATTTTGTTCATTTCATGTCACGATGGGAAAATGAGAAACATCTTCTTGATTCCTCTGTATGTCCAGTCCATGTGCAGAAATTGCTATTGTTATTATCCGAATGGTTTTTGAGTCAGTCTTTCACATTACAACTTATTAGTTCATTACGAACTTACTAACTTGAGTCACTTCAGTTAACAATCCAAATGGAAACTCATCTAATAGATATAAATATATGTATAATTTTTCTAGTACTTATGTTGCCTCACACCGAATGCAGGGCTTCTTTCTATGAGTATTGTCGTGAGATTTCTGAGAGTTCTTCATTGGGAGGGCCAATGAACATGAACATAAAGTGCACTCTCTATAGATAAAGTTTTTTTTTTGGTATTTAGTTGCCTTAAATTCATGAGGGTTACACAATTCTGGTACTTCCCTATTCATCTTAGGTCAACCCTTCAATCGGGATGTGCTGTATTTAATTTCCAGCGCTAATTTTGTCTCCCAGTAATGACTATTAGCATTTTATTATTTTTTGTATCTATTTTATTTGTTTATTATTTCATTTTTATGACGTAAATAGTAAATTTGTGAAATTGAGTCACGTATTGGGGTGGATAGTCATAATGTAAATTTTGTAAATGTAAAAATCTCAAATAAATAAATGAGCAAGATACTAAAGGTGGAGCTGATTGTTGGACTACAGCATTCGTGCTGGTACCAGAACTATCACCCACTCTTTGCATGTTCCTCAAATAGTGCACTTAGGCTTGGCTCATTCATCATCATCAGTTCCAGACAGCACCATCAGCTGACACAGATTTCTTGGTATCAATACTTCTGCGGATATATTCTTCGGTTTGCATTGAGGGGAAATTACATGGGCCTGTTTGGGATTTGAAGCAAACAAATAAGGGAATAAAAAATGTGATCGAAACACTATATCAGACCTGCTCAGACTTGAGGAGCATTTTGAGTAATGATTGTTAAAAAAAAATAAAAAATCGAAAGAAACCGCAGGGAAAAGTAATGAGCAAATTGCCAAACAAAAACAATAATACAGTTTCAAAATGGTGTATATCACTTTGCATGTATTATGAATTGTTTTATGTTAATAATGGATTATTCAAGACCCCTAACAGTGTGACTCTGGAAAATAGCTGCAGTCCAAAAATTCAATCTGCCACTGCATGCTGCATATGTGATTATTTTCCAATGGCAGAGGAGGGCAATGAAGTCACTCTGGCAAAGTGACAGAAAAAAAGGGGATTTTTTTTATACCTTTCCTTATATTATAGATAATGATATTCGATGTTTGCTACATTGGTGGGAAAAGAGAGAAGAAGAAATGTCTCTGGATATCAGAGATAGAGGATAATGACATGGGAGCTTTCACATGTAGCTTCACCTCATCTCTCATGTGTATATTCTGTGGTGTATGCGTATGCGTGTGCGTGCGCGTGCACGTATGTGTTTGTGTGTGCCTGGGAGACAGCGGTAATTCAAACATGCTCCGCAGTTAGTGGTAACAACAGGGGTGGGTGTTCAGGCAAGATGCTAATGTAACCAGTGTGAGAAAATCAATGTCAAGGATAGATGAGTGTGAGGTGAGCGACAGAAAGAGAGATCAACATTTCTATATCTCCTCTATTTTTTTCGGCAGTTTGTCAGATTTGCTAGAAGTAGGCGTCCAATATTCTTTCACAGCAGACAAAAACACACACTGACAAGAAGAAAAGTAATTGATGTGTTCACAACGATTTTAGAAAAAGATACATTTGTTATGAAAAAAAATGCAAAAAAAAAAAAAATTACAGATCAATGAAAAAGAAAGTGATAGAAATAGCAAACAACCGGAAGCTGTCATCTGATTAATGAATGATAAAATAAATAAATAAGCCGGAAGGCTGGTTAATAGGTAGATACAAAAAATGAAGTGTGCCATTGCAGCTGCAAACATCTGGGCTGTATTTTGGCGAAAGAAGAGCTAATGGCATGTAGAAGCTCATAAAGATTGGTATATATATTTTGTATAGATTTTTTTTTTTCCTTTTTTCCAGCAGGCAAAAACATAATCAATTTCTCTGGGGGTCTACATGATAAGAAAAGGTGCGCTACAGCGACAAGAGGAAATGTAATTGACAGGCTCACAAAAACTTTGAGAGAAAATGACATTTGTTATTTAAAAAAAAAAGCAATATACGAAAAAAAAAAAAAACAGATCAAAAAACAAACCCAATGACAAATTGGAGAGAAAAAAACAACTGTACGGTGCCATACTATAAATGAATAAATACATAAATGAATAGATAATTTAATTAGCAAATAAATTGATAAATAAATAAATAAGCAGGAAAACATCTAGGCTTGGAAAGAAGCGCAAACAGTGAGTGGAATCTCTAAATATATGTAATATAGAATCTATTTTTCCTGTAATTATCCTTCACTCCGATGTGTATTTAGTAGCACAGTTTATAGATTATATAGATATATATGTACATTTCCAGTGTTTCACTACAGTGAAAGTAAAAGTAAATCACTGTTAGTTCACACAACAGTGAAGCTCATTTCTCTTTAATTCTTTATGCATGTAACTCTTTGTTGAACAAAGACAAAGACATCATCATGGATACTGATGGCCCTTTTTATTTTATTTAATTTTTTTCTTGCAAGGACTGTTCAATTCAGTTCGGATTCATGACTATTTCTGCTCCGGTCGAAGGAACAAGTTGCACTATCTGTGCACAGGAGACAGGATTCAGCCCGGGTTTGTGGAAAGCTACATTTGTGTTGCGTAACCTCAGCTCTGTGACTCTGCACCTTGGTTTTGAAAGGAAGTGGACCGCGCCGAACACAGCGTTGAATAAACTCCACTACATGATACAATTAAACGTCACATCGGGTGACCGTGCACAGCGAGATTTGGAGTCAGCGTGGAGATACCGCATGCTGTGAATCTCCATGTGTTATAAAATTGCTACAAGACTGTCCGATCTCTGATTGAGATCTATATTTAGTCACAAAGAGCAGCGAGGGCGAGGGCTCTCAAAGCCACATTGAATGATCACAATTTCTACCAAAATAGCAGGCTCCTTGAACCTGGTACAATTTATTGATGCTTTAGAACAAGAGCAAATGGTAGCGTAGCACTTTTGGAAATAAAGGAGGCAATAACCTGTTGGCAGGAAACACATTGTGCCTTGAATACATTGTTTTTATGATTTCCTTACCATGTCTGTACTTATTTTACTTTACCCGTCTTTCATCTACCTTGCTCTTAATAACTTGATGTCACGGTATACTCATATATTTGAAATTTATATTTGCAAAAAAAAAAACAAATATATGAATATAAATATGAGTGTCTGTCCACTGCCTGGTTGGATTTCAGTTGGCCTGCAGTCTTCAGTGTTTACATACACGCACGCACGCACACATGCACACACACATACACACACACACACACACACATACACACACACATACACACAGGATGATACAGCTGTCGGAGATTAAATTAACTGTGAAATGTTGTTTTTCGTCTAACAATAGGAGCACTCTGGGTTATAACAGCAGCTGCTTGGTTACAAATGACTTATTTTCACATCGTACATATTTTTCAAAGTGTACTTCTTGTCATGTGAAAAAACACGGAGGACAATTGCGGGGCACGCATGCAATCTAATAGCAAGGTAAGGTGCAATACATGAGGTGAATGTGGCGATGATGACACAAGAGTGTGCATAACATTGGTATTATACAATAATGACACCTACATACTCTTTTAAAGCGACCACTCATTCACCTGAAAGTCCAAGATCAGAGCAGTGGGTAGTAATTGTTTTCCTGGTCGGGGTGATCTTAGTGCATTTAATCTTTCCAGATACCCCGTTGATTCAGGAGTCTGTGTATCTTGCTTGGTTATCTGATACACATCTTGTGTTTTTTGGGTTAGGCTCGTCATGGGGGGAAAGTAGCATGCATCCATTTCAGGGTTGATTAATATCACGTATCGTTACATCAGTGCATGCGCGAAGGGTGGGTGGGACTCAATGACTCAATGGGCAGATTTAGCGGAACGTTACGATTTAAAGTCACAAGTGTTTGAATCAATACAAATAAATAAATAGATAAATAAATAGATAAATAAGACTAAATAAAAGCTTCTAACTTTTAGCTTGTGTGTCTGCTTATCGAAGGACTTTATTTTTATGTTGGTTTTGTTTCACCTCCCAAATATATGTTAAAAATAATTTTTGTATTACGATTTTTTTCTCTCTCTTTCCTTATTAACCTAAATTAAAATATCAACTCAAAGTCAGCTCTATCGTCAATGTCTCCACATGTACTACACCTACAGAGGAATCGAGAAAACGTTGTCAATTTAACAAAATGATAATAGAGGACACATTAGCTGTAAAGTGCACAACAAACATTAAACTAGTTCAGTGCAAAATCCAGTTATTAATTAATACCATACAGTAGCAGGTGAGAAATGAAGTGGATTTAAAGGCATTAAAAGGCAGGATATTGAATATAATACAGCACAGTAGCGGCATGATGGATTTTACTGTAATAGTGCAAAAATGGCAATAGTGCAAAGTGCAAAACAGTGCAATATGAATTCCCAGACTTCTGGGAACATTTCCAAATCTTGAAATTGACACTCCTTTGGCTTCCAGCATTCACCCTGAAATCACCATCCCTGTCCTGCCCATATCCACTAGCCTACCAGTACCACGGCGTAATAAATATCTGATACTGAAATAAAATTTGGGTACATGTCTACATATTTACAAAAAAGACAGAATTTCTGCTTTGTTGGTCCTGTGTCAAGGAGGAGTTGCATTAATGTCACAGAATGTGCAGCGCCCAAGTGAGGTGGTATAGCCAGTTGACATGAGATGGTTTGAACAATGAAATCAATGAACAATGAAAATTGCTGTAAAATCAATCCTCGGTTCAATTTTGGTGGGATCAAGTGGTGGTTTCTGAGCCATCGAATTGAGAATCAGAATGATGTAGATGAGTGCTGACAGGAGCTTCTATGATTATTTCATAACCTCCTTGTCAGAGGCTGGGTGCTTCCTGTTCCTGACACAACACCAAATAATCTTAGTCTCACCCGCAAGTGAAACACGATCGAGTCTGAGTTGAGATTTTCTTTTTTCTTTCTTTTTCTCTTATATTTGCAGAATGATGTGAAGATGTAAGTGCGAAAGCTCTTTGCCACAGAGGTTTTTGTGACAAATTTACCCCCAATACACACTCACCATCCATCCATCCATCCATCCATCCATCCATCCATCCATCCATCCATCTTCACCTGCTTATTCAGAGTCGGGTCACAGCTCAGATCTCTCTCACCCGCTGTATGGTCACTGCAGGGGTCACTGCAGACCCCACAGCGATCTGCATGTCAATCTCCCACTCCATCCTTCCCTCACTCGTGAACAAGACTCCAAGATACTTGAACTCCTCCACTTGGGGCACAACCTCATCCCCGACCCGGAGCGGGCATTCCACCTTATTTTGGTTGAGCGCCATGGTCTCGGATTTGGAGGTGCTGATCCTCATCCCGGCCGCTTCACGCTTGGCTGTGAACTTCTCCAGTCAGAGTTGAAGATCATGGCGATCTAATGAAGCCAAGAGAACCACATCATCAACAAAAAGCAGAGACTCGGTCCTGCGGCCACCAAACCGGATCGCCTCGACGCCCTGGCCGCGCCTAGAAATTCTGTCCATAGAAGTTATGAACAGAATCAGTGACAAAGGGCAGCCCTGGTGGAGTCTAACTTTCATCGGAAATGGGTCAGACTTACAACCGGCAAAGCGGGCCAAGCTCCGACATCGATCATACAGAGACCGAACAGCCCGTATATCAGGGTTCGCCATCCTCCCGGTGCACCACACGCAGTCGAATGCCTTCTCCAGATCCACGAAACAAATGTAGACTGGTTGGGCAAACTCCCATGTCCCCTCGAAGACCCTGCTAAGGGTACTGAGCTGGTCCACTGTTCCACACTGCTCCTCCTGGATCCAAGGGTCAACAACCCGATGGACCCTCTTCTCCAGCACACTGAATAGTCCTTACCAGGGAGGCTGAGGAGTGTGATCTGCCTGTAGTTGGAGCACAACCTCACAATGTGTACACACTCATTACAACATAAAGAAGCAGCCGTGGGGTGATTTGATGCACATGAAAAGGAAAGCAATTAGATTACGTGAAGTAGCTGCAGAACATCGCAAAGAATTGAAATAAAATTGACGTTTACTTGATATTTTATATCGGTTGAATGCGATTCTTGATAATAGAGCTACAACTAAAGATGGATCGTACTCTGACATGGTTCACTTGCGCAACTGCGGACAAAAGGTAAAAGCATCAAAAAATCAATTGGGAATATCAAAGCTATTTCCAGGATAGTCAATAGAAATTCTTTTCAAAGGAGATTTCAGACGTCTATTATTTATTCGGTTCAGTAACCCTACAAAATACAGTTACTACTAAAGGTCAGTCTACCTGCCTGAGTATATACACTATATGGTCAAAAGTATTCGCTCATCCATCCAAATGATCGGGATCAGGTGTTCCAATCACTTCCATGGCCACATGTGTATAAAATCAAGCACCGAGGTATTCAGACTGTTTTTACAAACGTCACTCAGGAGCTCAGTGAATTGCAGCATGTAACTGTGATAGGATGCCACCTGTGCAACAAATCCAGCCGTGAAATTTTCTTGCGCCTAAACATTCCACAATCAACTGTCAGCTGTATTATAAGAACATGGAAGTCTTTGGGAGCAACAGCAACTCAGCCATGAAGTGGTAGGCCACGTAAACTGATGGAGCGGATTCAGCGGATGCTAAGGCGCATTGTGCGAAGAGGTCGCCATCTTTCTGCAGAGTCAATCGCTTCAGACCTCCTAACTTCAAGAACAGTGCCCGGAGAACTTCATAGAACGGGTTTCCATGGCCGAGCTGCATTTAAGCCACAAATCACCAAGTATAATGCAAAGTGTCAGATGCAGTGGTGTAAAGCCCGCCGCCACTGGACTCTAGAGCAGTGGAGACGTATTCTCTGGGGTGATGAATTTTGCTTTGTCAATGAGAGTGAATGAGATGTCATATCAGAGCCAAGCTAGGTGAGCAAATACTTTTGGCAAATAGTGCATGACTTCATGTGTTTGCTCTTGAGACTAAATCTGGAACGCTTACATTTCAATAATGCTGAAATGTCTCTTTTTTTAAAGAGACCTGTATTGGCACATTGCACAGGAGGGTGTACTTGCAAACTGTAGCCACTTACCATGCTGACCTCTGGAGGGGGTTGATTGGCATTGAAATTAATGTAAATTGAAAATGGCAACCACTTGTTTGCATCTGTGATGGTTCTCATCTGTGCAGGGGTTTTTCATCCTCTTGGAATCTTGGACTTGGTCGCACTTTGGGTTGGGTGTGGGTGCTTGAGTTGCAGGGTGGTGATGGATCTGCGGGTAAAAGCACTCACTCAAGTGATTATCCCAAATTCTCACCTTTGTTTTGTCACATACATAACAGCGTATGCATTGGCATAGCAAACCTCATTCAATGTAGACCCCCTCCCAACCCCAGCAGTAAAATTCAGGTACCAGGACCGAGTCCAGTTGTCCCGCCCTCTTGTTTGCATTGCTTACAATATCTCTTGTCCAATAGCCTCTTTGAACATCCAGATGACTTCTACTGCTCTATTTGTGTTAGACATGACCTGCATATGTATACAGCAATATTGATGACAGTCCTCAAAAAAGAAAAAGACTTAAGCGACTGGTAAGCAATGACATTAATCATGTGCTACAGAAGTTTTCTGAGATGTGTGGTTAGATTTGAAAATCTTATTTAATAGAATATACACAGTGTTTAGTAGGTTAGTACTGTTGAGAAATAACACTTACAGTATTTAATTTGTCTGACAGGGCAACTGTATTCGACTTTTTTTTTTAATTTATTTTTAATTTTTTTGGATAATAGCTGACTCGCAAATGAAGTTATGTATAATTTAGCTGTGGTTTGAATCCTCATTTTTTTATCCTTATTTAATTTTTTTTTTTTTTATGTTTTGGGTAGGATATGATGGAAGTGAACATAACAGCTCCACTCAACAGAATGTTGTACTGAAATAGTCAAACCTTGAGAAAAACAGTGGTGGTACATTTGTTTTCCTGTTACAAATCAGTTCAATACCGATGCACCCAGTTCCCAGCTGAACACTTCAAGTAAAAACATAATTTGGGCTTTGAATTGGGACCTTCTGCAACACTATTGGCACATGTGACTGTTATGGTAAGTCATCCTCTAACACGATTCAGCACCGTCTCAACCCTCAGTCAACATCAGTTCCGAGTCTCCATGATGGATTTTGGCGCTCTCATTCATCCAGAGTCAATTTGGTTAAGGTTTTACAAGGAGACCGGTTATTGAAGAAATTTGATTTTAATTTAAAAGGCAAGCGCCCGGTCAATCATGCCGTATTGATGTCGCTTGGGGCAAATGTTTGAGGTTGACATTTTGCCGTTTCCGCAGTTGGACAATCCCGATGAGCAAGCGGCCCAGATCAGGAGAGAACTGGATGGACGACTGCAGATGGCGGACCAGATCGCACGAGTAAGTGAATAGATGGATGGTTGAGTGAGTAGACGAGTGGATGGATGCACAACATCCCTCTATTTGTCTTATTTCTGTTGCCCTTAACATTTTATTAGATTCATTGAATCAGCAGTTGTTGATGATTTCTCCAGTATTGGTCACATTGGACCTTATGTGACCTTTTTTTGGATATCCTGCCGTCCTGTTCCAATCAGGTGGGAGGAAGGTTCCCCAAGTTTGCCTCCAGAGAGATGGAGGCCATGTTCATTGAGGAGCTACGGTCTTCTGTCAACCTGCTGATGGCCAACCTGGAGAGCATGCCTGTGTCCAAGGGAGGGGAGTTCAAGCTGCAGAAGCTAAAACGAGGACACAACACCTCCATCATGGACATGGGCCAGGAGGACGAGAACACTCTGTCCAAGTCTGATGTGGTGCTGTCCTTCACCCTCGAGGTTGGTGGAGACTAGTTGTTTCTATTTTTTTGTATTTTTTTCTTGTCATAAAATAACAGAATGACTTGGTCATTCCTTTTAGCTAGTTTGCATTTCAGATTTTCCCAGATGTCACAGAAGACAATACCCCAAAACACACAACAACCCGTAGGGACATAACACCTGACTAATAGATTTTGATGCTACATCTGAAAATCCTTTTTAAGAAATCTAGAAAACATTTAGACTTTTATTTCTTTTTGCCGTTCGATCCTCTGAATTTAGGATCCATTGATTTTTCATCAGGGAAATCGGGCTTCAAACTGTGCAAATTTGAGCATACCAATCGATCCGAATGCAGAGCAAAACAACCTATCAAATTATACTCTTGTGTCAGAAATTCACCCAGTGTGTGTGCGCCCACACTGTATAGTGGCATGTATATATAAATATAAACCTGCCCGTGTAAATGATTCTACATATTTATGCGTTTATACAGATTTGTAGACATGGACGTGTGTGCTTGTTTATGTATACTGTATATTCATACTTCTGAAAATTCTTCTGAATTTTTATTTTTTCTTGTTCTCCCTAATAGAACAACACTTGACAAGTTCTTAAATGTTGTCGGACACATGCCAATCAAACCACGTCAGTGTTCATGCCACAGTACAAATGATGTCCCAGTACAAATATATCTTAAAACCTTAAGAGCTGGTGCATTTTATACATAAATCAACTTTACGCCACTGGATCCGGTGGTTATCAGTATAGTGAAACGCTGCTTGCATCCAGTCGGACTGCAAGTGCTTTGATGGAAGTAGATAAGCGGATCCCGAGCTGCATTTCCATTATCTGACCTTAAGACTTCCGTCTGTTCTGTTGTCCTACCTTGGGCCATTACATCTGATTTAATTAAATGCCATTAAATGTTCAATTGTAGGGCATGAGTGGACAAACAATGGATGAGTGTATTTCGAGGTTGAACAGGAGCCTAAAAAATGTATTTTCAACTTACAGTGGTGTTCCATTAATGGAAAAACATATCAAAGATGGCTTTTGAACTCAGTGGTGTTCTTCCGTTGAGTCAACCGAGTGAAACAATGCCCTGCATTGAAGTTGCCAGGGAAATTCATTTTAATTCCTCATGCACTAGGTTGTGTCATGAATTTATCATAAAAGTCCCTTGCATCTTGTTTCAAGACCTTTAAATTGTTTTAAACACGGCCTTGTCTTTTTGACATGTTACTGCTTGGTGTTAAGATAACACAATAATCTATCTACTAAAAGGAAACCCATCATATTAGACGGGTATATAAACATGACATACAGTTACAATATACATTTAAGATTTGTGGCCTTTTTTTTAAATGTATAAAACAATACCACATAATCAGCAAGCACCCAAACTGTCACGCTGAGGGAGGGTGTGCCGACTTGAACGCAAGGACACTCGCGAGGTGGGGCGTCTTAGAGGGGTTTATTCGACAAGGAAGGTGATTGGGGAGCTGCGCTGGAGCAGGGTTGTCTCCTGGGAAATGTCGCAGGGGTCTTTGGAACAAGGGGCTGGCAAGGAGAGGCATTGACCATCAGGAACTAGGAGCTGGTGAGGAAGCCCAAGACAAAGATTGCAGGGAGTAGTGAACTAGCGGGGAATCAACCAACAATCTGGCACCGAAGGGCTGGTAGCAGGCTCCTCTTTTCCCTAATACGTTGTTTATTCATTTTTCTTTACCTTTATGAGGTACTACATCTTAACGGGGTGGCTTGCTCTTAAGGGCAATCTGGGTGACGCACCACCGAAAAGGAGGGAATTTTTCAAATCACATTTTACCGCTATCACAGCAGTTCTGACCATAGTAGCTGCCTCTGAATGTGTCACTTAGATCCACAGTCGTCCCTCACCATATTGCGATTCACCTTTGGTGAATACTACCGCATATTTGTCGCATAAATGTATTTTTTATATATTCATTATTTCAATTCTATGGCAAAATAAGCATTTTCTGGGGTGGCGACCAACCAGCGCATGGTTCTCTAACCGGGGCTCTGATCTGCTCAGTGACGGTAGCATCATTCTCTGCATCTCCTGCGCATAGGATGCATTTATCATCTCATCTTGTTCATTTTAAATCAACACGGTATTGCTGCGCATAGTGTTATTCTGCAGTGTTGTGCTTGTGTGAATTATATAAGTGTATATAACAGTGTGGGGAGGGTAATAAAGCTTATTATATATATAGTTCCTCTATAGTACCTCTTCCAAGGATGCGCTGATGCTGTCACCCGATGCGCCAGGCCACAAATCAGTAATAATATATTAAAATACAAATATGGTCACTACTTCGTGGATTTTCATTTATCGCGGCTGATTCTGGAATAAACCTCTGTGATAAACAAGGGACTACCAGTGATGTACTTAGCTGTACCTTCCTTTTAGCTAATGTGGCTAGAGGGAAAATGTTTGTGTTTATGTTGCTGCCCACTGGTAACAAGTTGCATGTCAATTTGACAAGACTAGCTTAAGAGTCACCTGTTCATTTACCAATTTAATGGGTCACCTTAGTCATCATCAACCATATGCGATAATTTCACCACAATAAGTTCGTTCCAGCACTGATTTGCCAGAATAATGCCGCCTTGGCCCTTGATGCCAAATAAATAAACGCCAACTAATATGAAATTTTGCCCCTTTTTGCCCAAGAATTGACAAAAGCTGCAGACTGTCAATACAAGGAGTATAATAGCACTACTCTGTACTCATATTGATTTTAGATACATACAAGGTTGGTGCCGGTGAACCAAGACTCGCTGCTGCATGATTTAACTAAGAAACAATAAAGCAGACCCGCGGTCTGATTAATCCCCCTCAGGTCTTTTCACTCTTGGACAGCTCCCGGGATTAGCGTCTGGAGATGAAATGTCTGACTTTCGCTTTTGATTTATTGTTTTCATTCGATGTTAATTGGTTGACAGGTGGATGTATTCCTGTGTTGGAATGGTTGAAGCGGTTGCGCGATATGTTTACCTGGCCCTTCATCCATGAAGCGGAACAATCCAACAACCGTGACTATTTTACCATGTATCCCTCCGCAAAATAACTAACAAAACAGTACTTTCCTTCCCACAGTACAATACAACAATGTGGGTGGGGTGGGAAAAAAAAAAATCCATGTTTTAGAGAAAGACTGTTTTCTTCACCTTCCCACAGATAGCAGTTTTCCCCTTGCAAAGCTGTCGTCAAATACATTAACATAACCCTTCCTATCTCAATTACAGCAGCGCATAAATACGCATGTGCAATGGCCGCAAAACGCCCGTGTTTTGGGGGTGTGAATTAATCTCACTCTGGACGGCCGAGAAAGCCAAAGGGGGCCGTAGTCCCATGCCTTTCAGTAAATGTAAATAAAAGCAACAAAAACAAAGTGCATTTTGATATTTAGTATCTTTCACTAAAACTTCGATGACCAACTTTAATATTTCACCCCACAGCAAATAATAAATGAAACCTCATTCTTGCAATCAACCCGTGTTATGTCAACCTGCCTTCTCTTCGTTAACATCCAACTGTGAAAAGTTATTCACTTCTACTTTTGCAGTACACTCAATTTGTACGTCTTACAAAAAAAAAAAAAACTATAGCAAAAAAAAAAGAAATATTCCTTTAAACTTGTAGTTTCAAATTTTAACTCACAAAAGGTAACTCAAATTTCTTCTGATAGAAACAGAAAATGACAGTACTTTAGGACAGTAGCGTCTTCAATGGAAAACTCTACTTCGATAGAGAATAAAGTAATAATTTTACTGTCAATGTCTCTCAAGATAGCAAATGGAAAGTATCTCAGTATTTTCAAAATAAAATGAAAACTGGCACCGTCACTCCTCACATAGCACCTCCATCAGGGCCTGAAGATGTAGAAGTGTCACTGGTTTTCAGGGATGGGTGCCATTCGATGGGCGATGACCCACACGTGCACCACTGCAACGCGCTGTCGTCCTGCTTACGAGTCGCAGTCCTACCCTTGACGTCTCCATCCTCACGCACACAGCTCCCCTCCGCTGTCGCGGTCTTGACAGGTGAAGTAGCTCAACATGGATACGGGTGTAGCTCAGCTTGACCACGCTGCCACTCAATGCAGTTCACACTTCCCCCGTGCCGACAGGTGAAGAATTTGAACTCTCCCTCGATCGGGTTAATTCCTCCCACAATAATGCTCTGTCTCCCTACGCACACGGTTCGTACACGACACAGACCAGGCCCAAATCGTGGAGCTAACATTTTCACGGCGTTGCAGTGGTGGCCCCTTTTTGCTCAAACCGAACCGGTTTACCACCTTTTCCGACCTCAAGCTTTTTTTTTTTTTTTTGGTTTTCTCTCTCTTGGGCAGGGCTATTTTCAGCGCTGCCCTTTGACAGCGCCACAAAGGAAAATCCCCCAGCAGGAAAACACTACACTTGAATCATAGCCCACATGTGAATCTTTTTAATGCGGTCCAAGTCAAATAATAACACATATCGTCATTCTTAAAATGATTGCCCAACAACTGTTTGTAAAAGCATGAAAAAACTTTTTTTGAAATTTTTCATACATCAAGGAGTATGTTTACAATTCATAGAAATTAATCATAGATAGTTTTCCCACTAATAATACCACAATGAAGAAATACATTGAGAAGCATCAGTTCACCCAATATGGGACTGTTTCACCATATTTGTCTCTTTGTCAAGATAAACGCATGCCTTATAGTTGATAAATTAAATTAATCACACACTTCATAACAGTTATGAGCTTGTGTGATATGTGACTATCAGATCTATCGCCAAACAATGTTTTATTTATGACGTGCACACTTCGAAAAGACAGGAGCAGAGACGGAGATGCTAAGGTTCTCTTTGGGAATGACCAGATGGATAGGATCAGGAATGAGTCAATCAGAGGAACAGCACATGTTAGATGTTTTGGAGAGAAGGTGAGAGAAGCCAGACTGAGATGGTTCGGTCATGTACAGAGGAGGGATAGTGAATATATTGGTAGACGGATGCTGAAATTGGAGCTGCAAGGCAGGAGGTCTCGAGGAAGACCAAAGAGAGGATTTATGTACGTAGTGAGAGAGGATATGAAGGTAGCTGGTGTGAGAGAGGAGGATACGGAGAATAGGGTTAGATGGAGAAGGTTGATTCGCTGTGGCGACCCCCGAAGGGAAAAGCCGAAAGAAGAAGAAGAAAAAGAAGGAGAAAAAGACATGCAAACTTGAAAAAGGGAGCACATTGATTTTTTCGACATTGGCCAAATTGCCTAGCAACCCCCAATTATTCCTTGTCCCATCACTCATTTGGGTCCGAGGTGCGATGGCAGCTCACCGACAAGGTCAAATCATGGTCCCTGGCCACTGCCTCCTCACTTTGGATGCGATGCTAAAACCAATGCAACCTCTGAAAGCGACTTCTTTGAAACACGTTCTCTAGTCCTCCATGGTCCAAGGAGGACTATTGTCATGAGTTCCTTGAGTCATACATGATGTGGATATTGTCTTATCTGTTTTTCCACTGGGAGAGTAATCTAAATTTGTACAAGTTTCGGATTGTGCCAGGGTTTATGTCACAAAGAAAGAGGTAATTTCATCGAACAGACCGAAACCGAAGTGCAATTACATCTAGTCTGAGAATGAATGAAACTTAAAAAAAAAAAAAAAAAAAAAAAAACAGTCCTGAAAGCAGATGGGGGGCAAAATTCAGATAAGATGAGATTAGTTAACTATAGAAGGTTCAGGGGAAGTGATCGCTGAGGCAGGAAGTGGCAAAAAACGATGTTAAAGGAAATGGCACTTGAAAATTAAAACATTCATGCATGGACGGGGTGACAGGGTTGCTGGATCTAATTCCAAGGGATGCCGAATGAGAGGCAGGGCACATCCTGAACAGGATTGGCATAGAGCCGGATACCTTTGTTCGGCTGTGAGGAAGGACAGGGGTTTGCTCAAACTGGAGGAAACTGTGACACAATACTCTAGTCACATCATTCCTTCACCTACACATCTGCATCGGGTTGCTATGGTTACAATGGAGTCTTCATTTATTACGTATGCTTTTGATTCAGACAGAGATCATTACCTTCCAATGCAGAACCGTGAAAGACAGGCTCTAGCAACATCTTCATGCCACAATATCAGACTCTGGTCTTGCTCTCTTGAATTTTCTATTTTTTTTTTATGATGCTCTCTGATGTGCTATTAGGTTAGCATCAAACTGTCTACTCTGATGCACTGCCTCTCTCTCTGACTTAGATAATGTCAATGTCTGCTGTGGTGCAAGTGTCACATCACACTGAAATCTTCTAGCAGGGTCCAGAGTCACGACTCGAGATGTGTCTCATGAGATGTCAGACTATTTCCTTATACAGATCAGAGTGGCTGTGTATGTCACAATTTGTTTTATTGTGAATATATTTATGTATTTTTTAATTTTATTTCATCACTGCTTTTATGTATTTTATTTTATTTTTTATTCTTATTTATTTTCTTTTTCCTGCTGGTCAGTCCTATTAAAATCAATTTTAATAGGACCCAGGTACAATAAAAATTGGATTTTTTTTTGTGGTAGCTGACTGAACCGAAGCAAAAATATGAGAAGAGGAGATGAAACCAGTGCACATAAAACAAATAACCCAGGAAAAGTCCATTGACTGCAATGCCCAAAACTCTAGTCAAGAACAGAAGACTTGTTGACAGTTTGTATGCAAATTACATGGATTTATTTGCAAATGTCATTGTTATTACAGAATGCTGTTTGGATTACTCCGTAATTAAGTAATTCAGCAGGGTAAAAAATTACAGTTTAAAAAGGGATGGGCCTCTAGTGAATAAAATAGACATGCAGATACTTTCTTGCTGTCGGTGACTTTGAGACATTTTGTCTCCACATCTCACTTGTTGCTAAATATTGATTTTTTTATTTGCTTTTTTATTTATTTTTTCTTATACAAGAAACAGAAAAGAAAATAATGCTTTGATAATTTTCGATTGAAATGAGCCTCCGGCATCGAACTCTGCACATTCATCATTCAACGCATCGATCCGTAGGAGCTAAAAGAAAGGGATCTGATAAACAGAAAGTGGATTTTTTTTTTCTTTTCATGGCGTCAGATGTCAGATAAGATTTTGGTGTGATGCTGCCCCCGTCTGGCTTCTACGGATCAGCAGTTCTTAGCTCAGCCGACTCAGGCGTCCGCTTCTCTGACACTTTTCCCTAATTTCCGATTCATTTTTTTATGTTCCAAGAGCGAGTTTTCAGATTCGCTGCGTTGACCGGAAGTGTCTGGGTTCCTTGTGCAGGTGGTCATCATGGAGGTGCAGGGCCTGAAGTCTCTGGCTCCCAATAGAATCGTGTACTGCACAATGGAGGTGGAAGGAGGACACAAGCTGCAGACTGACCAGGCGGAGGCCTCTAAGCCCACGTATGTTCATGCACACACACACACACACACACACACACACAAGCACAAATGCGCACACGCTAATTAAATTGCAAGTATTAATTCTAATAAGTTACTTTCAGTTTACTAATTCAATAACACACAGTTGGAAATGAACTCAATAATGGAAGCTTCAACACTGTTCTTGAAGCTCAAGACGGTCCTGGAGACTTTTAATTATTTCTGAATTGCCAAACCTTCATGTCCAGCACTTTCCCCTGAAAGTGGGTTTTTCCACGTGGGGGGGCGATGAGTCGACGAATGCTCTGATTGGGTTTTGGTCTCTTATTTCATCCTTGGCGTTGGCTCGGCAACATCGTCCACGGTGGCCAGATCTCCTGTGGACACAGCCTTTTCCTTAATGTGTCCGTGTTCACAAAATGTCTTGTTCCTCTTAAAGTCCCAATGTCCCTTCTGTTTGAGTCTCACTCCTATCATTGCCTTGGTCTTTGCTCGTTTGCTTCCACCTTCCTTCAGCCTTCGTTGAATTCCAGTTTTGCTCTCGGCTGAAGCTCAAAAATCTCTGACTTGGTCTTAAGTTGGTCTTGAGCCCATAAGAGAGGAGGATAACGCAGAAGACTGAAGTCCAAATGAGCTTCAAAATGAAGACATCAAGGATGTGAAGAGGCAAAAGTTAGCAAAACGCGTTGGTGTGCGCGCGGCAACTGCGATTCTACGCTAACTGAGTGAGCGCCTGTTTTAAGTAGCTCCACTTATTTTCATCGGCTGTTCACTGCAGACTTACGGACTTCTGTCCCAACTGACTGGGAGACTCGTCGTCAACTTCCTCCATGATCGTGCCAGCGTCCATCATCCATCATGAGATGGACAGGACACCGTCCAGTGTCTTCGTTCTTACATTGCGCAGTAGAGTTTGTTTGGAAAGACAGGACACTGCAATCAACCCATGTGGCCTTTGTGATCGATCAGTAGACGAATTGGGCGCTGCTTAAGGTATATTCCTGTTTGGTGTCAAAACTAAAAGTAATGTAGGAACCTTGATTGGCTTCATCATCTCCCATTGTTGATCTGTTTTAGTCTCACCCGGCCAAAGTCATAGTCTTGACTTAATCTCTATTAACCGACCAAGTACGATAATACTGGATTTGCGTGAGTTCATGATTCAGGTGGATTTTAAAAGAAAGGAGTGTCGGATTTAAAGTGTTTTTATTTTTTTTCCCATGTCTCACATTCATCATTCATAACGAGAAGGTTGAGATCCATCATGTTAAAAAAAAAATACAATTGCAATAGAGTCGGGTAAAAAAACACAAAACATTGATTTGGTCTGATAATGAAATCAATCCGGTCTCTCTCCAAAGTTAACGTTAATCCTGCATTTGCTGTCATTAAAAAAAACACCCTTTATATAAGTCTATGAATAACTCATAAACATGTTTATACTTAGAAGAACCATCCCAGAATGAAATTATTCAGTAGTGAGACATATTTCTTTCCCACCTCCATTCGCAGTCCATGCGCGCACGCATTCGCACAAACACACAGACGCATTGTATTTCATGAATCATTTGCTTCCGTCCAAGCCACATTAGTCTCTGAATAATGTATTGTTGTGTTTAATTGAAAAATTTTGCTGGTGGTTTTCAGTAGGACATGAATTTCGTCATTGTTATAAATATAATGCGGTAGATATTACCAATATTTATTATTATGAAAAAAGCAGGCTTCATTAATGTCTCCAGAATCATCCGCCAATTATTCTGTCTCTGACGCAATATCGCAGGTCACATCTCGTTTCCATGGCAACCACCCCTCAACCGCCTAATCGCTCACACTTCCTGTTTGTCTGGATTCTGTTCACTTTGAGCCGTAAATGCGGGATTTCGCGGGTGACGCGATGAGCTCTGGGGTGTGAGACTTTGCTTCTTTTCTGCGGAGTCGCTTGTTAAAATGCCCTTTGGCAGACATGCAGACACACGCGTGCATACATGCATACACACACACACGCACACACACCTCCGAGATTAGGCTTCCTTGTGACAAAAACACAGGCAGTACTGCAAAAAGTGAGAACATCAGGCTGAAAATGAGTGTTCAAGTGGATTTGGATTCTCAAATTATGGCAGAATATAATTAATCACGTCGCTGTCTCATTTTTAATTCATTTCCTATTAATGCATTTGATGTGAATTGACTCTCTCCGTTGTGAATAATGCAAAGGCAAAAAAAATAAAAGATTCTACGAATGAAAAAGATAGTAGAACTCAAATTAATCATTTTTAAAATGAAATTTAAAATTTTGTGATCGGATGGGGGTGCTGTGTCGGTCCTCGGTAAAACAAACATCCAGTTTTTTAAATAATTTAACAGGCTTTAGACGTACTTTTTTTCCTTCACATTGTTCTCCCTTGCAATCATATATACCTAAGATGTCTCTGTCATCAGAGTCCAGTGTGCAAGCCCTGGCGCAGATGTGCTTTTCCAATGCCTCATAATTATCCTTGTTGCAGTGATGAGGCCCACAGTTTTTAGCACATAATGTCTTTAACTAACTCCTTGTGGCAAAAGCGCGCTATCTCCAAGGAGACAAAACAATGGTGATTCGGGTCATTTTTGTCCCGACCAATGTTCTAGTTTCTTTAATACTTCCTTCCAGAGAAGTCGTACCGCAGGTCCTTCCCAAAAGGCAACCAAGGTAAAAACCTACAATTTTTTCTGTACACTTTCAACATCTTTTGTCTTCTACTGGGCCGTTCATAGGAGTATAGCAGCATCCATGTATCATTTTGAAATAGGTAATTGGTTCTAATGTCTCTCGTGTCCTCGCAGAACCTTGAAAACTATATTTTCCCATTCCCTTTTGCTTATTTGACATTCTAGATCTTTTTGCCGTGTTAAACCAAGATTCTCAGTATTCACACATTGTAATTCCATTGTATTTTTGTTTAGAGGCACCAAGCATTGGACTTGGCAATTCATAATGGTTTTGTATCATTAGATTTTCTATATTCCGAAGAACAAGAACAAGAAGAAGAAGAGGAGGAGTGCTTGTTCGGAAGCAGAGAGAGAGGAGGAAAGGAAAGAGCCTGGGACTGAGAGTAGGGACTTTAAATGTTGGGACTATGACAGGAAAAGGTAGAGAGTTGGTGGACATGATGCAGAGAAGGAAGGTGGATATACTGTGTGTCCAGGAGACCAGGTGGAAAGGTAGTAAGGCTAGAAGCTTAGGAGCAGGCTTTAAATTGTACTATTATGGTACTGACAAGAAGAGAAATGGAGTAGGAGTTATCTTGAAGGAGGAGTTTGTTAGGAACGTCCTAGAGGTGAAAAGAATGTCAGATAGACTTATGAGTCTGAAACTGGAAATCGAAGGTGTGATGCTCCATGTTGTTAGTGGCTATGCCCCGCAGGTGGGATGTGAATCTGAAGAGAAGGAGAAGTTCTGGAATGAGTTAGATGAAGTGATGCAGAATATTCACAGAAATGAGAGAGTGGTCATTGGTGCAGACTTCAATGGACATGTCGGTGAAGGCAATAGAGGGGATGAAGAAGTGATGGGCAGATTTGGTATCCAGGATAGGAATGCCGAGGGACAGATGGTGGTAGATTTTGCAAAAAGGATGGAAATGGCTGTAGTGAACACCTTTTTCCAGAAAAAACAGGAACATAGGGTAACTTATAAGAGCGGAGGTAGGAGCACGCAGGTAGACTACATCTTGTATAGACGAGGTAACCTGAAAGAGATCAGTGACTGCAAAGTAGTTGTAGGTGAGAGTGTAGCCAGACAGCATAGGATGGTGGTTTGTAGGATGACTCTGGTGACAAGGAAGATGAAGAGGACAAAGGCAGCGCAGAGGACAAAATGGTGGAAGCTGAAAAGGGAGGAGTGTTGCATGGTTTTCAGGGAGGAGTTGAGAAAGGGTCTGGGTGGTCAGGGAGAGCTTCCAGATGATTGGACAACTACAGCTAGTGTTATCAGGGAGACAGGTAGAAGAGTACTTGGTGTGTCATCTGGGAGGAAAGTAGATAAGGAGACTTGGTGGTGGAATGAGGAAGTGCAGGAGTGTATACAGAGAAAGCGGTTAGCGAAGAAGAAGTGGGATACTGAGAGGACTGAAGAGAACAGACAGGTGTTCAGGGAGGTGCGGCGAAAGGTAAAGATAGAGGTAGCAAAGGCAAAACAAAGGGCTTATGATGACTTGTATGCTCGGTTGGATAGTAAGGAAGGTGAGAATGATCTATACAGGTTGGCGAAACAGAGAGATAAAGATGGAAAGGATGTACAACAGGTCCGGGTGATAAAGGACAGAGAGGGAAATGTATTGACAGATGCTAGAAGAGTGATGGGAAGATGGAAAGAGTACTTTGAAGAACTGATGAATGTGGAAAATGAAAGAGAGGCAAGGGTAGAAGAGGTGACTATTGTAGACCACAAAGTAGCAAAAATTAGTAAAAGTGAAGTGAGGAAGGCATTGAAGAGGATGAAGAGTGGAAAAGCAGTTGGTCCTGATGATATACCTGTGGAGGTGTGGAAGTGTCTAGGAGAGGCAGTCATAGATTTTCTGACTAGATTATTCAACAGGATCTTAGAGAGTGAGAAGATGCCTGAAGAATGGAGACAAAGTGTGATGGTGCCTATTTTTAAGAATAAAGGGGATGTGCAGAATTGTGGCAACTACAGAGGGATAAAGTTGATGAGCCATACAATGAAGTTATGGGAAAGAGTAGTGGAAACTAGACTGAGAGCAGAAGTCAGCATTTGTGAACAGCAGTATGGCTTCATGCCTAGGAAGAGTACTACAGATGCAGTATTTGCGTTGAGAATGCTCATAGAAAAGTACAGAGAAGGCCAGAGGGAGCTGCATTGTGTTTTTGTAGACCTAGAAAAAGCATATGACAGGGTGCCAAGAGAGGAGCTCTGGTATTGTATGAGGAAGTCTGGAGTGGCAGAGAAGTATGTTAGACTGGTGCAGGACATGTATGCTAGCTGTGAGACACTGGTACGGTGTGCTGTAGGGGTAACAGAGAATTTCAAGGTGGAGGTGGGACTCCATCAGGGATCAGCTCTGAGCCCCTTCTTGTTCGCAATGGTGATGGATAGGCTGACAGATGAGGTTAGACAGGAATCCCCATGGACCATGATGTTTGCGGATGACATTGTGATCTGTAGTGAGAGCAGACAACGGGTAGAGGAAAATCTAGAGAGGTGGAGATATGCTCTGGAAAGGAGAGGAATGAAAGTTAGTCGCAGCAAGACAGAATATATGTGTGTGAACGAGAGGAACTCGGGTGGAGCGGTGAGGCTACAGGGAATGGAGATCAAGAAGCTGGAGGATTTCAGGTACTTAGGGTCAACAGTCCAGAGCAACGGAGAGTGCGGAAAAGAGGTGAAGAGACGGGTCCAAGCAGGTTGGAATGGGTGGAGAAAAGTGTCAGGGGTACTATGTGATAGAAGACTATCGGCCAGAATAAAAGGAAAGGTGCACAAGACAGTGGTGAGACCAGCGATGATGTATGGACTAGAAACTGTTACAATGACCAAAAGACAGCAGGCAGAACTAGAGGTTGCAGATATGAAGATGTTGAGGTTCTCTTTGGGAGTGACCAGGATGGATAGGATCAGGAATGAATCTATCAGAGGGACGGCACATGTTCGATGTTTTGGAGAGAAGGTCAGAGAAGCCAGACTGAGATGGTTCGGTCATGTACAGAGAAGAGATAGTGAATATATTGGTAGACGGATGCTGGAATTGGAGCTGCCAGGCAAGAGGTCTCGAGGAAGACCAAAGAGAAGATTTATGGACGTAGTGAGAGAGGATATGAAGGTAGCTGGTGTGAGAGAGGAAGATACGGAGAATAGGGTTAGATGGAGAAAGTTGACTCGCTGTGGCGACCCCTAACGGGAAAAGCCGAAAGAAGAAGAAGAAGAAGATTTTCTATATTCCTTTGAGTGGGAACACGCTTTGCACACCTTTTATTAATTGCAGATATTTCCAAAATTAATCCGTTCCTTCAAATAAAACTAATCCATGAACTCCTGACTTGATTTAAAAACTGCATCCTTATATAGATCACCGATCATACATATGCCGTTCCTCTGCCAATGAATGCTTACCAATTACAAAACGTGGCTTGTCCCGCGTCGAAGAAAAGCCCTACTTGTAGTGCGATTGCCCCCATTAACTTTTAAGAAATTATAAGGAAAATAATTCAAATCAGATTTTTCACATTTATTGATTGATTAATTTAGCAAAGGCTAATTATGAACAGTCGGCCATCCATCCGCCTGGTTGGGTCCCTGAGGGGGGCTATAAAATCAAATCTATTTATACGGCTTGCTCGCCGAATTTCTTTGCGCTCCCTCGTGTTTGACCTCTTGGTCGCCGGGTGTGAAAGTGCGATCCGACCCCCGAGGGCTGACGACGGATGACGCTTTCTTTTTTTGAGGCTGGGGTTGAGTCAGGGAGAGCTCTTGCTGCTGGATTAAAAGGATATCGTGTTGTAACAATGTGGTGAATACGGTTAAAGTGTTGGTGTGAATATCAGAATCAGAAATACTTTGACTTTGACTGACTGACCTTCCTATTTGCCATGTATCAACTTATTACCTTCCTACTATTTCCATTGTAACTACTTTCTTATACATTACTTACTTACTATTTAGTACTAGCATACAGACCTACTCACTACTTACTTTTTCAATTACCTTTCTGAATAATAATTTCATTACTCCCCATTACTCAATCAGTGTTTGGAAAATAAAGTAAGATAAGATGCAATTATATGAAATGAAATGGAATAAAATGAAATTAGATTAAATTAACAAAAGCTTCGCTGTATTGGACAAGGTATTAACACTTTTTATTTTATAGGTCTTCTCCTTTAGGCTTTTCCCTTCAGGGGTTGTCACAGCGAATTAGCCTTCTCCATCTAACTCTACTCTCCGGATCCTCCTCTCTCACACCAAATATCTTCATATCCTCTCTCATTGGGTACATAAGTCGTCTTCTTGGTCTTCCTCTAGACCCTCTGCCTTGCAGTTTCTCTCTTGGCACCCTGTCATTTGCTTTTTCTAGGTCTACAAAAACACAATGCAGCTCCCTTTGGCCTTCTCTTTACTTCTCTATCAGCCTTCTCAAAGCAAATACTGCATCTGTAGTTCTCTTTCTAGGCATGAAGCCATACTGCTGTTCATAAATGTCTAATATCCACTACTCTTTCCCATAATTTCATTGTAAGGCTCATCAACTCAATTCCTCTAGAGTTGCAACAATTGGGCACATTCCCTTTATTCTTAAAAATGGGCACCATCACACTTTGTCCTCATTCTTCAGGCATCTTCTCACTCTGTAAGATCTTGTTGATGTCAGGGTATCACACCTGGGTCCAATCTGTAATCGGTGCCAGCTGCAGCAGATGCCGCTAATCAAGATCCCTATAAAGGGCAGCGGCGCGCTCTGACTGGCGCCGGGGGATTGTGGCTCTCGCAGACCACTGCGGAGCCTTGTCACGACCGGACCCCCATCCCTGCCACAACCGGACCCACCCACCCAGCCGGCCGGTGTGACATTGGACCCTGACCCTGCTGTGACCCTTCCTTACCCCGTTACGACCGGACCCAGCCGGCCGGTGTAACATTGGACCCTGACCCTGCCGTGACTCTTCCTGAGATCCTGCCGTGACCCTTCTCGCCTTCACCACTCTACCTGGGGCCCATCCTGCCTGCCACCCGTCCTGCTTGCAACCCATCCTGCAACCCGTCCTGGTGAGACCCAGCCCTGTGCAACTCTGTCTCGGGGCCAGGGGCTTACCAATGACACCCTACGTGCTGTTCCACAAAATAAAGCGCTTTCAACCCAGATTCTGCTCTGAGGTGTGGTTCCCTGCCCAAGTCCGCCCCTGCGACCTGTGACAGTTGAATAATAAACTCTACCGCTGCCTCTCCTAGAAACTTCCACAGGTATATCACCAGGACCAACTGCCTTTTCCAGTTTTCATCCTCTTCAATTGCACTTCACTTTTAATAATCTCTGCTACTTTGTCTACAATTTACACCACTTCTACAATGGCCTCTCTTTCATTTTCCACATTCATCAGCTCTTCAAAGTACTCTTTCTATCTTCCCATCTCTCTTCTAACATCTGTCAATATATTTCCCTCTCTATCCTTAATCACCTGGACCTGCTGCACATCCTTTCCATCTTTATCTCTCTTTTCACCAACCTGTAGAGAGTATTCTCTCCCTCGTTACTGTCTAACCGAGCATAAAAGTCATATGTATTTTTTAATGATTCATTTAAGATAACCTGCATTAAGGAGCTTTGTTGGGTAACAGATCAGCTTAGACCTACTCGGTTTCTGAAATGCTTCCTTTTTCTGTGTTTTTCGCAGGTGGGGCACGCAGGGCGACTTCACCACCACCCAGCCTCTGCCTGCGGTGAAGGTGAAGCTGTTCACCGAGAGCACAGGGGTTCTGGCCCTGGAGGACAAGGAGCTTGGCAGGGTACGGAGCTGCTCCGTATTTGTTTTTCCACGGATCAATTGGTGCAATTTCCTGTGGCGTAAAATAGCCGTGTTGTCCGTCAGGTCGTCCTCCATCCAACCCCAAACAGCCCCAAGCAGTCGGAGCTGCACAAGATGACGGTGTCCAAAGGCTCCTCTGACAGCGACCTCCGGATCAAGCTGGCAATTCGGATGGACAAACCGCAGAACATGAAGCATTGTGGGTAAGTAGGAAGCACAGAGAGAACATTTGAATATTTAGATATTTAATATTTAAATATTAAATATGATAAGAGTATTTCGGATGTGAGATTAATGTCCTGTTTTTATTTACGTTCGGATTGCTGTCCCAATATCAGGCCGACATCGCTGCTTCTAATTGCAATATATGGTGATTTTTACCACTTGGGCTTTTATACTTAATGAGACAAATGTGTCTGAGAGGCAAAGTCTCCCTTGCAGGCTGCTCACCAGAGCCATGAAAGTTGGGGAAAAAAGAAAAGCAGGTTTCACCAGCTGAAAATGATAAATGACTTCATTGATCTCCCAGAGGGAAATTGCTCCTTGTTGCAGCGGTACAGATAAGCAGATAAAAAAGTATAAGCATCAATATGAAAGAGAGAAATAAAACTCAAAATAAAAATTAAAAATGGTTTGTAAAAGTTTACATAAAGTATATTTAAGTATATGTGTATTGGGCTGACAGGTGAACTGTCCAAATGGGGATTTGACCAAGGGTCGATGGCGACCACAGACTCGTAGAACATTCTGAGCTTGGTCCTACAGATGCTAAAGGACCTCAGCCACCCTGGGAAGTAGAGGCAACTCTGGCACTTCCTTCAGGGAGTCAGTGTTCTCCCAGTCCAGTTAATATCGATGACTACCCCCAGACACTTGTAGTCTTCCACAATATCCACACTGACCCCCTGGATGAGATGGGGGTCACTGGCATCTTGGTCCGCTCAGGTCCATCACCAGCTCCTTCGTCTTTGCCACATTGAGCCGTGACAAGATTGTCCACAGCCGCCCCATACTGAACCTCGTCACTCTTGCTGATACGCCCAACTACTGCCGAGTCATCAGAAAATGTATGAGGGTGATCGGTCTCCACGCAGTCCTTGAAATCCATGGTGTCAAGAGTGAGAAGGAAGTGTTGCAGCCGCACATACCCTGGTTAGCTATTCAGGTAGTCTGTTATCCAGAAAACAAGGGGGGAGTCCACCTTTATCACTATCGTCTCCTCACCCAAAAATACATGACTCTCAGAGTGCCTGCTGTCCTGTACAGGTGGGCGTAGATGCGGTTGAGTGGAGAGACGATGGTATCCTCAACTCCAAGTTGGGGCTGATAAGTGAACCGTCCAAATGAGGGTTTGAGCGAGGGCTGGCGCTTTTCCAAGATGTATCCCCAGGGTGTTGATGATGTGGGAGGTCAGCGTTACAGTTGTGTAATCCTTAAAGGTACCGGGACACGGAGTCTTTGGCACAAGAACGAGGCAGGACATCATCCAGTCTTTGATTCTGTTGCGAAGCGGTGATCTGATTATATTTCAAAGTACAGCAGGTGGTTTCTAGGAAGCGGTTAGCAGACCTTTTGCTGCAACTGTTGCACGTGGAAAGAAACAGGCACGGTCATCTTATACTATAGAATAACAACAATATGGTATGACACAGTTAAAACAAATGATTTATGTTTTGAAAGTTGTTGATAGTGTTTCTGATGCTGTAAACAGACGAAGAGCCCTCTGTGGCCAAAGTCAAACAGAAGGGGCTGCCACTTCCGCCTCACAGCCAGACGGTTCCTGGTTCCTGGGTGGAGGTGCAGGGGCTTTCTATGCTGAGTCTCGATGTTATTCCACATGTCGGCGTCGGTTCCCAAAACACGCACAGGTGTTCAACGGAGATCCCTAGGATCAATGTGCGTTAATGTCAGAGGGATTGGTTGCATGGCTCTACACGTGATCAATCAGTCCGGCGTGATCCCTGCCTCCCGCCCAATGACGGCTTTTGCAGCCCCCTGCCGAGACCCTGAGTGCAGGATAAGCCATATAGATAATGAACGATGATACAAACAAAAGAACATGCAAGTACCTGATAATTACAAATTTGTTACACATTTAAAAATTCATGATCAAGCATCATATTGCATCACTTTACCTCGGTGTGTGTGCGTGGGACATCCGCTCCACTAAAATGTTCTGCCTCCCTCTTGTGGCAGCTTCCACGAAGTGCTAATGTCATTGATTTATCACCGTTTGTTTTAAAGAAGATGCAATGAGACGATACGATACATCAGCCCCCGGCGTGTTTAGCATTTAATTTTTAATCTGTTTGCATTGTACTCCTGCATCGCCAGCCAGTAAATTTACACTCATTGGGCAAAGACGAAAAACAATAACGTGCGACGCAGCTCTTCGACTGCGCGAGTGATTTAAAACTGCAATTCAAGGCCGGAGTGTGTCGCTATCTGCTATCTAGAGTGACTCTATTTCTCTGTGACATTTAATTTGCCGGGGGCTAATTTAAACAAATAATCATAAACAAACCCCGCCTCGACACGTGTCACTCCACACTGCTCGTGACCATGAATTCCTTCGTCATCATCCTCCATCAACGTCCGCCCAATGGTTGATGTGCACATCTGTAGTGTCCTTCCAAGTGATGGCAGGATCATGATTCTCTTCTAGAGCAGGTGTTCAACTTGTTGGACGCTCTCAAAAAAAAATGAAAAACAAATTAATCTCCTTCGGGAGTGGTTTGAAGCGCACAGACGTTGAGATACATATTTATGACAAGTCACATGCGTCGCTTTCAGAAGCTCCTCCAGTGACACTCTCCAGAAAATGACCTACAATTTTATTTTTTGGGGGGCTGATTTAGTGTCTTCTTGTCAAATTTGTTTCCCTAATGGAAGTTTTGCTCGCTTCCGAATGATTCAAGGGCAATATTTGATTGGGCGCAATGCCTTCATTTGGGGTGGGAGTCACGGGTCGACACTGTTACACTGTTATTACTATGTCATAAAGAGCAAATGCGCAAATGCATCCACTCTTTTCAATCTATATGCGCTTATCCTGTGTAAAATGCGGATTTGTAATATTTAAGTAAAACTATAGGGTATTAGCTGCATCCAAAAGGAAAGAAAAAATCATAATAAAAAAAAAAAAAAATTTTATTTTATTTAAAAATTACAATAACAAATGCAGTTGCACTGAATTCATCCACCGATAACACTATAGTTAATTTTGTAAATGATTTCTGGCTGGAGGAATTTCTTCCGTGATCCACTATCCAGAAAGTATCTAGAAAGTATCCAGTATCTCCAATCTAGAAAATATTTGTCCCTGGGAAATGCGGGCATGGAGATGATTGACTGACTGTTTTGTCATTTGTCATTTATTTGTTAAATAAATGGCAATGTTTTCAAATTTTTTTGGCGCGTCGGCAGAAAGCGTGGGTTGTGAAGCGCCCCAATCGGCCGATATTGTGGAAAGAGAAGAGGAGAAGTGAGGAGATGATGCTGGAAAATGTTATTTACAGTGCAGGATCAATCATGCTGTTCTTTCTGAGTGAATGGGAAAGTGATTGCAAATGCGTGTAAACACACGGAGCCGCCATATCTTTTTTTCATCATAGCCGTGAGCAGCTTCTTGTCCTCCATATGTTTTCTTGTGGGGTCCTCAGAGGAAGCTGTTGGGATTCCAGTCCTCTCACTCCAGCGAGGCGGCAAGGCCCCGGTGCGTCGCCTTGCGGGGAGGGGGGATTATTAAGGACAGCAGGCGGCGGCGTTCGCTGGCGTCTGGCAGGGCGCTCGGGGGAAAGGCAGGCCGGGGCAGGCAGACCCAGCGGCGGCGTAGCACATCAAACCGGGGTCTTCACCCTCAGATGTTCTTTTACGACAAAAGGCCCTCTCGGTGTCCTCCAACTACAGCACATTCGGTTGTTGTGTGTGTTGACGTGTGTGTGTGTGGGTTTGTGCAAAGCATTTCTCTATTATCATTGAAAGGGTCTAGCACATCTGAATATCGAGTGCACGTTTGAATATCGAATTCACATATGAGTATCGCCATACTTTGTAGAATTAACACTGAAATCAACGCTCTAAAAAAATCTTAGATCGTAACCCGAAAGTTATATTATAAAGTGAAATAAGATTTTAATTATTATACATAAGAAAAACTCAACTATACCTATATACTATATGCTTTCTCTTTCTCTACGACTATATATTTTTTGTTCCTTTATTAAATGCAATGATGGTTATTTTATTTATCAATTGATTAAATGATTTGATTGATTCAGCTAGCGGTCAGACTTAAAACCTCACAATCTGATTAATAAGCATTTTCTGACCCATTGTTTTACATATAAATCAGAATAATTTACTTTTATACAAAGCCTCTTTGGCCAAGAAATCCGAAATGTAAACCCTGACATTTCATCAAAACAAGTATCTTTATTCTACAGTTATTTGGTTTAAATGTATATAATACAGGGATGATTAACTTGGACACTTTGCATTTCATATAGAGGTTTGTGTTTCTACTTGCACCCACAAACTGAAAGTGAAAATGTTTTGGGACTTTAAACAGAAATGATGGTATGCGTGCAGTACTTAGGTAAAGTCAGAAGAGGGCGGAGTAGACCAGGAGAGCGAGTCCATCCAGAACACAAATACAATCCCGTCTGGCTACAAAGTAGAACAGCATTCTATCAGAATTATCACTCATTATGCATGTTTTATCTGGTCCCATTTGTGCTTTTTTAATTCTTTTTTTATTTATCCTACAGGTACTTGTGGGCGATCGGCAAAAATGTGTGGAAGCGATGGAAGAAACGATTTTTCGTGCTGGTTCAGGTAGGATTATTATTATCATTGTAAGTACATGGTCCATTCAAATCAAAAACATTAAACTCATTCTACAACATACTATATGACACAATAGACAAGTTTAAAAAAGGTATTTGTGTGAGTAAATAAAATGTATTTCAGTTTATAATTTCAGTAATGTTAGAGAATACAATTTTAAGCTTGAGAATACTAAATATGAAATGTCCCAAAACCAAAAAGCCACCTGAAATAATTTATTATATAAAATTTATGTATTTTGTTCAACATCTGGACAGATGAATGGAAACAGATGGATCTATCTATCTAAAGATAAATCGATTTGTTGATGATAATCTCAGATGTAACGGCCATGTTTCTCTAGATGATTCTTGGACTAGACACAAAGTTTCATCTGAAAGTAACTCCAAGAAATATGAGTATTCTAGCAGAAGACGATTATGGGATGCCATCCAATAGTTAGAGCAAATATTAAAAAACAGAACATAGTTTGTTTGATGTGTGCTTCATCCTGCGAGACATCAAACTTCTCTCTAATCCAATGGGATGGGCCGTATCACTGTTTGTGTGGTCAAAAGCGCCAAGTCATTACATGAGGAAGTCATTTCTGTCAGATGAATTGCACCCCGACTGTGCCGTGACATCAGGAAAGATGTTTCCTCGCTGGCTCTCTGCTCGGAAAGGTGCTCTAGGTGACGGAGCACCTCAGGACACATGACAATCCATTTATTGAATAACACAATAAATGTGTTTTATACCCGTTTTTTAAATTTTTTTCAAAGGTCAACAAACCCTATCCAAATTAGGAATAAGTCAGACTGACAGAAAAGACCAACACGCACGCTTGTGTATTTATTTATTTATTTATTTATTTATTTATTTATTTATTTATTCATTCATCCATTTATTTATTTATTTTAAAAATTGTGATATTTCTTCATTTATTTATTTTCCCCAGATTTTGACATTACAGCCGGAGGAACCTATTTGGTCTCCCTAATTTATCCGGGCTTGGGACCGGCACAGGGAGACACTGCTCCGTGCCCCCCCAAGGCAGGCTTGGAGAGACATAGGCCAGTGCTGCCCTGTGGCTGCATTTCCAGAGGCATAAATAAATAAATGTATGAATAAATAAATGAATGAATAAGCGTGGAACAGCGGTAATGTCCGTCGCCTTCCCTGGTTCGATTCTCTGGTTTCCTGCAGTGGCCCAAAATTACACGGAAAGTTCATTGGACGTGTGATAGCAGCTCACACTGGAGTAAATACAAAAAATCTGTGATATAACTGTGTTCATCAGAGTTACATGCAATATCCTGATGTTGAAACAACACCCACACACTACACAAAATATCCTTGTCCATTAAGCATTCATAAAAAAAGATGTATAATGTTTGTTTTGCCTCCTACTTCCTGCATCAGCTCCTGGATCTGTTCAGGTGAAGCTGCTGAGTCAGTCCAAAGCCTGACACCCCATGGATCAATGACGTCTGAAAATCTGTCGCTGCTCTATTTTATTATTAATATCATTTTTTTTTTTTTTTTATAAATCAATGAATCTAGGATTGTAAACCGTCATTTCACATGAATTACATCCGAACCTTGTCACGTTGAAGCTCTCCCTTTTTCCTCCGTGACAGACACAGGGATGCCGGGTTGAGTCCACAATGTCTATGACAGAACATATTTATTTCTTAATTGCCATTGCTGGATTGGTGACAGATTTATGTCTGTAGCTTCACTAAAAACCCGAGTAGTGACAATATTCCGTCCGCGCGTTGTGCTTTGCAGGCAGAGAGCGAGATGCAGCCAAGCTGTCTTCCCTCCCCTGTCACAGGGATGATGGAGAGGACAAGCAGGCTTTTGTCAGAGGATCGGGTGGTGGTGGTGGGGGGCTGGGGGTCAGAGGCGGTGGTGGGTGGTAGCAGCCATTTCCTGGTGGCTCCGCATCGGGAGGTGGGCATCAGGGGGCACGGGGGGGGAGGGGGGGGCTGTCTCTTGTGCATTGCAGAGGATATGTCTCAGAGCTACAAGTTGACAGGGGATTGACAAAGTGGAGTGAACACTAGCTGGCCTAACACTTGCAGCTAGAAAAGCCCGAGTGCCGCCAACTTGAAGCCCCTCGCTCGCTCCCAGCTAAATATATAGCAAGTGACAAACACTGGTCAATAGGCTGCGCACTCAAGTGTGTTTTTGTTTTCATGTCTGCCAGTGCATGGGCATTACTCGATTATTACTGCGTGTGTGTGTGTGCGCTTGTGCATTTCGATGCTTTTGAGAAGAGAGAGAGAAAATGTGCACGGGTTCTTTGTTTTGGCGAGGACTTGGTGAACGGATTCTGTGTCCGTGTTTGTCTCTTCAATTACGTTTTTTTAAGACTCATGCCTGTTCGATGTGTTTAGACCAAAGATCCCCCCCTACGTGCCGTGTATTGATTAAGAAAATATTCAAATTTGACCAAATTGTATTTTTCTCCTCGAGAGGTTGTCGTTGAAATTCCAGCCAATCAGCCGTATTATGTAATCAGTCATACTAAGTGTTTGGTAAATAACCCAGAATACATCAGTGGTGTTTCCTAGACTGTCTACTCTCCAAGTATCACATCATAGTTAACATGCACCATTATTATTTATAATAATGCAACAGCAACGCCCGGATTAAATGATGTGTGACACTGTATCACACATCTTATCAGAAACTTTTGTCAGGTTGTCAGCTGACTATCCGATAACTCCTTCATTGCCGACTCATTTTACAATTTTCCCAGGTTCTGTCTGTTGGTTTGGTCTTACTTTTGTTGCCTAGCACCTGATTGGTCAGAATGGCCCCTTCATTACAAATCCTGCTCCTAGTTCGGCTTCTCCAAGGGAACCTCACCTGGGAAGACTAATAGTCATAAATATGCTTTACTGTTTGTCTCATCCTTGAATGTGTTGTCCAAGAAGCACAAAGAATTATTTCTTTAAAAATTCCAATTCATAGCAGATATTTCAACCCACGTGCACCGCAATTGTTTGGTGGTGCACCGGTTGATGACGTATGCAAGTTGCTCGTGTTAACTTTGGCTTTATTTTCACTAGGGACGGTATGGTATATGTGGTAAAAATGACACATTGTACTGCTTTTGGGTACAAATTCCAGTCCAAGGAAAACAAAGGGACTGGTGCAAGTCTCCACGGCTTTCCAAGGAACAGGAAGAGAAGAAAGGAGTGAGAAATTTGCTCGAGGAAGTACTCAACTTCCTAACAACCCGCGGCTAGGTTCATGCCACTTCTCTCTGGATGCATTTGATGCATTTAGCCGAGCCCAGCTGCTGAAAGAGCTCACAGGTGTTGCTACAGACGCTTAAAACCAAACGCCGTGCCTACAGATTTCTTTCACAAGCATACGAAAGGTCTTCAGAAAACAGCTGAAGCCTGCTTGAAGAAATGCCATAGACAGGAGATGCTGGATGCTCTCCTGATAGGACGTCAACAAACCGCTACTGCAAAAGTAGCATCTGATAATAAAAGACCGGGCACTGGCATGATCACGGGGGAGGTTGAGCGGTCAGTCAGCACAGCGGTTTGTGCGTGCAAAGTGAACAGCTGATGACAAAAAGTGGCGCTACTTAAAACAGGCGCTCTCTCTGTTAGCATAGCAACGTAGTTGCCGCTTGCACACTTTTGCTGACTCGAGCCTCTTTGTGTCTTTGTTCATCTTAATTTTGAGGCTGATTCGGACTCATTTGTCTTCAGCCATATCCTCCTTGCTCATGTCTCCCTTGGGTTGGGAATGGGAAGGGTTGCACTGATGACATGTTTTCACATCGTAGGGTAAAATGAACGGGACTGAGCCAAGGACTCGTCACTACCCAGACAGCGCTGCGATGTAAACAACAATGGCGGCCTACGAATGAAAAGTTTTTTTTTTACAATTTTATGCAAACTAAGGTATGTTGAGAGATTTAATTATAATGTAGCTGGTACAAATATTGATCAAATAGGACATTAACGTCTTGGAAACGGGGGATCCCTTTAAAAATAAGCTTTTGGACATGCTTTCTGAAAACGATTTCATACAAAAACATTCAACTCAAGCCTACAATTTGTTATAATTTGTAGCGGTCACTCATACTTCATTCATTCATGGTTGCGTTGTAACATTTGCAGTAGACGTATATCATCTGTTGTCACCCAATGCCCTTTTTTCCCCTTGGTCATTTTGGCGCGCCTCAGAACGTTCGCAGAAACCCAATCCAATCCTGTCAAACTTAATGTTAAGGATTCAGCTGGTGTCAGAGCCAAAGTTGCATTTGGCAATGGAGACTCGGACATGTGTTACATCCATTTCAGCCTTTGATTCATTCAGTTGTTCTTCATCAGTTCATGATTTAGCAGTTCCACGGTTGTGTTGATAGTCTGTGTTTTGTGTATCTAACATGGTGACCTTCAAAAATATGCTTCGTTTGAGACAATTCTGTGTAAAGCCACATGCTGAATTCTTAATAATGCGCGTTTCATTTAGCTGAATCTACATCCGATCAGATTCATCAGGGAGCTCTCAACAAAAAGGAATTTGTCCCTTGAGGATCAATAAAATATTCTGATTCTGATTCTGGTTGTAAGGTTGCCAGACATCTATCTAGCAATTCCAGGTTACTTTGGCATCCCAACCGGTGTTCTGCCTTTGTTTTGGTCGCTGGTAACCGCACGGATCCCATTTCTCACCCTCTTTTTAAACATCTGTATAGTGATGGTGGGGGCCAGTTGCCATTGGTTTCCCAACAATGACTGGCGAGATCAGCCAAAACTGCTCTCCGCGGACATCTCATATTAAAAGGAAAATGCTCGGAAAGCTTCATTTTATTGTTGAAAACATGTTTTATGGCCTTTCAGAACTGAATACTTTCCATCTCACAACTTCCTTGTGTGTTTTCTATCGGAATATTTTGAGGAGTTACACAGTGGGTACTGGAGGGCACAATTTTCTCTTTTGCGGGAAGGTTCCCCGTTTGAGTCCAATGGCCCTCCGGAGTGGATTTCACGTTCTCTCCGTATCTGTGTGGGATCTCCTCCGGTGCTCTTGCTTCCTACTGGAAGTCCCAAACACGCAGTAGGAAAAATAAAGTCGTGTGAATTCGACATTTAAACTTGGGTTAAGGCTCGTCAATAAACCCACCCAATATGATTCAACCTTTTAAAATGCATAATGTTGCCATTAACGGCGATATTCCTTTCATACTAAAGCTATTTTCTAATTGTTCAAAGATAATTTCAAATTACACAAAACCTGAGTTTTTACCGCATTGTTTTGTTCAATTTTCGATCATTAATCATTTCATAAATCTCAAATGACAAGGAGATACAGCGTGATATTTGTATTACAAAAAAAGTCCAACAAATTTACATTACAGGGTCCAAGTATGTTTCTAGTTACTGATATATTTTGCATATGCACTCCTGTATCATCCATCTATCGTCTGCCACACATGCTGGACTGGTCGCCACTCATATACAGACAAACAATAATTCACTCACTTACTCGGGGTAATTTTTCCCAATTTTTTTCCAATTAATCAGCTGCATTTTTTTGGGCTGCAAGAAAATTGAGGCAAACTCTCCCAGACCCCCCCAGGGAGAACATTCAAACTCCACGGAATCGAACTGGGGTCCTTCGTGCTGTGAGGCCAAAGCGCTAACCACTGCACCACCGTGCTGCCTCATATATCATTTCATTATATAATTACATATTCCATAACAATACACTTAATTTCTGGAAAGTCACGCACTGCAGACGTTACCCCTTTTTGTTTTTCAAGTCATGCATTTATCAATAATCCGAAGCGATATTCAGAATTAATGAGGCCTGGATTTGGTCTGCGGGTCTGATGTATGTACTGTATATTCAACAGATAGAAGTGTTTGACGGATTTCGGCATTGAGCAACATCAGATGTCACCACGTGGCCCCGCGCCAAATGATGACGGAGTGCATGGTTTATTGGAAATTCTGTATTGATCTTGGACGATATAACACCACAGGAATTTGGCAATGGACTCTTCTGTACTTTCCTGTCTTGGGCGTTGTCACATCCATCATGCGTTCGCCGCGGCCCCGAAATGTTTTTTTTTTTTTTCCAAAGGGTTTTTCGAGCTTGGATTGTTCTCTTCTCTGCGTGGTTTTTCTGTTTTTGCGCAGAAAAATCCAAGTGAACCAAAAATGTGTCACTACAAAACCAAGTGTAAACACTCAATGGTGCTGCTTTTTTTGTGCATAAATTATCCGATGTGTTGCACAACACATCCTGTGAAGCCGTGTTCAGAGATGAAGACGGTTCGCATGCAAAGCTGAGCTCAGAGTTCAAACATTTTTACCAAAGAAGTTACATTGGCAGTAAACAAGGAAGTGTGAAGATACCTCAATCTTTGAGTAAATAATAAGAGGCAGGTGCTTGGTTTGAAATCTTGGTTATAACAGTAATAACCACAGACTTTCCTGGTTGAAAAAAAATATAATAATTCGGGTTCGGTTTATAATCGTTCTCGGAATAACTCACTGGCAAACTAACTGTATCGAAATACCCGTGTATATAAACTGCGGGTTTGTGCTTTTTCCTTGTTCTTCACACTTTCCGAGTGTCCTCAGATCACCTCCTTGCCCTCCCTGCGCCGGCTCCATCATATGGTAAATCCTCCTCCCAGCATGCGGGCAGATTACAGATCGGCTCAAACCTTGCGTGTCCACACTGGGCCCACTGTAGATGCACATATGTCCCCCTCTCCATCTCTATCCGTGGACCGAATCATAAATTCAGCTCAGACTCACTTCGCACAATTTTAGCTCATATCTATTCATGCCATATTGTCTCACTCTGGCACTGTATTTATTTATTACGGTTAACTTTAGTTCAGTATGACTTAAAAAAAAAAAACAAAACAGACAAATAAAGCAAAATGTATTTGTTTTGTCCTTTCATTTATATCTAATTTTTTTTTTTTTTTTAAATCCTACTTATTCAAGTACTGTAGAGCACAGTTTTTAGATGCTTAAACTAATGACAAGAAAACTTTCTTTCTTGTCACATTTCTCATTTTAAAATAATTTAATTTGTAATTCATTTATCCATGCTTTGCGATGTAAAATTAAAAAAATTATAATGATATTACTGAAAACCTCTTTTTTAAATCTTACTTATTCAAGCATTGTAGAGCATAATTTTTTAATGTTTAATCTAGTGACAAGAAAACTTAATTTTTCTATAAAAAACTATATATATATATATTATTATTATTTTTTTCTAAATTAATTTGTCCATGCCTTGCGATGTAAAATTTTAAATATTAAAGTCAAAACCTTTTTTTTTTTTTATGGACCCGCACACAAACACACACTTTTCTCATTTTCCATGAGATTCACTATTTCTTTCCAACACAACTTATATCTGTTACGTGCGTTCTTACCAAAAATGCACATTATTCAATACATAAATAATGAAATAATACCCTCACACACCCACCCACACAGACACACACACACACATACAGTTATCCCTTCTATTTCGGATTTCTTTAGATGTTCAACGTTTTAATAGAAACAGGCACATGATTCTTTATTGCGCCAGCAATTTAACAAACAACAGCTTTGGGTCATCTTTCAAAGCATCGCTATCGAGCCGAATGTATCGGCGTAGGATCTCCATGCGCCCATCCGTCTTAAACTGCGGGATCTTCATACGTTACACATTAATAAGTTGATTCTAATGGCATTCCCGTGGTTTCACGCATCCCGCTCTAGCACCGCTGCAGAAAAAGTCTCTCATATTCCTCGTAATCAATAAATGTTGAAAGACATAAATCATCCGTTTGTTGCTTACGTGTTGACTGAGTAATATTTGCCGGGATTATCGGAAACTGCGCCCATTCCCAACTCATGTCAGGGTTTGGATGTACATTTTAGCTCTTGGCCGTGGAAGTTTTGTTTGTGAACACATATGCCGCGTTCAGCGAACGGACCGCAGCGTTCCCGTCCGTGTGTTTGTGGCAATGTTGCGAGGCCAGACGACTGGAACAATCCCCCCCTGAATCTCCAGCGCTGACTGACAGCTCAGGGCCAGAGCCAGATAGAGGCGGCGGGAGAAAAGGAGGCTGGTGATTTTGGGGTATGGAGTGGGGTGGGGTGTGTGTGTGTGTGTGTGTGTTTGTGCGTGTGTGGGAGGAGGCCGTAGTTTAGTCTTGGATTTGCCTCTGTAGTTGTCCTGGAGGCCAGGGAGCTGCTGGAGAGCGGGTCCCTGCATCCTTTACGTGGCCTCGGGTCTCATCAGGGCTGTTGTGGGGGAATCTCATTTGTCACACACAAACACACACACACACACACACACACACACACACACACACACACACATGCACTCACACACACACATTGCAGCTGCATGGAGAGTGAAAGCTGCCACTTGCAGCGGCAGAGGTGGCGACAGCGGTGGATTGGCCAGGGCGGGTGATTGTTGGAATGACTGGCAGCTACAGTAGCAGCACCGCGCAACAGAGTGGCACTTCACTTCCTGTTAGTGGCACAATTGAACAACCACCGACACAAATCAGGGTCACAGCGTGATTCACTCCTGGCCCTTTTTTTCCACAAATTCCAATTCGCAAATAACCGTCGGGGCAGTATTTTACATCCAGTCGGACGGGAGAGCATTGTTCGCTCCAGCCCGCCTGAAGCTGAAGGAGTGCTTTATATTTTAAAAGTTTATGGTCCATTTTCAATGAATAACCACCTCGCAATAAAATATCTGTTTCCAGATGGAAAAAAAGCTCATGTTGTGACAGTCCTTATTTTAGATTTTTAGGGATACACACACACACACACACACACATATATATACATATTTGTATGTATGTATGTATACATATGTGTATATGTATATATACTCTCACACATAAACACACATATCTTTTTCTTCTCTTTGGCTATTTCCTTCAAGGGTCACCACAACAAATCAACCTTCTCCATCTAACCCTGTTATCTGTATCCTCCTCTCTCACACCAACTACCTTCATATCCTCCCTCACTCCATCCATAAATCTTCTCTTTGGTCTTCCTCAAGACCTCCTGACTGGCAATTCCAATTTCAGCATCTGTCTACCAATATATTCACTCTCCCTCCTCTGTCCATGACCCAACCATCTCAGTCTGGCTTCTCTGACCTTCTCCAAAACATCTAACATGTGCTGTTCCCCTGATAGACTCCTTCCTGATCCAATCCATCCAGGTCATTCCCAAAGAGAGCCTTAGCATCTTCATCTCTGCGACCTCTAGCTCTGCCTCCTGTGTTTTCGTCATCGTTACTGTTTCTAGTCCATACAGCATCGCTGGTCTCACCACTGTCTTGTACACCTTTTCTTTCATTCTGGCTGATAGTCTTCTATCCCATAATACCCCTGACACTTTTCTCCACCCATTCCAACCTGCTTGAACCCGTCTTTTCACCTCTTTTCACACTCTCCGCTGCTCTGGACTGCTGACCTGAAATCCACCAACTTCTTGATCTACATATACACACATATATGAATATATGTTATAATTTATATATCTATAAAATGTTATATTATCATATCTTTAATATTTATAAAATGTATAGACATGTTTTGTGTTTTATATAAGGATCAATATATATACATCCAAAAATATAAATAGATTTAGTATTATATATTCTATAATATAATGTTTATATTTTAGATATTTATTATATATATATATTATGACAGAAAAGTGTTTTTTATTTGCATTTTGGATATAAAAAAGGATTATAGAGTATTGTGTAGTTGAGATTAAGTGGAAATTAAATTTAACTATGTCATTAACAAGCTACAACACCATCAACATACCACAAATTTAGCAGCAATATTATTAGTGGTCAATGCTTGTTCTGCCTCTTTGTATCACATTTAGACTGCTTCCTGGAATTGGTCTTCTTATCTCATAGAAAATGTTCAAAAACTTGAATTTTGTTTTATAATTGCCTCAAATAAGGATCCATCCCTCCCAATTTTGGATGTTTTTCGGGTTTGGGCTCAGCTGACATCTCGTCTCCCCCCACCCTCTCTGTAATCGTCTAGGTGAGTCAGTACACCTTTGCCATGTGTAGCTACAGAGAGAAGAAGGCAGAGCCTGTGGAGCTTCTTCAGCTGGATGGCTACACTGTGGACTACACTGACCCCCAGCCGGGTAACACACACACACACACACGCACACACACACACACAAGCCTGCAAGAACTTTGACATACCCATGCCCGAGTTAGTGCCATTACATGTAAAAGTCCTGGTTTTGGTAGATGTGAAAGTGTTATTCATACCAGGATATTGACTCAAATGGTTAAGAATACAAAAGTTCTAACCCTGTGACTGCATAGATAGTGAGCAATTTGCCCCTTCACATTAAAAAAAGGCAATAATCCAACACTGTCTTGTTTAGTAGTATAAAGAACCCGTCCTCACTCCTAATGGATCAACCACCTGATTAATGTTTGAAAAAATTTATAATAAATAAAGTTACATTTATCTTAACCAGAAATTGAGAGTGCAGAATATTATCTAAGTAAAGATAGAAACAAACGAAAAAACAAAAGGGTTGGTTCAAATTTTTGGAAATTCTCACAACTAATTACAATTCATGATTATTACCCTGGCATGGGATCCTAATTAATTTAAGATAGTACCTTTTTCTTCCGATAGAACTACTCTATTGGATCTCTCTAATGTCTGGAGCTCATTTAGTATCATATTTCAGATTACAAAACCTAATATATTTATATTAAAATGAACAGGTTTCACCAATACACAAATTTTATGGTTCAAATTTCACTTTGAAATTCTCACAACTACCTTTTTTTATAATGATTATTTGAAAAAAGGAGGAAAATATTACTCTTGAAAACTATAATATATCAAGGCAAATTAAATGGGATTTGGGATTATTACCATGGGATTATATCACGATTAATTTAAAACTTTTTTTTTACAATAGAAGTACTCTATTTGATGTCTCTACTGTCTGTCTCATTATGTATCAGATTTAGGATAATAAAACCCAGAAAACAGCAGAGAGACAAGCGACAGAAAGTTTGATGGCCTGTCAACGAGCATGTTGAGCAGTGCGCACCTATCACAGATTGTTGTGGTTCTGAGTTCGGACAATCATTGAGGACTAAAAAACCCATAGCTTTGAGCCTCACTGGTTACCAGGTCATTCGCCAAATTTCCCTCAGTCTTCCCCATTCGCTTCTTTCCCCCTGACGGTTTGAACCGGTGGATCCTGCTGAGCCACCACCTCCCTTGTCGGTGTATGCTAGTGTCATCCGCCTAGCCTCCCGCTCCCGACTGGGCTTCTTGTTCCTGCCTAGTGTTCCTCTGACTGTTCCTGACCAGCGCCTCTTGCCCTGCTGCCCGTGACCCGATCGGCTTCCCTTGTCGGTTCATTGTAGCTCCTTCTGCCTAACCACCAGTCTCCAACTGGGCCTCTCTCCCTCATCAGTGTATGCTGGCGTTGTCCGCCTAGCCACCCTTCCCCAACTAGACTTCTTCCCGTAAGTGTATGCTAGTTCCATCTGCCAAGCTGCCAGTCCCTGACTGGGCTACTCCCTTGTAGGTATATGCTAGCAACTTCCGCATAGTTTCTTGTTTTTGCGCTGTAACCCCCCTACATGGACCTGCTACTGCTCTACGCCCCCCTACCTGTTCTGCATGTATCTGCCCTGCATTCATCTAGCCGATCTGCATGTACCTTTTCACTGATCTAAGTAAACTTGCTGTTTCAAACCCAGTCTGCCTTGTGGAGGAGTCCTGTGTTCGCGTGTGGATCCTACCTCCAAAATCCATGACAAAGATACCTGTATTCGAGAGGAGTGTCACGTTGAGGCACGTTGGGTGCCTTGCACGAAAATTCTGAAATGTCTCATGATGCTTAAACTCAGGGACTTGTGATCCCCAGGTCTAGATGGCGGTCGGACGTTCTTCAACGCCGTGAAAGAGGGCGACACTGTGATCTTTGCCAGCGACGATGAGCAGGACCGGATCCTGTGGGTCCAGGCCATGTACCGGGCCACCGGACAGTCGCACAAGCCCGTCCCTCCAACACAAGTCCAGAAACTCAACTCCAGAGGGGGGACCGTGCCGCAGCTTGATGCCCCGATATCTCAGTTCTGTAAGTCCTTTTTTTTTTATTTTCCATCCCAAATATGTATGTAGGAACTAATAGTAAGATAACTGGACACAATTTCTCCCCAATAATGCTTTTTCTTAGTTTATCCACCTATTTCCAAGCTGTTGATAGTTCCCTATGGTTATACTGATGCAGTGTGAATAGGAACGTTGACATTTAAAATCAATTTGTGATTTGTAACATGTTTTTGTTTTTACCCTCAACGCGAAAATTACATTTAGTGTGTTCCATCTTCCGTTGCTCTTTTCCCCGCAATATGAAAATTCCCGCTTTCTCTTCAAAGTCACAAGCTGACCACCTCCTCGGACTTTATTGCATTTACGTCCTCTGCATTTTCTGCTTTGCTTGCTGGTGTCAAACTTGTTGGCGTGTTGGTGGCTTTGCTGTCTGTCTTTATGTTTCTTCTGTTTGTTCCTTTTTCCCCCCTTCTTCTGTTTTATCTTTCAAAAAACCCCAACCCTGCTATCTTGTAGCTGGATTAAACGGTAAGTGCTTCGCTCCCCATTTCTTTCTCTTCCCCTCAATTTCTTGTTAATTTCCTACCTTCTGGTCCCTGAATCTTTAATTGCACCTGTATGCCGATGATACTCTGCTCTTTGACTCATATGCATATCGACATAATAGGTTGTCACGGCCGTCTGCGTCAATTCTGGCAAGACTAAATTGATTTTAGGTAGCCTTTTTTTTTTCATAATTCAAGAACTAACGTACTTAAAGCAGTGTTTTCAAAAATCCAGTTCAAGAGAGTTGAATAATATTATGGAATTAAACACTGGAACTACCTTCCAAAAAATTGATGGTCAAATTTCACTTTGAAATTCTCACAACTAACTTATTTTCTAATGATATGTACCCAAAAAATAGAAATAAAAGAAGTGAGATATTACTCGTGAGAATTAAATGTGATTTGCGATTATTACCACGGCACGGGATCTGGGATAATTTAAAATGGTTCACTTTTTTTTTCCAATAGAAGCACTTGATTTGATGACTACTGTCTTCGGGGCTCATTATGTATCATATTTAAAATGATAAAAACCCAGAAAACTGGCATCTGAACGTTTGAACAGAAAACTGGCATCTGAACATTTGAAAAAAAAATAGATCCTCATGCTATTAAGATCATTACATCATATATGAAATATATACATCATAAAACACCAGCAGGGACCTTCCTTAAAGAAGATTTTCAATTCAACACAACTTGGAGCTGTCATTGGAATATATACAGTAACATGTATTTTACCCCTAAATTGAGAGTGGGTAATATTATGGAAGTAAACCACCCCCCAAAAAATGATGGTATCTGCGAGCGAAGTGTTTTTTAAACACAGCCAATGTACTGTCACTGTGTCCCCACAGCTGGTAATTACCAAGGTGCCATGCCATGAATTATACAGTGTTCGCTCTGCAGGGTTAAATCAGCCAGAGGTCATTTGATATGGTGATAAATAACTACTTGCCAGTTCGCGCTTATATCGGTGCAACGGATGATAAAACATCGTGCCTCTGTGGCTTCCTGCCCCCTGACTCCAGTCAAACGCTGCAACTCAGATCAGGAACAACAAAGAAAATGTGAATGATCCTCCTTTCATTGATATATTGAACACTGTAAATAATTTGATGATAATAATATTCCATATCGTATGGAAATATATATTTGAGCCATATGGTCCATGTATACATTTCATTACATCATTATTTTTCTTTTTTGTTTTGGATTGGTTTTTAAGCTTCATTTTATTTTAGTATCAATATTGATGTATACATATCTTTATTTTATATCATATATATATATATATATATAAAATTTGCATTATAATTTTTCCTAAATTATTATTTTTTTCATTATCTGAATTTTTATTTTCATGCTGAGTGCCTCATCACTCATATATGACAGCCAGTTGCCCAGCTTCAGTGACAGGTAATGTTTACTGATGCAATGATTATTATCGAAACATTCATCATGTAAACAAATCCGGACTCTAAATGTTGTATTGTTTTTAAAGTAGCAAATATTTACCTTTTTTTTTTGTTTTGTTTTATTTTTTTGTATTTCCTAACCTGAAATTTGCTGTATATTAAACAAATAAAATGTATGTTTAGTAATGATGATGATTAGTATTATTTTTAAAAAAATTCTAGTCTTGGTTAGTGACTATTGGGAGTGAACTGGAGTGAAATGAAAGCCAGTTACCCTTCGATTACCCTTCGTGTCCCTTCGATTAGGTTTTTTTTTCTTCCTTTTCTTAAATAACTATTTTCGAGAAAATGGGATTTTTCTACCGAACGATTAGCCTTTTTTAAGCCAGTCAGAGCCTAGAGTGAGAATACGTTTAAATACGTTAGGTTAGGCGTTATGCTGTCTGCTCTCGACTGCTGCCACAAAGTGATTATTTCACACTACTTTCACATAAACTATTCCAAAATCAAACAGGGTCTTAAATTTTTTTTTATTTTATCAAAATTGGATGTAATAGTGCCATTTCAAATATTGTGAAGCTGATCCAGTTCCAGTGATCTTAAGCCACAAAGAACAAGAACTTACTTTTCAGATATGCATTAGACCTCCAAGGAAGCGTATTCATGCCAGGCATAACCTTAGGGTTACAGGTTAAAAATACATTAAGCAACATTTTTATTGGTCATAGTTTAAGCTTTAGAGAGCTTTTGTTAATATCATGTGTAAAAATTCAAATTCTCTCCTTGAATTACAGAATACAATATGTGGAAACAGAATAAATTATTAGCTCTGCTTCATTTTCTTTCTTCATTTTTTATTTTTTCTTGTAATTTCAAATCTGGTCATTTATTTACACTTTGCCGCCTGTTGAATTTGAAACCAAAATCTGAGCTTCGGGAAAAACAAAAAAACAAAAAAACAAAAAAAGAGAAAGACAGGTATTTTTTTCTTCTCGGCGGGCCGTTCTAGAAACCCGAACGGAATTTCGCTGCGTTCGGCAGCGCGACTGAAAATGGATGGCCGCGTTGTAGGTCAGAGAGCGAACGCGGCTGTCCGGACTGGAAGTCTCTGGATCTTCTCAAGTGTCGTGACAGACACTCGAGACGTGTTTGTGTTTTTCATGGTCGGGTCCACAAAAAAAGCAAGCCACGTGGTGAACCGCCTCAGACCTTTTGACCATCCGAGGAGGGTCTAGCGTTACGGCCGCTGCCTCCCGGTTCCCTCTCCTCTGGATCTATAAATGAATAGCGGCCATCAATCATTGTCAAGGGCCGTCCTTCTCCAGCCCAGACCGACGAGGATGACTGATGTCACTGCAAGTTACTGTCCAGTCCTCCTGCCTCCACTCTCCCTCACTCACATCAAACGGACCTGACAGGCCACCAGCTACACACCAAAGGGGCACCGCAATGTCACCTTTTTAGATTTTTTTTTTGAGGGTTGGGGGGGCAAAATCAGCTTCAAGCGTCCCACTCTTTGTTTTATTTTGTCTACTGACAGCTGGGCTGTCATTGTCCAGCGGTTAAGAGGGCGCCGGGACGACAAATCTCTCGATTTCGGCTCGGAATGTCGGAGGTCCAAAGACCTCGCGTCGAATTCGGGAGAATCTTGTGGTCAAAACTGACCAATGAATGTTGCGTGGAGGGCAGGCATGTTACATTAGATTTATACTCAGGGCTGTTGGTTATGCAAAGTCTTTCGTCATGCTAATAGTATGTACCATTTTAACAATAACAAACAAAAACATGTATGTGTACCTTTTGTGATGACATCTGAGGACGGGGAGGCAGCGTTCACTTCGATGTTACTTTTACCTATTGTTTTAATGCCTCAGCTGAGTCAAAGGACTGTTTCCAATTTTTTTTGAAAGCTAAACTGGCTAAAATAACAGTGGGATTCATCTTAAATAAAATGAAATAAAATAAAAATAATCAAAATAAAATGGAATAAATCAAAATAAAAAAATAATAAAAATCCCAGTAAATAGAAAAAAAAAATTACAATGAGAGAAAATAAACAAAGTAAAATGAAATAAATCAAACTAGACTAAACTAAACTAAAATAAAATAAAATGAAATAAAATAAATCACCCTCTCATAACAGCCATCCACTCACCCACGTCTTGGCAATTCAGGGTCCCCGATGACCCCAATGCACTTTCATTACCTGTAGAAGGATATTAAATAAAATAAAAATTTAAATGAAATTACATTAAATTAAGATAAGATAGCAGATAGAAAAGCTAAAAACAATAGAGAAATTTTGGGCTGTGGGTGACTTTGGTTCTGAGTTTCAGAACTTAGTTTATAGAAAAAGAACAGTGCTTTCTCATTTGCAACAAACATTGCATCGCAGAAAGAAGTAGGTTAAGGGTGGAAATTGGGGGACAAATGAGGGATGGGGGCTGAAATGGTGGGGTTAACGCTCGATGAGGGATGGTAGAATCAACACTGAACTCAACAGTAATTACAATGTAATTCACATGCTATTCCATTTTTCAGATGAATAACTCCAAAACACAACGGTTCTATTTTCTTGCAGTCGCAGTTTTGGATACAGCTCTGGTTTAATGGAGCCCCCTGTTATTGTTGGGGAGAATCGATCCGGGACATCATTGGGATAACTTGTGGTTACTAAAATAATCATGCAAAACACATCGAACTGCATTTTAATACGACCCTGCCGGACCCATTTTCGTTAGATGTGCCATGAAATTAATTTGACATCTCATATGAATATGAAATAGCATCGCCGAGTAGAAGCGAACTATCGATTGTGTGTTGCTGTCACCTTATTATTTTGGTTGTCATCATATAACAGTGTTAATGCGAATGAAAACATCAAAAATTCTCCCAAAAGTTTTCTCCCAACAAAACTCACTTCCTGTCTTCCTGTCTTCTGTTCGAGTCAAACACAGTGACGCTCATGAAGTGCCCACAAATGTGGGGATGGCAGGGGTCGGAGACACATCACCGATCACACAATGTACTTATGTAACATCCAGACATAACTCACTTCAAAAAGATCAGAGGGAATTTTTATACGAATGACTAAGAGTTAAGAAAAAAATGCAGAGATAATAACTGTTGATTTGATTTTCAAATAAGCTGATACCTGAAAATGCATTTTCCTATTATAACATATCTATGTATTACCTAAGTAATAGATAATAAATATTAAAGTAATAAAATAAGAATAAGAATAAGAATAACTTTATTTATCCCGAAGGAAAAAAAAAGTTGTTCTTATTCTTATTCTTATGAATAAGCAATAATAATAAGTCACACTCAAATGTGTCCACTTTATTGCCAGGGCCTTTAGAAGAACTGAAAAATGACTTCATTTTTAATTAATTCGTATAATTAATAACTTAATTTTTTCAGCCTCTGATTCTCCCCCCGACCTTCGTCTCTCTAAATGGGTTTGAACAGATGCTGACCGGGCACAGAAACACGGCATGGATGAGTTTATCTCCGCCAACCCCTGTAACTTCGACCATGCCTCGCTATTTGAACTGGTGCAGCGTCTGACTCTGGACCACAGGCTCAGCGACTCCTACTCTTGTCTGGTAAGACTGGTAGTTTGGAATATTCATTCCTTTTATTCACTGGTCCAGGCAGAGACAGTAGACTAAAGGGCTCACCATGGACAGGATTTTGGTCCAAAAAATGAAAATGACATTTAGCTGCAAACCGTATGGGGAGTATTTGAGTCATTGGGCTCTGAAAGATTTTTCTTTGTTGCAATAACTTAAGCGTAGCATGTTAATGTGTTTTGATGAAAGACCCCCCCCCCCCCAAATTTTTTTAATGCACCTGAATATTGAACATTAATCGTTATCCTTGATTCAATAAATATAAATATATAATATATCAATATTTATAAATATGGGAAAAGTGAAATATTAAATCAACGAATATATTCCAAATGAAATAATTATATATGCATGTGATTGTATGTATATATGTGTGTAGTCATAAATATTTTTGTGATTGTATACATATATATTCATATATATAAATAACTATAAATAAATATTTATTAATTTACAAATGTAATACATAAACAGTATGTATTATATATTATTATTATTAGTAGTAGTAGTAGTAGTTGTTGTAGTAGTACTAGTATATACATAATAATACAATAATGATAAAATAACTATAAATCATGTCAATAAAGCAATTAAGTCACTAAGATGCAACTAATACCTATAATAAAAATAATAAGACAATAAAAATGAATAAATCAAACGAATTACATATTTGAAAAATTAATGTATGTATATAGACACATGGATATTGACTAATTGATAATATTTATTGCGTGTTCTGATTATTGAGCATCCAAACATGTTTGTTGATTTTCTCGACTCAGTCTTAATCAAAAAGTTAAAATTAGATAATCAAATATTGAATAAACTCATGAATGACAAATGCAATAGCATATATATGTAGATATATATGTAGATGGGGAAATACTGGAATTGTATGACTTTTTGTAAATCAAGTGTGTGTTTTGTCGCGTGACCCTCAGGGCTGGTTCAGTCCCGGTCAGGTGTTCGTCCTGGACGAGTACTGCGCTCGCTACGGGGTTCGGGGCTGCCATCGACACCTGTGTTACCTGAGCGACCTGCTGGAGCGGGCGGAGAACGGAGCCATGATCGACCCCACCCTGCTGCACTACAGCTTCGCCTTCTGCGCGTCCCACGTGCACGGAAACAGGTACGAACACCTGAGCCTGCTGCGTGAATGACTAACCCTCAGCTGTATTTGTGTATCTATTTTATCAAAACATTTTAAGTTTTGTTTCCCATACTTTTGTTTTGCATGCTCACTATTCCTCTTTCTTTGTTTCCTGTGTTTTTTTCCCGTTTCCCATATAACTTCCTATTCTCGTTCATTTTCACAAACCGCCCCTCCTCCCTCGTCGCCCCTCCTCGATCCCGCCGTAGTCAGCGTGTTTCCGAGTTGTTAAACTGGCCCGTATCCGAGGCTGAACTCGAGCGCGCTCTTTTCCCGTCTGCCCCCGAGCTCCCTCCCCAAACTGCCAAGCGGGAACTCAAAATCATTGAGTTCATGAAGAAAAAGGACTTCAGGTCTCCGCTTTTCTCAGGAGCTCGAAGGTAAGACAAAGAAAATGGGCCTGTCAATCATTGGCCCTGAGACTCTCGGGTGGTTTTTCGCCTTGCAGGAATCACAAGTTTGGGAAAAATATTTTATAAATATTCATTTATCTGCGTGGACCCCAACCTTTAGCTTTATAAAACATTCATGGGAAGTGTGTTTACAACTAACATTTAATCCCATCAGGTCCGGGGACATATGGGTTTTACTCCCTCGTCGAATATGGTTCATCCACTTTTTAGATAATTTACTTATTTTTCAAATTTTACATTGTGATTGCTGACGCGGTTCTCCTCCATGCTGTGCTTCTGTTCCTTCTAGCAATGTTAGAAAATTAAGTCCACTCACTTTTGTGTTGCTTTGTTAAATTGTTTTTTTTTGGGGGAGGGGGGGGGGGGGGGGGGGGGGCACTATTTGCGCTTCTTGTAATACTTGTAATACTGCTGTGACACTTGAATTTCTCCTTTGCAGGATCAATAAAGCCAGGCTTTATTGATATATATATGTTAATAAATTAAAAATTATGATCTGGCTGTGAGAGAAAAAAGGCTCTAAAAAGCTGAGTCGCATTGTGAGATTCAGACGTGTGGGCGAAGCAGTTCGGACGATATTCAACCCAAAATATGTGCAGAAAATTATTATAGTATTTTGCCCGGTGATCAAGAGTTGGAATTGGAGTTGCCAGGTTGGAGATCTAGAGGAAAACCATAGAGAAGATTTATGGATATTAGAGAAGATATGAAGGTAGATATGAAGGTTGATTCGCTTGGACGACCCCTGAAGGGAAAACCTGAAAGGGAAAGAAGAAGATAATTGGAAGAATTACCATTTCAATAGTTTGGCATCTAGAAATGAAATATGTGGCATATTAATACTAATGAATGGACATGGCTGTCAAATGTTAACTGTAAAGGTTAAAAAAAATCTGAGGATATGACACTGAATAAAATCTCTCAATCCGCGTTTAACCTCAAGAAGTTTGGAAATGTAATCAGTCACCGAGGGTTCTTATGGTTTGTGACACGGGAGTCCGTGATTCACTCGGCCCTCCGTGGTCTAAGTTGCAGTATTTACCTCCTGTCAGGCTGCCGTGATGTGTTCAGACATCATATCTGTCAACATCACGGTCTGCCGTCTGGGGATGGAGCGTAACAAAGATAGACGAGGGGGACGGTGGTGAAGGGCGCTGTCTGCCATAACCCCCCCCCCCTCCTGCCGCTGCCACCCATCTATCTATCTATCCATCCATTCATCCCTCTTTCCCTCTGTCCTGCTGACAAAACTGACCGGGGACTGAGGCCTTTTCTGATCAGCCAGGACAGATGGACAGCGCTTGGGAGGCAGGCTTGGCCAAAAGTCTTTTTCTTTTCTTTACGCTGCTAAACAAACGGGCAAAAAAAAAAAAAAAAGGGTTATTAATCATCGTAAAAGCACTTCTGAATAATAGTCTTGAATTATAATCCAGGCCTCTTGTCCACATCACGTCCAGCGGGAACCTGGCTCTGCCAGTTAAGCCCGCGTTGCCTGGAGGTGGAGGCATGACAGGTTGACAGGTTGTCATGTGTGACGACCGAATGTCTCCGCAACTGCTGTTGCTGTGCACGCCCCTGTGCCCTCACCTCTCCGGAACCACCCCCTCACCACCCACCCAACCACACACACACACACACACACACATACACACACACACACATACATGTGCATTTCCAATGTCCTGCTGGGCCAGAGTCGTTGGCGCCAATTTGGACTCATTTTCCCACTCAACAACTCCGGTGTCAGGATTTGATTTGAGTCCAGATACATGTCGCCTCTATTTACGTCCAGTGATCCACGGTTGCCAAGAGCCAAGTTATTTATATGGAGTATAATAAAATATACATTTAATGATTCCCTCACAATTGATTGATACAGCATATAGAATAGAAAGTCTTTATTGTCATGGTAAAGTGCAATACAAGGATATTAAGGAATGTCATGAGTCATAATAATAAAATAATTTTAATAACAACGACAAAAAGTGTTATTATTGTGAGAACTTAATTACTAATATTATTATTATAAGTATTATTATAATCACTTTCATAATAATAATGATATTATTATTCATAGTATATAATAATATTATATTGCTTATTATAATTATTCCTCTAACCGAGGATAATACTACAACTACTACTAACAATAATAATAAGAAGATCGTCACCATCATCACCATCATTATTATTATTATTATTATTATTATTATTATTGTTAGAGGAATAATGATAATAGTAACAATAGCCAAAACAACAAAAATAATAATCATCACTGTTATTGTTATTATTGTTACTATTATTATTATTATCATTATTGATAACAACAGATAAAAATACATCATAATCCCAAACTCCTTGTCCAAACTCCATGTGATTTAACAGGCTTTTAAAACATTCTCAAAATCATATCAAAATCAGTGAGCGAGAATAGATTTCTGTTCAGTATATGAACGAGAGGCTGAAGGCCTGTAAAGCGGATGAATAGTTTGGAATTAATACAGGTTTATTTAAAAAATGTCAATCACAAGAAGATCCCCATAGAGAGGTATTTATAGAATGCCCTCTCGACATGCACAAACACATACCCTGAAAAAGAAATTAAGCGAATGTAGAAAAGAGAGAGAACAGAATCTGAGGAATGTATTGCCAGTCAGATTGGAATAATGTTCAGGACAAATTAAGAAATATATTTCACCTTACAACCTCCATGTGGACATCTTAGAGGAATAGTCTCCTTTATATCCACAAATTAGAATTATTAATAACTCAGTAGAGGTAGTTTTAACACATGTCTAACACATTGACTGAAATTAATGTCAGCATTCAAATGATAGAACTATTCCCAGTATACTGAGTTCATAGATTAACCTGAATTTATTTGGAAAAAAAACGCATGTAAAAATGCATGTAATACCCCAAACTGCAAATAAAAGGCATATTGTCATCTACATTAGCATATTAGTAACTGCTAGTAACTAATTTGTCTTATCTCTTTCATTCTTGGTGCGATAAATACAAGTCAATTAAAACAACAAGCTGCAAGAGAGCTGCAAAGAAAAAAAAAAGAACCAAATAAAAAAACACATTCTCTTTTGTGATGCAATTAAGGAGTGTGAAAATGTCCTTTTTTTGTTCTTGTTAGGAGGTTGAAGGTGAGATGGTGTGAAATTGTGCATTTTTGGTCAGGAAATTTGAGTCGCAAGCCAGTCTATTCTGAAAAGTATCTTTTCCTGTCTCTCTGTAATGGCCTTCTTGTCTCCTGTTGGATCTTCATCCAGGAGTCTTAAGGCACTTTCCCAGATGTCTCACAGAAATCAGTGTGAAACCGAGGCGAGTGCTCCTGTTTGAAAAAATACTTATCTCTGGACCGAAGAAAAAAAAAAAAAAAAAAGAAGACCTAAGGTTTGGAATTTTTGATGAATACATCTGAAAAAATGAAACGCCTTGGTGTGATAATTGATACTCAAACATGATCTTAAAAAATAAAGCGACCCTATGATATAATATAGATTGTATTATATGGAGATTTGATAGATCTTATACATTGAATTGAATGAATTAATTAATCAATATATCCATCTACTTAGCTAATTATTTATTAAATAGTTTGTTACACGACCTGGAGGAATTGTCGGGTTGTCAAATCTCCCCACCATGAGGAAGACAAAACAAAGATGAGTAAATTACGTGAATAAATAAATAAATTAAGTATGGTGAAATATATACAGTTAATACATACGCACCCTTCCCTCTTTGCCGGAATACTTAAATATTTCTGTTCATGTTATTATTAGAAGTGCGTAACAAACTGCAGACTGCTTCATTTTTCATTTCACACTATTAAGTAAACTGATAAAAAAACATTAAAAAAATAATGATAATGATGCTACATTATGTATTATTGGTTGAAGAGCAACATTTAAGTCAAAAAAGATATATCTTATATATCCATACATTTTTCATTAAAAAGAGAAATTTGTTATGATATAGATTTAAACAAAAACGTCCTTTATTAGTTCATGAAGTGACCACTGCTTTGAATCACATTTCAAATCAGGGCGCTACCTTACATATCCTTGTACTCATTGCATTTGAAAAAAAAAAAAAAAGTTACAAAATAAGTCTTCTTTGTGAACATGGAACTCAAAAGTAACTAGTAGAGAGTGAGCTGGCGTTGGCCCGACAGGTGGCCGTGGCGCGTCTCTTCCAATTTGCTGAAACGGTTTGGAGAAGGTGATCAGTGATGCCGCGCAAACTGGTACCTCTGCATGTGGAGCACAGCGCTCTGTGTGGCGGCAGTGTACTGGAACATTACACCCCCAAAACACACTCACACACACATACACACACACACATACACACAGAGTTTCTCGTTGTCCGCTGAAATGACATGTCAAAGGGGGGGCAGAGGGAGACAGAGTGTCACGTCTCCTCCTTCTCATCATCCTGTCTCGGCCACCAGTCCAGCGCCTCTTCTGTCACATGCACTCTGCTCACACTACACTAGGCCTGGCCATGTCACAAAGGATAAGCACAGTGAGCACACACACTCACACACACACACTCACACGCACACACACACACACACATCTTCTGAAATATGAAAATTTGACTAATAATGTCATTTGAAATAGCTTAGTAATAACAAACATGAGCATGTCCGTGTTTGAATATCAACCTGACGCACTGAAGAGAGACTTATGTTCCATGAATACAGGAGTCATGTGTTTTGTAACCCCTTTAACCCCTTGTTTCTATTTTTGAGTCATCACTGTAAGATCCCGTAGTTCTTCTGTTTATATCCAAATACCTGGCTTGTATCTTAGAAATAACAAACAAAAAAACTGGCAATCTTAAATTGTTGTAATATTGGTTTGATGTTGAGCTGGTATTGGACTGTTTGTTGCTGGATATTGGTACAAGGATGAGTTCCAAGACACATGACACGATGATGGATATGTTCAGTTCGCTATGTTCGCTACTTTGAGCTATTTAAGCGAGATTTATGCAGTTTGTGCTGTAATGCTGCAGTCAATACTGTTATTATATTAATGCATTAGTGTGTTTTCTCTCCATTTTCTTCCCCCCTCAAAATGATAAATAATAATAAAATTATAAATACATTTGTTTTGTATTATTATTATTTATCTAATTTCTCCTTTGCGTTTTCTGTCTTTTCTCCCCCTCAGTGTTATTTACTTTCAGAATCTGTACACAGTGATTTGTTTATGTTTAATGTGTTCTGTTGGTATGTAGCTGAAATTGTCGCTTCAAATAATGAAGTGACGCTTTTTCACCCTTTAATTCAGCCGCTGTATCGCCTGAACATTTGCGGTTGTTTCAGGCCTGATGGAATCGGCACCGTAACGGTGGAGGAGAGGGAGCGCTTCGAGGAAATCAAAGAAAGGCTACGGGTACTCCTGGAAAACCAGATTACACACTTCAGGTAAGGGGCATTTCGAGCCACCAAGCGGGTTGCTTTAGTCACTCCAAACTCCTGAGCGTTGGAATGAAAATCTGCCGTTATGTTTCTAAAGATACTGCTTTCCGTTCGGACGGCCGGAGGGGGCGCTGAAGGCCACCCTGTCCTTGCTTGAAAGGGTAAGAACTTTGAATTGTTCATCGATTCTCCAGAAATTTCAGGATCTCCTCAAATACACTTGTTGAGTGATAAAAGTACTGACAACTTGTATGAAAAATAAACCAGTATGTAACTGTCCTTTTTGAACAGTGTTTGTACACTGTCTCTCAACTTATCTTAATCGGCATAAAACCATAGGACACCATTGTTATTTACGTTGAAATGCTATCTGGGTAGTGACATGATGTGGTTGCACTGGGTTTGTTCCCGTTCAATTTCCCCCTGTTGCTAAGACGTTATTTTTCTGTTTGATCAATGTTTGCACCAGCTGCATGAAACAATACTTACATCCCTCAACGCATGTTAGTTTGTATAAAATTGTGAAAAAGCACTTGTAGGCCGCTTTCTGGGACAAACAAAGACGGGAAAAGGCAAGAGTTTGCAAAAGTTGCCGGTGTATATGCGGAAACTGCATTGCTATCCTAACAGAAAGAGCATCTATTGCCAGTAGATCCACTTTTTATCATTGGCTGTTCTATTCATATGTGTAATGTGCATGTGTGCATATATGTATATATCTATATTTATAAAACATATATATGTATATATATACATATGTAATATAAATTAGCTGGTATAATGGTTTCAGATGTCTATGTGAATGAATATCTCTCTCTCGCTCTCGCTCTCTCTCTCTCTCTCTCTCTCTCTCTCTCTCTCTCTCTCTCTCTCTATATATATATATATATATATAAAAGAATAAGACCACTTTATTTATCCTGAAGGAAATTGTTGTGCCAGAGTTACAAGAACAATATAACAATAACAATGATATAACAATATACAGAGATATTTGAAGATATATCTATATCTCTATATCTATATCTATAGATATATAGATATCTATAGATATCTATAGATATAGATATAGATATAGATATAGAGATATAGATATATTGTTTTTTTTTTTCTATTTTTATCTGCGGTTGTTTTTGGTGAAAAAAAAAATGTCCAGGGAATAGCTATAGTGTATTAAAAAATGGAATGAAAAGTCGATCATGTGAAAGCTGAAAGTAAAAATAAGAAATCAAGTTGCATTTGGGTTGTGAACAATGAGCTTCACACTTCCTCACAGTCCTTTTCAAACATGTAAAGTGATATATTTTCTGTATCAATGACTGCTTGCGGTACAAGGCCTTTCTGCATTAATTATCTTTCGGAGGGAGCCGCTTGCGGCCACGGCGACCCTTAAATTGTCTCATATTCAAACATGGAGCCGAGCGATGAAATGTCTTTTTTTTCCACCTACTTTGCTGTTGTTTTCTTGTAATATTTTCCACATGAAAAAGCCCTGCAGTAACTCCCGATCATTATCTGAATTCATATTGTGTCAAATAATCCCAGCATTGATGAAATTTAGGACAATGATATGGCGGAAATGAAAAAATAACACCTTCCTCTTTTGCATCTTTGCAAGGTTCTGATGAAGGACATTGTCACGCCGGTTCTGCAAGAGGAAGTGAAGGCGGTGATTCGTAAGTGTCTGGAGCAAGCGGCTCTGGTCAATTACCAGCGCCTGTCAGAGTATGCCAAACTGGAAGGTGAGGTGCTGAGCCGTCCACGCTCCCGTCTCAGTTGTTAACATCCTGGCTGTATCTAGGCAACGAGTTCAAGGCTCGTATCAAAAATCAATTCAGGTTGCCGGTTCTCATCCCCACAGCGACATAATAGTGAACGTGCCACCTCTTGCACCATCTGATATTATCAAATACGGAACTGGTTATGCATTTGGGTGAGATAAAATGACTCCAAAGGTCCGCCCCGTCCCTTTGTGTGTGGTATATGCTAAAAAAAATCGTTACACAAAACTTGCATTTATTTTGTTCGTTTTGGAGTTACGTTCCGCTCAAAAAAGGAAAAAATGTAGTAATGCAGCAGAACCCAGGCTTTCAAAATGCCCCTAATCACAAAGAAAATGAGTTTTTGTTTATTTGGGAATGGATCTGCGACAAAGCCGTTGGTGCACAAACACAAAAACAAAGAAACTCACAGGCTTTCAACGTTACGTCATTGTAGTCTAGCAGTAGTCGTGCATAGTACTCCGCATTGTTTACATCGTTCATCGTTATGTTTCCCGTTAAAATGCTTTTTTTCAGTAAGTTAGCCCTCATTATGGCTCCCAGAAAGGTTAAGAGTGCTAGTGCTAGTAAAGAATTACAGTCTCTCTGCAGAAGGAAATAATAGCTAAAAGTGAGATTGGCGTTCATGTTACAGATCTCGCCAAGCCCTGCAGCACGGCGAAGTCAACCATCTGCACGATCAAAGACCGCTGATGTGGCTACAGGGGCGACTACTTTAATGAAACAAAGATCTCAAGTCTCAAAAGAAGTAGAAAAGCAATTATTAGCTTGGATTAATGAAAGACAGCTCGCTGGATTTAGCATTAGCAAGGGTCTCATATAATAATAATAATAATAATAATACATACGATTTGTATAGCGCTTTTCACGGTACACAAAGACGCTTTACAAGTTGACGACAGAAAAACATAGAACATAAACATTGTTAATGGGAAGATGCGAGAAGGCTTACTTTTGCTGGTTTTGTGAAGGAAACGCTAAATAGAAGTGCCGGTAAGAAGAGAAACAACACCAAAAAGAGTCAAATTAAGGTTATCTTTAATTCTTGTCTGCTTTTTTTTCCCAAAACATACCCATAAAAAAGTTTCAAAAGAGTGTAGGATATTTTGGGGGATCGGAGAACAGATCAGTGGGATTTACATGGATTACAATGAGAATAATTGATTCAATTTGTGCACAGAGTTAAAGAACAAAATACAATTCGAAAGCTGAGGTTCAACTGTATTATATTATGTTCATCCCTTGTATTATCCAGACACATTTACAGTGTGTTTCTTAGTGGGCTTTTAAAAGCAACACATTGCAACGAATGCTTCTTTCTTCATGAATAATGATGTAAAAAAAAAAAAAAAAAAAATCTTAAAATTTATTTTACCTTAAACTCAGTATGACAACATTTTTGCAAATTCAAGACAAAGTCTTAAACCTCAACCGCTGTCTTCATGAGATTCGATGCAGTGCGGACAAGAAGCCGTACGTCCGCGCCTCGATGAGCCAGGATTTTCTGCCGATGTCGATATTCTAACCACGGTTGCCTCTTGTGACATACGCATCACCACAATGACCCCTTTAAATGACATGTGCTGTGTTTATTTAGCTTTCCAGCTCATGTGCAGTAAGTGAAAATGCATTCAATCCTCCACGAGCCTCTTATTCTGACCTCCGCCATTTCCCCTCAAGTTCTCCTCCAGCTGACGCTGCCCCTTTCTCTCACTTTGGCCTGCCTGATAGCTGAAGTGACGCTCCTTTCCCTTCCCCTTCTTCCTCCCTGAAAGACCTCCATACTCACTCTCTTTCTCTCTCTCGTTCTCTCTCTCACCCTAATGTCTATTGGCTTTCCCAGTTTTGGCACCAACCGGAATTTGTCCCAAGCAGGAAGGCCAATAAACAAGGCATGATGAGCGCAATATCACCATGTTTTCCAAGTTTTCTTTAGGAGGCATCTTCAGTTGGAACCGAAAAAAAAACAAAAAAACAATATGGAGTTCCATTTAGATCAGTTCGTATGTACAACATGAAACTGATCAATTTATAATCCTTGGATGATGCATTTAAGATGATGTCTGTAAAGAAAGCATTCCCCTTAAGACTCTAAGGAAGAATTGCCTTAGTGTCCTCCATGTCAATGTGAATTATCCCTTGATTCCCTTCTCAAAGAAACATATATATATATATATATATATATTTATATATATCTCCATATTTTGTGAAACGAATGGTTAATCCAATGTACCCTGCGCATAGGTGGATATATGGTGCCAGCCACAGACCCGCCCAATGCAATATTCATCTAAGTCTGTGCATGAAATTAGACGTGGAGCCATTGTGACGATGGATGGTTGTCCTACACCCATAAATGATTAATTGCACCAAGTGGGCGCTAACTGCATAAAAAATGCAATTAAAACATATACATTTATTTTAATGCTAGTAACTGTAACCTGAGACCTGCGACGTGTTGCTGAAGTCAACGTCCATATAGATAACAGGATGAGTCAAAGGTTTAAATTCGATTTTACTCGACGACTGATAGCTCATAGAAAAAAACACAAAACAAATAATAAAACCAGCAAAATAAACAAAACAACATAATTTTCATACAAACCTGATATGACATAAGTTGACCCTCTTGCTTTTCAAGTGATGGGAGAGTGATACTTTTTTTTTTAAGCAAACCAATAAACTGCTGTTGTCTGAAACAAAAAATAAATATACATTTTTTAAAAAGTCAACTCAAATTTTGTGAATTCAGTATGGAATTAACTGAAATTGTGTATTATTTATGCATTGTGAATCCCATTTTGCTATCTAATATTTAATTATTAGAGGAGGCTTTTTTAAAGTGCAAAAGTGAAAAAAAAATATATGGCACTGACAAATGAAGGAGGAAAGTGAAATTGTGTATTATTTATCATTATTGTGAATCCAATTTTGCTCTACAAGATTTAAATATATGAGAGGAGGTGTATATATAGTATTGACAAATGGAGGAAAGTTAAACTGTGTATTATATGTTATTATTGTGAATCCTATTTTGATGTTCAATATTTAAATATTAGTGAGGAGGCTTTTGTTCAGTAAAAAAGTTAAAAAAAAGTGGAAGAGGAAAGTGAAATTGTGTATTATTCATCATTATGAATCCCATTTTACTGTGCAATATCTAAACATTAGAGGAAGAATTTAGTTTTAAAATTGAAAGCATACAAGAAAAATATATAGCACTGAAAAATGTAGGAATGTGAAATTGCCCATTATTAATTTTTATTGTGAAACCCTTTTGGTGTAAAATATTTAAATTTTAGATTGAAAAAGTGCAAAAGCAAAAGAAAAAATGGCGTTGACGAATGAAGGAGAAAAGTGAAGTTGCTTATTATCTATTATCATTTTGAATCCTATTTTCCTGTACAATATTTAGATTTTTTTTAGGAGGCTTTTCAGTGGAAAAAGTACAAAAAATATGCCATTGACAAATGAAAGAGGAAGAAGTTGAAATGTAGCCCCTTGTATTTACACGACAGGACCTCTTGTCCGACAAATACCGCATAACAATGTAAACATACTGTTCCCTGTGAGGTTTCATTTATTCTCTGTAATAATGACAGCGTCATATGCAAGAGTAAAAAAAAACACATAGTTCATCAGTGACTCTTATTTCCTCCTCCCGGCCAAAATATAATAATTTTGGGAAAACCACTGACGACCTCACGAGTGCGTAATTGTTGGCTTGGAACGGGTGAAAGCGGCCACGGGAAACTCGGTCAAACCTGGTGAACTCCATCCTCTCTGACCCCGGGCCTCTCGCATGCCTCGGTATCCTCCCTCTTTCTCTGTAGGGAAAAAGAGAGAGATGTATGAACACCCTGTCTTCTGCTTGGCGTCTCAAGTGATGGATTTAACCATTCGTGAGTACTCTCCTCACCCTCCCCTCCCGAAGCCTCGCCCGTCCACCTCTGCATCATTTCACGACCCCCCCCCTCCCCCCCCGAGCATGCAAAAGGCGACCTCACATTTTAACACTCCCCGACGTCTTATGAATCATTTGAATCTGTTGCTGTGGTCTGTGACGTCCCGCTCGCTTGTTTTTCCTGTTTCCGAAAAAAAAAAAAAAAAAAAAAATCAAGACCAGGTCGAGTCTGTGCTTCTTTTCTGTTCTGCCTGTCTGCGACTTGAATGCATTTTTACTTTGCTTGTGTGTAAATGCTCTTCTGTGTGTAAGATCACGGATGCACCAATAAGAAGGGGGTATTTTATCATATTATTATCATGTAATAACCTAATATTATTATCATGTAATAACTCCACTCTTGCCATTTATCGCCAATTCACAGGTTCTTTGCTTTTACTTTTTCTTTCTCAAAAAGTGTCTTTGCCCTTTTTCCTTCCCTCTCTTTTCTATCAATGAAATGCTCTGATTCTGTGTCCCGCCTTATTAAATGTCTTTCTTTCACTCGCTCTCTAACTAAATCCCACCTTTCTCTGCATCCTCTTCGCCATCCTTGCAACCTGTTGTGTCTCCTATTTCTCCTTTTCATTGCATTTAGTGGAGAAAAAGCTGGAGGATTCAGGTGACTTTGTATATTGTTGTCCCACTGTTGTTGACAGAACTGTACTGAGGAGCATTATAGGAAGTGTTTCCAAGAGCGCATTGGTTGTACTGTTTCCACGAAGGGAAGATACAACCTCTCAAGGCTCAATATTTGGACAAAAACAAACAAAAAAAAAAAACAAACAAGAAAATTTGATATCAAGCTGAATACAAGGATAGGCTTCCGCTTACTTATTTGTAATAATACAGTCGTAACAACCAGGTCTGGGGGGGGGGACGGACAAAACTGTTCATACATGCTTAATCAGGAGTGATCCGTCAAAGTAGCTGTGTGTCCGAGGTGTGTCCAGGAACTAAAATAATACATTGATCGATAAATAAATGAATAAACATCTAGAAATATTTGAATAATCCGTAAAAGTATCTAAGTGTCAAAGGTGCAACCAGAATAAAAAATAATCATACTAAAAAATGGATTTATGAACTTAATCAGACTGAAGTGAGGTCCATTCACGCTGAGCAGATCAGGAGATATGAAAGTAAAAGTTCAGTCCTCAACCAGTCTGCAATCTCATAATCAGAGGACATTCACAACGGACGTTTAGAGGTACCTTGCAGAAGCTGGACTAACTTTGGTCTGAGAGGAAAAACTAGTTTGGTTTGAAGAAGTAAGAATTTAACTACAGTGAACCTGTTCTGTGTAACTGAATGAATAAAAAAATAAAGAAATATTTTTTGAGTCATAAATGAATTATATATATAATGTATATATATATGACTCTTCATGACCAATAGAAGAAATTATAATCATGGTAGTGATCTGTTTGTATCTTTTAGAAGCCTTTGGCATATTTAGACACATATAGACATACACACACACCACACACACAGAGGAAGACCTTTGCATGATGATGAAATTCCCATTTTTTTTAAGTGTTCCAGCTTATTCATCTCAGCGTCATTGCTCAAACCTTAACAAATATATTTCCAAAGTATTCATTTTCTTAAGGTTAGTTGAGGAATGTTCCTTGAGTCTATAGGACCTACAACCTGCAGAAAGACCACCACTCACGTTTGCAAACCAAAGCCACGAACACACACACACACACACACATATATATATATCTGTGTGTGTGTGTGTGTGTGTGTGTATATATATGTATATATTCATATATATATATGAATAAATTGAAATATCCATATTTCAAGAATATTTTAAATAAAAATTAAAATAAATTGATAAATTAAGATGTAAATGAATACATGCCAAAAAAATATCCTTTTTTTGATATCCTAGTGACAGAAAGATATGTTATCTTTTGCTTTTCTTTTTAAATTTAGAACAATAAACCAAAAGGCTTGCTGGTTTCACAGGTTGTCCTTGCGCCCTGCAGACATGACTTGACAAATCCCTCCAGTACAGATGTCCCATTCAGCTGGAGTGTCCAACCATGCAACAAACACACACACACACACACACACACACACACACACACACACACACACACAGACACACACAGACACACACACACATTAGCCACTTTTGTTGCCCACAACATGGGTGGACTGGTCAGTCATGACTCTGACACGACCAATCCGACTCCTATAAAGGCCCTATTTGTCGGAGCTTTCCACAGTAAGAAGAAATTTAAACTGTATGGTTACACAAACAGACACACACACACACACACACACACACACACACACACACACACCATGATGTCTGTTCGCTTGTTACTTACATCTTTACATCTATCTAAACCCCTCGGAATGTATCTATTTAGATATTTTACCATCTTGCGTTTCAGATGATGCAGACAGTTGTTTTTCATTCACTGTCTCAAATGCAGAGTTTCTATTTTTTTCACCTTGAAATAAAAATTAGTTAGAATCAAACCATGTTAGTCATGGTGGATGATAAATCAATTGTGATAATAATGATAATAATAATTATGTGTTTTTTAAATAATCATATGTTAAACACATGTTAACATTATGAAATATATTTTAAAAGGCTGTAATTTTGATATTGACCACATGAACACATCATAATATTATGTGATTTTTAAAATGTTGTGTTTTACCTCATCTAAAGATTTGTGGCAGCTAACAGTCGTTTCCTTAAGAACACAAGTACTTTTTTCAACCTCCAGTTGCTACTTTTACTGGTAGTAACTACCGGTTTAGCTCGGGACGCTCTTTTTCAGCAAAAGCTGTTACTTGACAGAGGATATGTCGAAATAAAAAAAAGAAAAGAAAAATGTAATATGCCCAACATTTTTGACAGTGGTTTTTATTTTATTTTTACCTTTTGTGATTATTCAAACTTTTTCACCTGCATATTCAGTGAAATGTCTTCCCGTGATGCACTTCCTCATTTCCTCTATCTGCTCTCTCCCTCTGTCCTGTGCACAAGCACAAACGCCGTATCCAGTTCTCTTTATACATCGGAGGTAATCAAGCATGGCTACGTTAATATCACCTATTAGTTTCAGTTGCATCTATCAGCTGATCAGTATCTTCTCTAGCCTCGGTAAAACGTCACCTCCGCCCCTTTCCCTCCCCCGAATTTTTGTACATTTTTCCGATTCGAGTGTAGATAAGGTAAGGTAAGATAAGATACAACATTATTGATACAACAGTGGGGAAACAAGTGTTGCAGCAAAAGGCAAAATGCAGGAGAGGTCACAATGCTATTTAAAACAGGGATTTACTCAGATAATTTAGATTCAATGATAAAAAAAAATAATACTATATTAAAAATAACCTGCAAAGATACACATGTCAAGCCATTCTGTTTCATTGTTTAGATTAACTTATTTAAAATTCCTGGTTATGTACCTTTAATTCTCAATTGTTAGCTACGCAGGCTAATGTCCAACTGTGCCCTCCTGACCCCAAAACATTTATTATACAAACTTCTTTAGCTACTTTTTGAATTATAACTCCTTTTTTACTTATAGTAGTTCTGAGAACCTTTGGACTTTACCATTTTTCAATTCATTTTTTTTTTTTTATTGAAAACTACTAAAGCAAGTATCAATGATCACATCTGAACCTCTGACACAAATGTGGTGACAGACACACATGTACAAATGCACAAACACACACATACACGCACACACACGCACACAAACACCGAGTATATCATCACATACCTGCATGATGAGTGTTCAATGTACATGTTGTGCACATTTCTTACCATGACCATGTTTCTTATGGATGATGTCATTACTGTCATTCTCACTGTCACCTGCAGCGGTGCCATATCTACATACAACCCGAGTGCTCAGGATTGGTGTAGTTCTTTATGAATATTAACTTCAATTAAGATAATGGTATAACTAGTGCTGGGTAGAAATAAATAAATAAATAAATAAATAAATAAATAAATAAATAAATAAATAAATAAATAAATGTAATTTACATCAACTGACTTGATTTAAATCATACTAGTTATGATATGACGGTTTTGATCAATTCTGATTTTTTTGGGGGGAGTGTACTTCCCAAATATGTAATACTCTGCCCTACTAATGAAATTCCAATAATTAATGTTCATTTTTGTATAACCATTCGATCGTCCCAGTGATTTGGCTGAGGCTATATTCTGGACTATGGATCACTTTTGATGCAACAGTTTAAACCATCATTTGTCAGTGACTTATTTCAATAGGTCGCGAGCTTGGCTGTTGGCAGGACAGCATGCATGTTGCACATTTTTGTGCAGACCAGGGGTGGGAGCATACATGTAGTTTGCATGCTTTAAGCAACAATAGGACCTTTTATCGAAAAAGACATCAATTCTACCTGGGAAGCTGACGGCACTGACGTCTTACTTTTTGCTCCAGAGAATGTAGGCCGATTAGTCACCCCTGCAAAAAAACTCGAGGACACCATCCGCCTGGCTGAGCTGGTGATTGAGGTCCTGCAGCAGAACGAGGAGCACCACGCTGAGGTCAGTGTGCTGGGATGCAAACACACATGCACACAAGCACGCATGCATGTCTCCTTTTATGGTAACACATCTTGGTTTAGAAATAAAAATGCAGGTGAAGTCAACCAGAGTTTTGGTCAGAGACGCTAAACAGCAGAGTTTTTACTCGAGGTCATTCAAGGACAAACACTGCTCGTCTTTGGAAACATAACAAATATTTTGCTCTGACCTGCTATGATTGAACAAGATATTTCAAAAATCTCAGTCTTTCTTTTATAAATCCAGGAATTAACAAAAATTCAAATAGGCAATATGAATAGAGGTGTGTGTTTGTTTTTTATTTCTCATACGTCCTCAGCTTGTTTAATGTATGAGGCGTTAGAAAATAGCATGAAATTTTGAAAAAAAAAAGTTTATAAAGAAAGAATCTCAAGTTGCATTTGTATTGCTGGAAAAAACTAAGTTAGATAATTTAGACTATATTTTAAAGGCGTGTAAAAGCTGAGAAACTGGCAGCCTCTCCAAACAGCCTCGGGTTGGATCTTAGCTTAATTTCAGCATTACATGACATTCTTCTAACGACATTTAATTAGATTGTATTTGAAACATTTCACTTTGAATTCTGAACAATTAAACAGTTTGTTCTAGCATTATTGCAGATTATTTAAATTGATGATTTAATATTGCAAGATAGATGAGTTAATGTTTTACAGGTACAAGCATCGTTTAATAGTAATTTAGAATTTTGATTGTGTGCTGTCATTGACAAGTATGGGGACAGAATTTTCAATTTCACTCATAATTAATATAGCAGTTTATGTAATACAAACTGTTGACAAAGTTTAAATAGAGAGCCTAAAAAGTTGAAATGAAATGAAAATATTTGTATCAAAATTATAAAAATGAAATTATATTTTGCATATTGACTTTGGTCCGGTAATAGATCTTCTGAGCTCTTGATGTTGTTTTTTAAGCTTTTGTCACAGCTTTTCTTTCTGTAATTCATATTCTATTTTATTTTGTCTTAATTTTTTTTCAATAAGTTACTAAGGTATTTTTATTTTTGTATTTCAAAGAAATGTATGTTGCTGTAAAAGTATGATTTGCTGTAATACGTGGAGCTTAAAAGAGAAAAAACGATATCAAATAGAACATAAATCTTGATGGTCTGCTTTAATAGGAACATTTTTCATCCTTTATCTATTTATTTATTTATTTATTTATTTATTACATTAATGTATTGTCAATTATTTGATTAATAACTGTATTAATTTTACTTATATTTATTCATTTAAAACCTTTTTTTTTTTAAAATCACTGCAGCTTCTGACCATTAAAATTGATTACTTCCCTCTCTGCTCTTTATTTCAATAATTTATTTTGTTGGCCGGAAAATGTTTTTTCAGGGAAAAGAGGTATGTGATTGTCTAACAGACCTTAAAACCATATTCCATGTTTCCTACACTTCCCTTTATTCTAAGTCCTATGCATGCACGTATTGATGAAGCTGTTGTTGCAGAGGACATCTATCGTGTCGCTCCTCAACAACCTGAAACCCCCACCCCACCCTTTCCCCTTCCAGCTTGTGGTTGTCGTTGATAAAGTGCTTGTTGCGGTGCTTGTTCGCATTCCAAGCCAGCAACGGCCCTTCCTTCGTCGATTGGGAAGAGACACAAGCACTCAGGCAACATGATCTGTTCAACCCATTCAGCCAGAAAACAAAGTGCAAAGTTGTGGCTGTCGTTGTACAACGTGAACACCTTTGTACTTTGTTTTTGTAGCTTCTCCCCAGATCATCCCTGTTTATGCTGAGCTGTTTGCCCTTGTTTACCCATGTATGAGTTACTGAAAAACAGTCCCAGAGAAAACCATTCCTCTCCATTGCACACTATTGAGGAGATTATTAATTCAAATTAATGCACCACAGCACAGTTGAGAAGAGTGTGATGTAGCCTAAAAGTTGCTAGACTGCCAATCGTCACCATTTCTTAATTTTTTTATTTTGATCTGAGGGTCATATTGGATTTTCATTTACAGGACCTAGTTTTATTCGCTCTGAGAAAAGTACCTTGAATTTGAAAGCTAATAAAACAAAAAACACAAAAAAAAGCATGTTCACAATTCCCAAAGACTCTTCTGTACTTCTTGCCATGGATGGCAGTACTTAAATAACCCCCTCAGGTCCCAAAATATTTTTTTTTGTATTTCATCGCTGGTCCAGATGTTGGTTTGGAGATGTGGTACTATCACGTTTTAAGTCAATCAGAAGTTCAAGTCTCATGGCTTTTCAGGTGAAGTTATTGTTATCAAGTCAACTCAAGTCAAAGATTATTTATATCGTGCCAAATCACAACATAGTTGACTGATGACGCTTTCCATGTAGAGCAGGTCTGGACAGCACTCTTGATTTACAATGGCTGAAAGAAAAATCTGTAAAATGGTTTACAGAAAACCAACATTCCCCAAGCAAGTAGCAACAGTGGCGAGGAAGAACTGCCCCTTTACTGGGCAGAAACCTTGAGCAAATCCAAGCTTAATTCAGGTGGCCTTGACCAGTAGGGATAGAAAGAGCGAGAGGACCGAACAATGCTAACTTTACATTGAGATACCGTCAACCCAAATCTCAGAGGCTTTGTAGACATCGTGCCACATAATGTGTTAATAAATGTTCAAGTACTTGTTCCAAACCGAGGAAGATGTGTTTTTTTTAAATCATCCAGGATAGGACCACGAATGTTTATTCTTTACTACAATCAAGAAGTTCTGTTGTACCGGTGTCACCGCCAATTAAACTAGAAAAAAGCAATAAGTTAAGAGAAAGATTTTTGGGAGCTGTTTTATCCATCAGCCCCTGCTCCGTCTGCCTTGAGAAGCCTTAAAAATACAAAAAAAAACAAAACATTGTAAATCGGGGCGCTTGGTCACATTGATCGCTTCATGCCATGTTTCTGTGTCAGAAGAGTCTTTGACAATTCTACCCATGAAAAAAAGCAGACACATTTTACCTTCTTCGTCTTGCGTTAGTTAGTCTAATATCTGGCTAACTAATGTCTGAATGGAATCCCAAAAAAAAAATCACTGTCCTCGCAAAAAAAGAAAATGGATTATAAGAGTGAGAAACAGTTGAACTACCTTCTTGGCAAATGATCCCGCGCCCAACTAGCGATAACTCCCAAGGCAAGTGCATGAACCTGCCCACCCCTTCCCTCCCCTCTGAACCCCAACCACCACCACTGCCCCAAAGCCCATGGGTACATTCACATTACAGTGTTGACAGCTTGATGTGAATGAGCAAACACTATGACCCCTTGGGGGTCCCTCTTAAGAGGCCATGTGAAGAATGGGGGTGCATGGAGGAGAGCGAGTGTTTTGATGTGCATGAGAGTAGCCCAGTGCTTCACAGTCACTCCACTGAGTCTATTTGATGGGGACATATGAGTGTGGCACAGCTCGCCGGCTTCTTTCTTCCGACTCGCTCGCTGAAGTAGCTGTGGGTGAGTGTTTAAGTAGCTCCCTGCCATGCCTGTCAAGGAGCTGCTGCTGTTTCCTCTGTGGGCCAACAAAAAAAAAAAAAAAAGTGTGATCTTTTTCCGTGCTCAAGCACTGTCTGTTCTCTCCGCTTCGAATTGTGAAGAGCTCCCCTCCCACCCCCCCACCTTCCCCGAGAGACAACAACTTGATTTTGGTCCGGCGAAAAGTGAGTGGGAAAGCCTTTGCGACAGATCAGTTGAGTTGCCTTACATTTCCGGTATACAGTAGAACCTCAGCTTCCGGATTTCATTTTTTGATATCAATGTTTCCCATTGAAATCAATGTTTCCTGTTGAAATCAATGTAAATCTCATTGATCCGTTCTCCGGTACCCAAAAAAACATTTTGCACTCTTTTGAAAGTTTTTACGGGTTGATTTATGACAAAAATACAGAAAAGAAAAAGATAACCTTCATTTTTGCTGTTTCTGCTGTTCTTTCTCTTCTTCTCGGCACTTGTACTTGGTGTTTCTTCGCTAAATCACCAAAAGTAAAGTCTTTGCGCATATGAGATGTCATTAACCCTTACTCCAGCTAGCTGTCTCTCATGAATCCAAACTAACAATAACTTTGCTGCTCTAGTCATACTTGCCATTTTTAGCACATCTTTGTTCTTGAGGATTGTACGGATAGTTATATTAGCCATCTTGTAGTACTTGGCGAGATCTTTAACATGACCGGCACTCTCACGCTTAGCCATTATTTCCTTCCTTAGGTCGACTGCAATTCTGAACTTCTAAACTCTGTTCGTAGGGCGATTGGTTCATAATTAGGGGTGTTTGCAGTCTGAGTTCTGTATAGCTAGATAGATGGCTGGATGGATGGATGGATGGGTGGATGGATGGATGGATGGATGGATGGATGGATAGAAGGATAGATAGATAGATATGGTGGTAATAAACTATCAGAAAAGGGAGGCACTTTTATTTTGGATGTCTAACATTTTTCCTCTGTTACATCTTAATGTCCTTATTCCTCCCCTCTATTCTTCTCTGGCTGAAGGCCTTTGCGTGGTGGTCAGACCTGATGGTGGAACATGCCGAGACCTTCCTGTGCCTCTACTCAGCAGACATGGACACGGCGCTAGAGGTTCAGATGCCGGACAGCTGGGACAGCTTCCCCCTCTTCCAACTGCTCAACGACTTCCTCCGGATGGACCGTGAGTGTGTGGGGGGTTAATGGTTATATGGTAAATTTTTTCCACTTTCATGATGGTTTTATAGTGCTGCACCAATGGCGGCAGAGCTGCCGTGCAAGGCTCTAACTGGGAGCCGGGAATCAAGCCTGATTGTAGGAGTTGATAATTACATTGCTATCTATTCATTGTTTGTATTTTAATTTTTACATCAGCGAGTAACCACAATATTGACAAATAAATAACATGTTTCCTTACACAGGCTAGACTATGCTATTGACACATCTAGTTTGTTAGCTGGTGGTGATCAGTTTTTTTTTTTTCAGCAACCATTCAAATCTTCCATGCATTTTCATTTTCTATTGGTGCAGTTTCTTTATTAGAACCCGTTGAGAATATTTTAACAGAGTTAACCTGCCTGGATCTTGCCCGAAAAACAGTTGTGATGCTCTCTATATATATTTTAGAATATGGTGTTGCTTTAATTCAATTAATGAAAATAGATCTAAACCAAGGTTGGTGATTATTACCTGTTGAGTGTTATCTATCAATTTTTGTGATTAAATTGGTCAAACAGCATAAACTTGATGTTTAAAGCCTCGATATTTAAAAATAATGAAATCTTAATCGTTTCCTATTAACTGAACTCATACAATAATTTTCTGTGATCATGAACTTCTTTGCTAACTAATAAATACCACCATAATTACAATGATAGGGAAAGTTTTTACATCATCCAAAAGCATCATTTTTATTTACTCTGTTGATGTTGCTGATCCTAAAACTTTACGGTATGGGTTCAATAGAGCGGTTAGCCATTTGAAAAATACATTCGCTTTTTCGTAGGCCTTTGTTATATCAGTCAAGTACATCTCAAGTATATAGGCAATATCACCGCTTATTAGGGAAATGGCTCAACTGCATTCCTTATGTTTACAATCTTCGTGAAACACTGAACATCTCTGAAGTCATTTGTGTCAATTTGAGATGTCGGCTTTTACCCCGAGGGGGTTTATATACTTCGGTGTGCATGCATATGTGTGTGTGTGTGTGTGTGTGTGTGTGTGTGCGCATGCAGGGTCAGGAATGTCTTACTGAAGATAATAGTCAGGTCTTGACGCCGGTTGCTGCAGGCTAGCCATCTCTCTAATGAGCTGCACACCGTGCCCGCAGGAAAGCCATGGAGCTCTCCTTGGTCCTGTAAAGGATACACTTCACTATTCACAATCTGCGGGACACTGATTGTCCCTTCGGAATGCTTTCCCCTTTTCAGCTCGCCGGGCGAGAGTCAAGGAGAAATCCGCGCATTGCCTGCTCGTTCAACTGAACGGAGACAATTGCGAAAAAATGCTCTGTTTTTAGTGCCAAATTGGTCGCCTTTTCATTGGCAGCACAAAATCGGTAAAAATGGTGTTTGATCAATTAACAGAGAAAAGGGCTGGTATAATGGTAGCAGACACTTTGCCACCAAGCACGGTAGCTATGTCAGCGAGTTGTCATCTAAAGAAAGGCCAGTTACCACCGGCAACAGGCTTCAGTTGACATAACTCCATTAAAATTTCTGAAGGAAAGTGATGCTGTGCAGTGGGATGTACTCTGAAGCTAGTTGGTGAAGTTTGGGGGGGGTTGGCTTTTTTGAAATCTGTGAAATCTGTTGAAATTTTAAAGGTCAAATTCACTTTGCTCTCAAAATTGGGTTACAAACAAATTATCTGGTCTCATTTCCCAAGTTATTCATCCGCAACTGGAGCAAATTGGGCTACAGGGGCATATCAACCCTTTCAAACTTGACCAGTGTCAGGACATTCTCGAGTTACATCAGAAATCCTTTTTTACAGGCTGGTGTAAGGTGATGTTTGATGCAAGTTAGAACAACCAGGTTCTAAGTAATTTTTTCGAACAGAGAGATCAAATTTCAATCGAGCTACAAACAAGCCTCGATGTACGACCACAAGTATTCGCAAGCAGAATAGACACCGCAGAAGTCACACGTAGTTTACACAAGTGAGAGCGACGACGAAAGAGAGGAAGTGAGTGACGGAGGAATTCTGATGTTTAATTCCAACACCAAAGTGCTCTTAGTGCGCAGGATAAAGATGAAGATAGCCATCAGTGATCCCTCCTGATCGGTTATTTTTTAACCAGACATGTTACAGGCACTGTTCGGAAAAAGCGATTACGGTACGTATTTAATTAAAAGTTAAAAAATCATTGTAATCACACCTGGGTCTTTTCAAATTTAGTGGGTGTGGCTTATATTCAGGTGCATTCAATAGTGCTAAAATAATCCTATTTATTTTTTTACTAAATTTTTTCCAGAGAAAGAACTACTGCATGTCATAAAACCGGACAAATTAGTCAGTCAGTTGGGGAAAGGTCAGGCAACAGAACTCCTCTAAAGCCACAAAACCTTTTTTTTACTACCCAGGAAATTTCAAACTAATGTTTACTACTGAAATACATATTACATTTTTCACACAATGAAACATGAACCTAGTATAAAAATCAGCCTCTGGAGGCCCACTGAATCGTTCCTTCCCTCACTTGTCAAAGCCCTCTATGTTTTCCCGTAGGAGAGCGACGCCGAGGGTCCTGCGGGACGAACATCGCGTACGGCAATCCACCTTCAGAACCCCCAAAAAAAAGCCAGTAGACCCCCCCCTCAAACCAAACTGTGCACAAACTGCATCATCACTGGGACATCTTTTCCGCAGAAGGTCATCTGCTCCATTGCCCCAAAGCAGCGCACTTATGTAGCAGTAAATAGCCTTAGCACCAGACAGGCGCCAAAATCGAGCTGCCATTCCAGGAGTTAATGAGGTCTAAAGCAGTGGTAGCTGGGCCAAACCAAGCCCTGCAAACACACTCCTGGACACAACACATCCAAGTGGACAACAGCCGCTCAAGTGGCTAATTGGAAGATTGGCAATCAGGGAACACGACAAACATTGCACCTCCTGTGTATCATTGACCTTGACTCCGATGCCAGCACGCACAAACACACACATGCTCAGAGGGGGAGAGAAAAACAAAGAGGGAGAGGAAAAGCAGACACGCTGCATGGAGCCGTGAGGCATCACATTAACACACACTGGCCTCCATTTTATCTCCTGTGGTCTTTGTCAGTGTTGCCTTTTTATCAGTTGGAAGCGGCGACTGGTTGGGGTGGGGGTGGGAGGGGTGTCGTTCGATCGCACGCGTGTGCATGCATGTGTGTGTGTTTGTGTGTGTGTTTGTGTACGTGGGTACATGCGACAGTTCCGATTTGGAAATACCTGACACCATCACCTTCAAAGCGAAGGTGGAAAAAATGCAGTTTAGCTGTCAAAAAAATGAGGCGGTACTAATATGATTAAAATCACAACACTGTAGGTCAAGTCACGGTATGTTTAATATAATAAATTTAATATATTAATTTATATGTATATATATATAATACAAATACATATATTCAATTTATAAAAAATATATATGCACATATACATATATATATATATATACACACATATTTGAATATATTGTTATGGTATTATTACACATTCCTCACCGTATCCTTTTAATTTCCTGCTGTTTTTCAGACAACCTGTGCAACGGCAAGTTCCACAAACACCTTCAGGACCTGTACGCCCCCTTAGTAGTGCGCTATGTGGACTTGATGGAGTCGTCCATCGCTCAGTCCATCCACAGAGGCTTTGAGCGGGAATCTTGGGAACCTGTTAAGTAAGGATACTTTGACTCTATTTTTTTTTTTTTTAGCATGAAAAATGTTGTCATGAAGGACTTGACAATTTGTCTAATCGAGCTTGACTACGTTAACACCTTCGCTACAAAACCCTCAGAGGAGAGTTTGCAGTATTCAGATCTTTTACTGAAACCAAGGTTGAAATATTCCACTGCAGTTAAAAGTGCTGCAATTGAAATCTTACCAAAGTTAACTTAGAGATTTTGTATTGTTAAAGCATTGTTAAATTACCAAAAACATAATTTATTGATTGAATTGGTTAAATAATTAGCAATGTTTTAATTAATATTAATTGCCGCAAACAGTTCCTCCTTTTGACCATTTTTCTTTGTTCAGAGATAATTGTCATTATTTAATTTAAAAAACAGAAAATAAATGAACTGTAACTAATCTTTTCTCTTAATTATCTTATAAAGATACGGTATGAAGGAATACATACATACTGACATAAAAAAATGAAATGTAAACGCCCAATGATTGTGTGCAATGGCTGTAAATGTGCAGTGGTGGCAACAGCATCGCAACCACACAGAGTTCAACTGACTTTCGCAAAGTGAATTTTGCATATTCACATTTTGAACTTGTGATCCGAGTAGAAATGTGAACTTGATTTAATCTCATCAGCAAATTAACAGTTCATTCCCACGAGTTTCTCTGCTGAGTTGTCAAGCGTCATCACATGCAGAACTGAATAATAATCGGTGCAAATCACTTATGAGCATTTCAAATACATCTAATACCGTACCAATACCATCCCGATCACTGAAATTCATTGAAGTTTGATTTAATAGATACTTTTTGATGCTAACCCACCACACTTGGCAACTTAAGCACAGCAGGTCAGATGAAGATATGAATCCGGTGCCATGGTGTTAAAGAGACCCCAGTTTACCAAGACGCTACTGTTCCATTTGATAAATATTTGTACCAGCTAAATAAAAACAATAACAAAATCTCTTGATAAATCTTAGTTGATATAAAATTGTAAAAAAAACTTAACTCATAGGCCGCCATTGTTGTTTATGGTGCAAACCTGTCTGGGTAGTGATGTCGCCAAGTTGGCCCTTGACCTGGTCATGTTCATTTTTACCATTTTACCACAGTGTAAAAACAAGCCATCGGTGCAACCCTTCCCATCTGAACCCGAGTGACACATGAGTGAAGAGAATAACGCTGAAGACAGAAGTCCAAATGAGTTTCAAAATGAACAAAAATGAACAAAGAAGAGGCAAGAGTCAGCAAAAGTTGCATGTGTGCGTGCTGCAAATGCTTTGCTATGCTAAAAGAGAGAGACCATGTGTCGTAAGGAGCTCCACTTTTTGTCCTTGGCTGTTCAATGTAGACGTACAGAACGCTGCGCTGTCATCAGATGCTACTTCTGCAGTAGCAGGTTATTGACAACCTCTCAGGAGAACATCCAACCACTCCTGGTTGTGGCATTTCTTCAAGTGGGCTGCCATGGTTTCCCAAGGACCTTTCTTATGCTTGCGAAAGAAAACAATAGGCACACCGTCCATTTAAAACTGGAAGCACCCCTGAGCTCTTTCAGCAGCTGGGCTTGACTGAATGCATCAAATGCATCCGAAGAAAAGCGGCCAGAACCTAGCCGCCGGTCCCTCAGAAGTTGTTTATGTCCACAAGCAATTTCCCACTCCTTTCTTCTCTTCCTGTCCCTTGGAAAGCGGTGTAGACTAGCATCAGTCCCTTTGTTGTCCTTCAACTGGAAATTGCGGCCAAAAACAACACAATGTGTCATTATTACCATATATATACCACACCATACCTAATGAAAGCCAAAGTTAGCACTAGCAACCTGTATATGTCATCAATCCAGCATGCATTGCGCTAGTAAAAAAAAATAGTGGTGCCTCTAGGTAACAATTTGTTCTAAATTCCGATTTAAAAGACTTAACCATGCATTTTTGAACATATGTTTGTGTATTTATTCCTCCCAGGCTGAAAAATCTTTTTTTTTGCATAAAATTGATCATTCATTTGAGGCTGAACACGTTGAGCGTAATTCCTCTCATCCCTCAGCGTTTTACTATTTACAGTTCATATTGCTTTTTTTAATAACGCATTCTTGTATGAGACAAACAGTCAAAGTATATTTATGCCTATTAGTCCTCCCAGGCGGGGGTTCTTTGTAATGCAAACACCTTGTCTTGTTTCAACATCTCACTTCATGGAGCAACTCTCTCTTCCTCCTTTTCTTCCTCTTTTTTGTTTTTTATCATACCCCCTTTCTCTCTACAGGACTTTAGCAAGCACTCTGCCAAACGTCAACCTGCAAATCCCAAAAGTACCAAATCTAACAGTGCCAAGTGTTAACCTCCCACAAATGCCCAGCTTTTCTCCACCTAACTGGATGACGGCAAATAATGAGTCAGAGTGTGTACACGCCTCACGGACTGAGACATGCTCGCATGTCTTCGGCATGAAGGGAGCCTCCTTAGCTCAAGCTTTCGAAGGCGAGGCAATCACAAGCGCTATGAATATCTGCTATTTCATACCACGTTTTTGTCTCAAGGCTTCTATTAATGTGTTTTCATTGAAGCTGGTTAGTTTTGTCATTCAAGGCACATGAATCAATTTTCACCAAACACATCGTCAAACCAAAGCCCGCCGACAGCGAGGAGCAAAGGTGTTTTGGAAGGATGGGGAGGGGGGGCTTCCTGCAGAGTGTGACCTGTCACCACACCGCGCCTACCCCTGCTTCTCCTCAGGAATCCGTGGGGGGGCCCACTTTCAGAACCAAAACCTCACAAGCTTGGATTGTAAAAAAAAAACAAATTGGATCTGTAGTTCTGTTCCTTTTTTTTTAACCCGCCAAAAAAAAGGGGTTGAGAATGTGTCTGTTGACGGCAGCAGGGCTCTGAGCTCCATTCATGCCGACCTTGTGACATGAGACATGTGGATGAATGGAGGAAAATTCTGCTCGCATATTTTGATATTCAATGGAAGGATGCAAACTCATAATAAAAGCAATGGAAAAAAGTGTGAATTTGTGTGTGGTATACTATATACTGCACATTTGTTCTGTGTCACTTTTGACCGAGGGGATCTAATTTTAATTCTCCCAAACTTCAAATCCCACCATCCTGTACTTGTTATGATTTGCATCCTTCAAAATGGTTCCTTCCCTTTATGTATTCTAAATTTCCCTGTTGTGTTTGCCCCTGACTCCAATGTGCCCCCTTTTGGGTAAAAAAATCAACTCCTAGGTCGTTTATTTATTTATCTTTTTTTGTATCAGTTCTGTGTGATTTTAAACTTTTATTGTAATTCCTCAACTTCACCCAAAATCCACTCCTCCAAAGTGACAAGCTGAGGGTTCCTTTTTTTTATTTTTCTTCCCAAAAAAAAAGTTTTATCAACTAAAAACCTGAAAAAAAGCTTAAGAACCAGCAGGAACCCTGAATTTGTTAACCGTATACTTATTGTGTGTGTGTGTGTGTGTGTGTGTGTGTGTGTGTGTGTGTGTGTGTGTGTGTGTGTGTGTGTGTGTGTGTGTGTATGTTTGTGTTTTGTCAACCTTAACTGAGCCAGGGGATTCTACAAAGAGCAAATTTTCAAACGGGCTCATCACACATACACGCACACACAAACTCACTAATACTTCCTGATGTGTGAATAACAGGATGAAATGTGCATAAATTGTCACCCTAACTCTGAGCCCTGGGTGTGTATGTGCGTGTGTGTGCGTGTGTGTGCGTGTGTGTGCGTGTGTGTGCGTGTGGGTGTGTGTGTGTGTGTGTGTGTGGGTGTGTGCGCGCACTTGTGTCTGTGTGTACATGTTGGGGTTGCAAACACTTCGATCAAAATCACAAATTGTTGCAATAATGCATCAGCAAATCATCTATCTATCTATCTATCTATCTATCTATCTATCTATCTATCTATCTATCTATCTATCTATCTATCTATCTATCTATCTATCTATCTATCTATCTATCTATCTATCTATCTATCTATCTATCTATCTATCTATCTATCTATCTATCTATCTATCTATCCGTGTACTTATATATATATATACATTTACAACCACAAACACACATATATACAGGTATATATATTATATTATATATATCATGTGTATATGTGTATATAGATAGATATGTAGCTATGTATTCATATATATTTGCACATATACATAGCGGTATACAGTATATATTTAAAATACACAGGAGATTAATATTTTCATATGACAAAACTACAATTAAGAAATCAAAATCAATTGCTGTGTATGTGTGTGTGTATAGCATGTGTATATGTAAGTGTGTATATGTATACATATATATGTCTGTATGTATATATGTATGAATATGTATATTTTGCACATACACAAATTAAGTATATATCAGAAATACAAAGGATGTTATTAAGATTTTCATATATGTCATCTCGTATATGAGAGTTGTTTATAAATATGTGAATAGGTGTGTGTAATGTTACCAAGTTGACTTAACTTACTTCTAAAACTCCTCTCGGGTCCATCCCCTGACCTCTGACCCCTATGGTTCCCGCAGCAATGGCTCGGGGACATCAGAGGATCTCTTCTGGAAACTGGATGCCTTGCAGACCTTCATCAGAGACCTCCACTGGCCCGAAGAGGAGTTCGGCAAACACCTGGAGACCCGGCTGAAGCTCATGTCCAGCGACATGATTGAGTCCTGTGTCAAACGGTGAGAGAAATGCATATTATATTTATTGCATTGTAATGGAGAAAGAAAGAAATACAAATACAACAAGTTTAAGTCACATGATGTGCCTTAAACTTGTTGAAAGTAATTTGTTGTTCTGGTATTTAGAAAAAAAAACACGAAATAGCTTGATTTCTTAAAAGATCTTTATCTACTATCTTAAAATATAGTTTTGTTTTCCCTCACAGTCAAAACACATGGATTTTTTATTGAAGAATCTAAATTGTTAAAGAAAGTTAAAGAGGATATCTCTTTATGTGGCCTTGTGATTGACAGATGACAAGTCCCACCTCTCGCTCAGTTCCAGTAGGGATCCATCATGTTAATCAATACACAGCTTTATAGACAACTCTATACGCTAATGCGATCCATGTTTATTCATTTATTCATTTAAGAACATTTTATTACTCGGATAATTTAACATATTTCTTGTGTAAATACATTTAAAAAAAAAGGTAAACAAAAAAATATGACAATTCATTAACAAAATGTTGATGTAATGTATGTAGTTTTTCCTCACTGAGTTGCTAAAGTAGTATTTTTGTGTATCAGTATTATATCAATGATATTGATGTTGGTTACCGTGGTTTCCTGTCCAACTCAGAACGCGGTCGGCATTCGAGGCCAAGCTCCAGAGGAGCAGCCGGGCTACAGACTTCCGCGTCCCACAGTCCATATGCACCATGTTCAATGTCATGGTGGACGCCAAGTCACAGTCCGCCAAGCTATGTGCCATGGACCTGGAACAGGAGGTACGATGGGCGGGGAAACAGACACACACACACACATACACACACACACACACACACACACACACACACTTTTACACAGTTTAAATAAAAATACTCCCCTTCACTTCAAGCCAGTTTTTTTCTTCATTAATAAAAACAATTAAGTCGCAGCATTGTCAAAAGAAAAAGAAAAAAAGAAAAAAATCTTGCTAGGTTATTTTTATTCTTTTCTGTTATTTATGGATCAAGTATTGTGTTTTCATTCTATTTAATAAAAAAAAATGTTGGAACAAAATACCAGTTACACAATATCCTCTCTATACTTTTGATGTTCCTAGACAGAAAATCATAACTTTCTTTATATTCTATACTTCTATTTTGTATTCTAATTATACAATTTTTGTTTTTAGAAAAGCTCGTGCCAATTGTGCATAATTTGGAAAACAATCGAAATAAATAGGTGATTGAATGGATAAATAGATATATAAAATGTTGGCAAATCAGCAAAGGGGTAATCAGAAACAAAGAACTGTGATATATAAATAACAAAAACAGTAGGAATTTGTCTGCATCATCCTTCATTTCATTGCAAATATGGCTTCCTTGTGGAGACATCCTAGCACTCTATTTTAGAAGTTTATTTTAAAAATAACATTTTTCATTTACAATCTTTTTTTTCCAGTTTTCACAGCTTTCCCAACTCTTTGTTGCCTCCTCATTTTGCAGCATTTACATTATTTTACAAGCGCCATGTCGCCTCCAATGTCTTATTTTTGTTGCTTTTTTTTCTCCTCCTGCTCCTCACTGTCTTGTGAAAGTTTGTTAGAGACTGGGTAAGTGTGGCTCCAGATTCAATTGTAATCTCACCCTCCAGTTCCCAAATGTATAATTAGTCATCAGTTTTCCCTGCCTGTCTTCCTGCACTCTAATTGTTTGGATTTCATTAGCATATGTGTAGATAGTATTGAATATACATGGGTTGGAAGTGAGATATCTCGTATTTCGCAGAATCCTGAGACTGATACCAATTACTGACAATGAATTAATTATTGCTAAGTTCCTTTCTGTCCTGTTGGTTCTTCGCATTGACACAAAGCCTTCCCCGACACAAAGTTTCCATGACAGCAGGGCTTTTGTGGCACAAATTACTCCCTCTCTGGGCTGAGGGAATGCTCAGACATGCAGATGCTGCTATTCAAAAAAGGATGTAGCACATAATAATAATAATAATAATAATAATAACAAGAAACAATGAATATAATGACAGATAAAAGTCTTATACACATAATTATGTTTACAATAATGATACTACTACTAACTACTACTACTACTACTAATACTCATAATGACAATAATAATAATGATGGCGACAATACTACTACGTCTAGCAATCATATTTATAGTAATAATGATAATACTAGTAATAATACCAGTAGTAATAAGGATGATGGCAACAACAATAACTGTTTATTTTTTTTAATAATCTATCCTTTATCAATCCCTTGTGGGGAAATTTGTTCCCTGCAATTAATCAATAATCAAAATAATTATAATGATTGTAAAAATTATAATAAAAATAATAATGGACAGTATGATGGCCCAGTCAAACTCACAGCAAGAGGATGGCTGGTTCATTTCCCACAGTGGGTAGAGGGGCTTTACTTATGTACTTTGCATGTTTCAGTAGATTAATTGAATGCCCTTTATTTGGGTCCAAATCCAAAATCTGAATACCCTGTGGTCTATTTTTCAACATGAACTCCAGAGAAATCACATCACGCTCAAAGCGTTCAATATACTTCCACAAACGCTTCTGAGAATCCAGCTGTTCATTTTAAGAGACCTTTCCGATTATGTCTTTCATTTATTCGTAATTACGTAACAGTTACGTAATTGATTGAAGTGGACCGATCAGCGAGCAGGAGAGCGTAGCGCAGAGACAATATTTAATTGGTTTTATTGCATTCAGAAAAGTGATGAGGGTTCAACCTAAAATCAGTCAATAAAACAGACAGTTCTCCTGACTCCTGCCTGATGTGCTCCAACAGGGTTCTGTAGCAAATGCATTAGTTTTGTACATTTATTTATCATTTTTAATGAAAAGCAGTTATTATATCGCTACATATCAGACACAGCAAAACACTCTATTAGTGTCACTTTATCTCAAAGTGGATAAAGAATTAAAGAATAATTAAAAGGGTAAAAGCAAGGAAATTAAATCTGTCAATGATGAAAGAAAACAGTATGTTAAAAGAAAAAGATTAAGTTCATTGATTTATTTTGTTTTATTTTTATTTTGTCATGGAACCACATAACCATGATTTCCAAAGAGATATTTTATAGCTGATAAAACTCCCTTTCCATTATCTGTACCTGGATGGAAGATCAAGAAGCCTATGAGAAATTAATCCAATTTTTTTTTGCCCCCTTTAGAGACAATATCATTCCCAGATCGACAATCTAATTGAGGAGACGGTGAAGGAAATGATAACCCTGCTTGTAGCTAAGGTATGAAACACATTTTGATTCAGTTGTGGAAAAAACTCACCTACTCACATATGTTCTTACTTCTTATTTCCATCGATTTTCCAGCAGGAGGCAGGGGGTGGGGGTGCAGCTGTATTAGTTGAATATTTAACCAATTTTAATTTAAAATAAAAGCAAATTAAAGCAAGATTTTTTAATCCTCATTTTTAGTGTATTGCAACAATGATATATTGATTAGTTGTAATGTTCTGTTATGAATGAGTGCAAAAGGCGATGGAGCCGATATTGGAAAGATGTAATTAAAGTGTAATGATAGACGGCAACACGGTGGTGTGGTGTTTAATTTTTCTATGCAATTGTACTACAAAGCAGTAGAAAATGTGAATATATAATATAGCATACATGTATATATATATATATATATGCGGGATGTGAATATTGACCATTCCCCCACTGCAGGACTAATAACAGACTATCTTATCTTATCTTATCTTATCTTATGTCATCTCATTCCTAAGACTGAGATTTTTTTTTCTATAAGTATTCAGCAAATTTCATGGAGAGCACGGTTACATTCAAATTTGAAAAAATACATTTACTATAATTTCAACCCTGAGTGGAGGATATGACATGATACTAGAATCGTAGATATATTTAGTACACAGAAAAATCACTTCTCTTGCCGCTCCAAAGATTTTACTTATGATATTTGCAGTGCTATTAGATTCTCCGGTTTTGATTCATCTCTCTCTCGGTCAGTTCGTGGTCATCCTAGAAAGTGTGCTGGCCAAACTCTCCAGGTACGACGAAGGAACGCTCTTCTCCTCCTTCCTATCTTTCACAGTAAGTAGCACATGGTGGTCCAGTCAGTCCAGGAATCCTAGTTGACCCTATATAAAAGTTACCTGAGATGCTTAGAGTTGAGTAATTCTGCAGAATAATTATAAATATCATTTTCTTAAATGAGAAATCACATAATGACATTTGCACAGTGAGAATGGAGATATTTTATGCATAATGATTTCACATGAAAAAGGACCAAGTGGCATTTCAGTTATTCCATTGTGGTAATTTTTTATTTGTCAGACACGCGTCTTTATATTGTCTAAGTGCGGGAAAAAAAAGAGGGATCTCAGTCTTGGAGGTCTTGGAGTCAGTGTCCCATGTTTCTATACATACCGGATGACCTAAACAGCTTAACACCTCAGCTGGTGCTCCTGGGTGTGACAAAAGCAGGTTATTGAATTTGTGAGTGCACTTTTGCAATTGAAGCGGCTGTGTGAGTCACCACTGCCAGTTGAGCAGGTGATAACTGCAGGTTGTCCCACGGCCACGGAAGCCTTTTGTGTGAAAAGTGGCTTCGCGGCTGGAGCGCTGACCGATTCTTGCCCACGTCTCTCTTCTTTTATGTCAAGGTGAAAGCTGCCTCCAAGTACGTGGATGTACCTGTAAGTCCGATTTTTGTCACTTTTAACACACATCTTTAAACGCATTTTCATGGAAATTTTTGAAAATGTTGTCGGCTGTGCATGGAAACCCCAATATGTACCAAATAATCAATTGTGAATTTCTAATGATGATACCAATAAATATACAGGATAATTAATAGCAAGATGGGGTGAGAAAAAGCACTGTCCTGTATTTTTTTGCTGCAAAGTTCTGAATGGACTCCACCCCCACCGTCGTGTTTTCTGTTTGTGCATGTTGCCTGTGTTACATGGACAAATATTTGACCGTGCTTTCACATGCATTCATCATCCACATGGTATTGAGTGTCATATTTCCACATTGACTGTCCCCTGTGTTTGTCCCTTCATATGCATGTGGCCAGACACCGACAGTCCACCTCGTGCCTCTCGCTTCGCCGCATACATTGAGAGTCTGTGTTGCACAACACATGCCCGTTTTTCGGCTGTCGGGTTAACAGTGCTCGTGTGTGTGTGTGTGTGCTTCAGAGCTGTATTAGCTGCCAACATCTCCGGCCGTAGCGACATGCCAAATTTCAAATTAATGCCTTGTCAGTGCATGTGAAGAGGCAGTGCGTTCACTGGCCGGGGTCACACTTTCCAGTCCAGAATGCTAATTATGTGCTTAATGTAGAAAATTAGGGTTTATTGGTTAAAAAGAAAGAAAGGATTCATTTGCACATGATGAGCATCACTGCAATGTGTTAACTAGAAGCTAGAAAGGGGTTCGACGGATGCAGAGAGTCGGAGCAAAGTTGGTTTTAATGGAACTAAAAAGGTTTGATGTTTCACTCAAAACGAAAACCTATGATGGGCAGGGAGCGCTAGTTGACTCTGGTATTGTCTCCGGTGAATATTTTAGATGTGGAAATGGCAGGCCCGCTCACAATCTGCTATCTCTACGAACCCTATTGAGAATCCGCAGTTCTTTTGCACATGCCCAGAATGTGAGGGCTGGGTACTGGCCAACGCGAGACCTCTCAGACAAAAGCAGACTGAATAAAATCATGCCTGCCGCCTGTTGCATCCTGTCATCCTGTACGAGCTTATCTTGAGAAAAAAGGTTTCTTAAAGTGAACTGTTTTTTGCGCTCAGTCCCACGCTCTGCTTCAAATTAACCAGTTTTGAAGGGCAGAAAAAGCAAGATTGTGATGGGGGGTTGGGATGGAGGGGCACAAATTATTTTATGCTAAAAACAACTCTAACAGCTCTAACAGCTACATTGTAATTGCCAAAAAGACAGTGCAGTAATAGCTTTAATACTTAGCAGAACAAGCCACGCCCTCTGGGAACCTGTGAAATGAGAGGAGATATTAAGTATGAAATATTATATAACTGATGTATCTAAAGACTAAAGAATGAAAATTTGTTAAGTGTTGAGTCTGGAGGATCTAATGTCATTTAATGGAGGGTGAAATGTTTTTTCTTTTTTTTTTTTTACCGATGGATCCATTAATGAAAATGAGTCTTTATTTGTTTAGTTTTGTGTTTTTTTTTATGTTGTTTTTTTTCCCCATAAATTATATGCAAACACAATGGACATGTCCATCACAGCTACCTAACATTTTATTTTTTAGACTCGAACCATCGCGCCAACAGTTGATGAAACAATTTCAACAGCTGGAAGTGGCAGCGTGATTTTCTAAAAAAACAAACAAAAAAAAAAAACAGCTTGCTATGACTCAATTTTTGAATCCAAGTCCTTATGACTCCTTTACAGCTGTATTATTGCATCCATCATAGTTAATACAGAGAACACTAAAACTGATAAATTCTACTTTGAAAATACCACAATAAAACATTTCTGAGCGTGACAATATAATCCTTTCTGTTATATAGTGAAAACACAGAGGGGTGAAAAGGAAGGTTCCTTTACTTCTAATATAATGACCCTAATCATGTTCATAACAACAGAAGAAAAAGAATTGCACTTCTTTGCGATTCACGAATGAACATCTCCTTGACTCTTGCAGAAGCCGGGAATGGATGTGGCCGACGGCTACGTTACCTTTGTCCGTCACTCACAGGACATGCTGAGGGAGAGGGTCAATGAGGAGGTGTACATAGAAAGACTGTTTGATGTAAGTACCTCGACATATCACCGCCTCCAGCTTCGTCTTCAGTGTGATCAGGAGCATCTCGGTAAAGTCACACGTGTAAAATGAACCATTTTTCTGAGCTTTTTAAATAATCAAAGCCGGCTAGATGAGAACAACTTCAGGAATGTGCACGTGCAATGTTTACACGAAGGGGCCGTAAATGTTCTCACAAATTTCATCTTCCATGTTCCAGCTTGAAATGTCTGTTTTGGAAATGGGTGATTGTTAATGAGTGATATCACTGTGGGAGGAACAGTGAAGGACAGAGTGATAGCAAAACAGGAAACCGCATTAAATCAATATTAGACAGTGGCTTAGTTTCCTGACCACATAAACCAAAATATTAACTTTACAGTTACTGGTTATAAACTGTCTGCATTACAATGCAGCCACAGGCAGCACAAATGAACTTGAATGGACTGTTAATGTGAGTGTCAGTGGTATTCGTATCCCCACTGCTACATGTTTGAACACATTTAAGCAAAAATAAATAAATACTACTACGGCTACTACTTCTGCTACTATTACCACTACTCCTACTACTACTACTACTACTACTACCAATGATAATTATAATCATTATCATTATTATTATTGTTGTTGTTGTTATTATTAGTGTTATAACTACAATAAAAAAATGATATTAATCAAAACGGTTATTATTATTATTACTATATTTTAACAACAATAGGAAAAATTAAGTAGGTGACAACCTTTTTGTTTTGACTCTAAAGCAAAAGGCTTGAGTCTGATACAGATGATGATGAGATGTGTATTTTATTACAGTTTACTTGTTGTATAAGATTGTGCTGCTTCTCAAGCACATATGTAGTAAATGTACATTTCTCCTTGTTTCCTCAATTTTAACCAAGTGGTATCACTCTAGGGTCTCATCCAGTCCAGACCTGCCGTCGTCTGCAGAGACTGTCTGTACAAACACACTGGTGTCCTTCTGCATGACTGATTCAAAGCAATCAATTCAAGCTGTAATCGACCTGCCACTCTGTCACGTGACACCGTTTGCCTCAATTAACGCCGATGAGGTCAAGCAACACCAAAACAGAGACCTGATTCTGTGCCTCCTCTTGGTCAGACCTCTGGGTTTCTCCCAATATACGCTAAAACAATCCCTGCTGCCAGATGAGTCGCAGCTCCTTGCCTCTGCAACCCCTTTGTGTCACAGTGTTTGTGTGCAATGTAGCAAGCGCCGGGGCTCCTCGAGGGATTATCCTCACTCTGTTTCCGAGTCTGCAAACAACAGTTAATCAGTTTCAAAAAGAGGCACACAAGATCACTTTGTAAAACGGCTTTGCTCTGTTCATTGCCGGCAGCCTAACAACCGCAGATTCTCAATACCCCTTCATTTATTTTCTCATCGGCCGCTTTGAAAAGAAGCATTAAGACATGAGGTTGGTGAGAGGTCACAGTTGAATAGGCAGAGATGAGGGATAGCTCAATATTTTTTTTTCTAACAAGGTGAAAGAAAACATACCTTGCTCACAAATCCATTTGGATTCACATAACTCAATATTGCCTTCATTAATGCTTCATTCTGGCACAAAACATGTAATTTGAGTTCAACATGTCAACCATCAGTTGTGGTTGACACATTAATCTATTGATGTCGTAGCTAATATCCTCCTTTTATCCAACTATAGGTACTTTTCCACCAGAACTGTGATTTAAATGCTTCTTATTTATTTTCTACTATGCCAGCAGGCCCTCAGTGCACTCTGGTATTATTATTTTTAATTATCGGGGGGGGGGGGGTTGCATCGTCGCAACTTTTGCAATGATGACAAAAGTGACCAATTAAATTGGTAAATTATCAGATGACCAGTCATTTCTTCAAAATTACAATTCAACTTTGAACCAATAGGTGGCGATATAAACACAAATATGTTCCCTCTAGCTACATAAGCTACAAGGAAGGTATGTCTAAGAGTGTTCACAAGTGAAATGATCTGCATTAACCATAGTGGACTGACCATTCATTCATAGAAGAATTGTCAGTTAACTTTCAGATATCTGTGAATATGAAGAGAGAGGGCTGTTTGACCATTGTCTTTATGACAAAAGTATGTATCTGCAAGCCCACATGGGATACGTAATGACACAAAGTACGTATGCAAAAGCCCTCCCAGAACCCATAGGGAACGAATTGAAGTGCCTGTTCAAAAAAAAAAGGATTTCACATGAGAGTCTATGAGAGAACTCAGGGCGATTTCAACGCCCCCCCAAAAAGGGGCGGTTCCCTACAAACTACACTCTGATTTGACATTACATTTAGAGGCAGCTACAATGGTCCAAACTGCTGTAACAGTACTAGAATGTTGTTTTTAAAATACCCTCTTTAGACGTCCTTATAAACCCTGGTAAGGAAAGAACAGCTGTGGAACTGAACCAGCACTCAACCGAAAAGCGTTGCACCTTTGCAATCCCATTGCATTACAGAAAAAGGAGGACCAGTCTAAGGGCTTTTTCTTACTTTTCCTGGTAACATGTTTTCTGAAACACAGCAGGTAGTCAAGAAGTGTCAGTGCTATACTGCTGTGTTTGTTCATTAGTGTTCCATTAAGAAAGATGCCAGGCATCCACTGATCGGCCTCACGATGCATGAAATTGGTTTTAAACCATACCTGAACATCTTTTGTAAAGTATGAACTTTTAGAATAGAAAAGAATGCACCTTTAATCTTCCAATAATGGGAAATTACAATTCATACATTAGAGAGTGGACAGTGCAGTAGAGGTAGTTTGGTTATAAATATTATAAGTTAAAAACAGAAGCATATACAGTATTGGAAATAAAGACAATCGAACATAAAAATTTGGAATAGCTGTTGTTATTGATGTCTGAAAATGAGCGATTTGACAGATTACATTACAAAGGGCAAGGAAGAGGAGGGTTTGGACGGTATGATAATAGCGGCTGAGGCAAGCTGGTCACGCTAATCGGAACCACAACACACAAAACACCGAAAAATAAAGAAAAATCTGTGATCATTCTTGTGGTACAACTTAAAACCGATACTTTAGTAAAGATCTCAAAGTGCATCATGTGGACCGCATGTTGACCTTCACCATGGACCCTTATTGACCCTTGAACCAAAATCATTATACTGTAATTCAATGCGGCAATCACTAAATAATTCAATATATGTATATGTTTTGTTTCTTTTTTTTTGTTTATTTCATCAAATTCATCTGGTAAAGGCTATCCCAGCTGTCATTGGGCCAGAGGCAGAGTTTGACCTAAACCGTTCGACGGTTGACCATAGGGCCACATATAGAGGCTAAGAACCATTTTTTTACTTTTTTCACGGAATGTGGTTGTGGTTGTTGTTGGTTACGCTGCCATCTAGTAATGAGGATGTGTCTAGATGTGACTGGCTAACCCCCTCAGATAAAGGACTGGTGTGAGGACACCCTACAATGCAATGCATGTCAACAGTAATCAAAGATTACTCTGGTAATCTTAGATTGCAAACTTGCTTTTGTCATTCAGTCAGGCGGCCTTACTAAAAAACATGTTTTGGCCCACTGGCCCGCTTAAGCCAAAGTTAAGTCCTCCTCAAACTTAACAGTTCTTGAAGATTTCATCTACTTATTCTGCCTATTTTATTTTGTATTTTCTTCATCCGGACAGACGGCCGTAAAGTCTCTCGGTATCAGAATAATCCCTGCTGCACTGTCAGCATATCCCTACGTTGGACTTTCTCTTAGTGTTCGGAGCACAACTCTTATCGTGCAAACGCATCATATAGTAGCCGCGTAGCTCGCTCATTAGCATTGGAATTCCATGTTAGTTACAGTAGAACCTCCTATTACGAATTCAATTTGTTCTTTTTTTCTCCGTTCGCAAAAAAAATCAGTGTAAATCCCATTGATTCATTTTCCATACCCAAAATATATCTGTTGTCTTTTGAACCTTTCAATGGGTCAAATTGTGGCAAAACTCCAGGCATGATTAAATTAAACCAATTTTGCAATTTTTTTCGTCTTCAGATCAACTACAATTCCTAACTTCTTCTACCACAAGCACTAGAACTTTTTGGGTAACCATAATGAAGGCTAACTTACTGAGAGAAACCGTTATATGAAGGAAACACAATGATGAATCGAGTAAGTTTGTTTGTTTGCGTATTCGTGCACCGAAGGCGTGTTTGTGGACTGGAGGCTTGTTCACAGGTCGATTCCAAATTTGAGCGAAATTGAGCTGATTTTTCATGATTAGCGGTTGACACCTCAACAATAGGGGAGAGATGTGTTTTTATTTTTTTAGACTTGCAAGACTTGTAATTGACACTGGACATGTTGAGTCCTTTGCCTTCATGCACAGCCAACATGATATGACATGTCTTTACCTGGTCGGGCTGTTAATCCACAAAAGGAAATGTTGGTAGGTTGAATTAGATGTAGAAAAAGAGTTTAATCAACAAAATGTCTTAAGTCTGAATCAGTGACCATCCTATTTCCAGCCTTTTTTAAGGGAACTCACAGTCTTGAAACAGTTTATAGAAAAGACATAAACAAAACATGGCACTGTCACTTTACCGCCGCCACACATTGACCAATAAATGCACTGGATTAGGTGAATAACAATGGCCAAAACTTGACACTGCATTTAAAGATAATGTTTATCAACATAAAATGTCCCAAATACTGTATCTTGCCCAGTCGATGGGGACTGGAGTCACCAACTCTGGACTACAGATATCCCAAATTTCAACTTTGACTCACCAGGAGTCAATTTATTTACATTTCTTATTTCTAAAAGCAAAGTTCAGTCATTCTCGATAAAAAAAAAAAAACCTGGCTGCTGAAAATACCTTTGAGTAATCATTTAATTTTACATGCTGTCAATTTCAAAGGGTATAAGGATACAAGTAATGTAATATTACATGCTATGCTCTTACTTTCTCTTCTGTGAAACATTGCCAAATATGCTATTTTAAATACTTTCTATGATAGTCATAGTTTAAAGATGACAACGCTGTCACCCTCTCGTCACGGCTGTGCGTGTTGCCGTTTGCGTGTTTGCGCTCTGCGTACAGTTGTTTCTTTCTGTCTGTGCCATTTTGTTGAATGGAGGGCCTTGAGGTGCAAACTGTCCGCCCTTCCTTTCCGCCGCTCCTGACACGAGTGTCAGGTGATGGATGTTTGCTTGCTTCTGCTGCATCCCGACCCGTTGCTTTGCCATACACCCTGTTTTTTTTTCCTCTGCGAGAGCGCGTTTCTGCCAGGATTAGTCTCGCTGCGGCCTCTTTGTTGTCATTCTCAATCAGCTCTCCCCTTGGCGTTACAGAGGCTGATGAAGGTGTCTCTGTTGTGCTTTTCTTGTCACTCCACCCTTGTTTTTTAGTCACTTCTCTCTCTCCTTTTCGCACATTGAACTGCAACTTGAAGGCTTCACTTCTGCGCTGCTTGCATGTTTGTTTTTACACTTTCAGTTGTTACTGCCGAATCGTACTGGAAAGAGGAGGACGGTCACCGAAACCGATCGGACCCTTTTGTTCTAAAATTACCGTGGGGGATGAAATTGGAAGTGAAAACAACGATTTATGATGTTTGGTACCCGAGCGAAAGGCTTTGGCTCACTAAAAATCGCACTGATTGCTCCTGAAAGGCAAAAATCTGTAGCCACAGTACAAAAGCAATAGAATAAAAATACTTGAAAATAAGTGACAGGCAAAAAGATTGCAATGGCCACCATGTCGGGGACTGTCTTGTGTTTTAGTTTTTCTCCTCCAAGACATTTTTTTCCCCTTTTTTACCTCCTCACTTCAAATATAGAATGTTTTACAAGCTTCATTGCGACTTTCCTCACCTGGAAAACCTTTTTTTGCCTTCCCCGTGAAGGACATTACTTTTTCTTTGTCTTGGGAAACCTCACTCCAGACCCTTTCTGGATGGTTATTTAAGAATAAGAATAAGAACAACTTTATTAATCCCGAAGGAAATTGCAGTGCCAGAGTTACAGAAAATATAACAGTAATAAATAATAAAAGAAAGGCAGAATTAGAAATAAGAATAAACTATAAACTATAAAGTGTCTCAGTGAAACTATAAAGTGTCTTAGTAAGCAGTGATAAAACTGGTAACTGGTAACTCAGACGAGCAGTGTGAAGTCACAAATTCAATTAAGCAGGAGCAATAATGTTATGTTTCTCAAATTGTTAGTAAGAGATTCCTCTGCGACTAGAAGCAGGATTAAGATGTGTGAATATGACACAAAATAATGATCAGACCCTGGACATCACTGACCACTACAGAAAAAAAGTAGAGATTATATTATTGCTTATGTTCCTTTACAGTGACTCAAAGATTTAGCATATATGTACATGAATTAAAATTAAAAAAAAATACATTTTTAAAAAAGTACGTTTTATCTATGAATCTTGGCATTTCATCTTGACTGATAGTAGCTTTATAATGGTTTTTCAGAGGATATTGTTTAAATGATATGTATTGCTGAGACTTTACAAATTATAAGGAATAATTAGAAATAAAGATGATGATTATTATATTATCATTATTATTATTTGTATTAGTAGTAGTAGTAGTAGTAGTTTTTCCAACTCCTAAAAAATTAAATTGTTTAAAATATCTGCTAGATTTTGCTATATTTCATTATAATCGGGGTGGCAAGCCCTGATTAAGGGGAAGCCAAAGGAGGAAGTGAAAGATGAGGAGTTGATGATTCTATTAAAGAAGTCAAGGACAGACTAAAAAAGAAAGAAAGAAGGCAAGAAATAAATGAAAGTAATAACCGTTAATGTATGTTTTCCTAGATCACCAAAGCAGACCCCAGAGTGTGCCTGTGTCTCTGAGTTATGTGTGTGTGTGTGTGTGTGTGTGTGTGTGTGTGTGTGTGTGTGTGTGCTTGTGCGTGTGCGTGCATGCTAGGCTGCACGCACATGTGCGCACGGACATATTTGAGTTGTGGGGGCATCTTCTTAAAATAAGGTCAATATGGACTCCTTTTAATCTTTGCTTTGTTAGACAGCCCCACCCTCCCCTCCCCTTGGGGGCGGCTGAGTTTATTTATCTGTTTGCTCGGTTTCCCCTGGTGAGGATTACAACCTCCATCCCATAGAGGCTCACAACAGGCAGCTCGTAACAGTAAAATATTATTATGTGGCTTATTGGCTGGTGCTCCATCATGGAAATGTTTAAATCCTGGCTTAAGTCCCAGAAGTTAATATTCTTCAGGAGTGATAAATTAGTCAAGATAAGTTGAAAAATAAGTTATTAATACCGTCTTACTGTATGTTTAAGCGATACTTAATGAAGGATAATAATAGTAAAAAAAACTTTCTACTAAATTGGTTTGTGATGGAAAGTTTCCTTTTATACATAATAACAGATGCACTTTTATCAGCTGTTTAAAAAACATCACAATCCCTCACCCTGCACATTCAAAGGCCTTTATCCTTCAAGATATTTACCTTACGTTCCTCCGAATGATCTATTTATTTATTTATTTATTATTATTATTATGCTTATTTTTATATATTTTTTTATTTTATTTCAATTTTTTTCAACTATAGGTTAGATACTAAACTGCATTTTGTACTTCATGTACTTGTACATGCGTAATGACAATAAATCTAATCTAATATCAAATATGTTAATGTGCTGTATGCATCCTAATAAAAAAGGCTGTTTAATGGACAGCGCCAAAACACTTAAGTTAAGGAAAGGTGGTGTTTGAGTTCAAGTAAAGTTTTTTTTTGGTCTGCTGCTTGACTACAACTCTCAGCATTTCCAAAGGCTTCCATCCACGGCGCTGCCATCGTCCGATTCTTATTTCCCATCCACCCGGTCAAGTCTCGGTGTAGCCACACTGTAGTAAACAGCTAAACGGCAAAGCAAATCAAATTGTTTTTTGGGAAAAGCTTTTTTTTCCAATCCGCCCACTGCATAATCCACTCACATTTTCAAGAAAAGACATTTTTACGCTGTTTTCGGTGCCCTTACCCCCCTTGCTCGGACACATTTTTATGCCACTTGACAAGATTAGAGCGAGGAAAATCCCTCAATGGGCCGGACGGTACAATGGGAGTCTCATCAAGTGTGTCACAGCGGTTTACTGTAAAGAGATTCCGCTTCAAATCACATCAACACATGAAGTTTAATTTCACACGTTCTTGTTAAATCTCACTATGAGCAGAAAGCAGCTAGAACAGAACAGGGTATTATTCTATAGGACCCCAGTGGGAAGCCCCCTCCCACACACACTCACCCACACAGCACTTTAGGTGTTTTAGGCGGCTTTCTTCAGAACCAGCAAAGTCATATGCCAGTTTAATTGGGGTTATGACATGAATTTGTATCAAGACGCCTTCAAATGTCAGCAACGTAAGAAGATTATACCACCGTGGCCTCTTAATTTTGAAATATGTGTCAACACTTATAATTTCATGTCTCGAGTGACAGCAGACAGGCCCATATGTGCCCTAATGCCAGTAATGTTAAATAAACAACATCGTCTCAAGAAACGGAGCATAATCTATGACATATTAACAAGTGCTAATACACATGTTCTGACTTAGATTGGTGGGAGGGCTTGCTTGGGCAAGATATTTTTAATTGATATTGACCCATTTCCTAGACATATCCCAATAGGGGGAAGGGAATCCATTTTCGAGAGCTGAAATCAGATTTGCTTTTATTTTCTTCCCAAGTAGGAATCCAATCAGAGTTTATTTTATTTTTATTTTTTTTTTATCACATTTTGTTTAAAATTGAACGGAAGGGCAGGTGCGGTATTGTGATTAGAGATGCATGCAAATCTCTTTCGGGGATGCAAGGTTGATTTTGTATTCTGCCTCAGGTCACAATGCTATAAAGTGTATGCGATTGAAAAAATAGTTTGCATCTATACAAAGAAAACGGCTGTCTAACACCTCTGTAAACAGAAGCTCAACTCCAGAGGGGATCAATTGTTAAATTCTTATCTGCTCCATCAGTGTGAAAGAATAAATTACTTTTCTCTTCATCCAGAACGCTCTTTGTGCCTCTCATATTTAGTATAATACAGAAAAATGAACATAAACCATCCCAATGGGAGACTCAGTTTCCTGACACAAACTGCAGTTATGAGACTAATCTTCTGATACCAAGGGTTGTCCGTATAATCTGAATTTGACGGAGAGTGTGAGTCTGCAGGACACTCCAATAAATCCCAAATGTAAGCGCTGGGACGGGCAGCAACAGGAAACAGCTTGAAAAGCTGGTGAAACCCAACCAATCAGAATGAGACCGAAAGATATAAACTCACCCGGGGGCAGCAAACAGAAAACACATTTGGACAATGATGGTTCTGTCTGTTTCCATTTCATATGAAAAGAGTTTGCTATTTATTTGAAGCTTAATGTGCACGATTACATGGGCACAAAACACTTTTTTCTTGGACGCGAGGCAGAGTTTTGTCTCATGAATCACCTGCTGGTTTTCTCCTTTTCCTCTCCTGTCGACTGAAACTAAAAAAGATGCACGAGACTGCAGTAAAATTCAGCGTTGTAGTGTTGTGGTATCTAGCAGAGGAATGCTCCTGTCGTTTACTCGCAATACATGCAGGAATAGCGATTAATTTTAGCTAATACTTTTTGGCATTTTTGGTCAGCGAGTGTGTTGAACAGCTCGAGGTTGGATCGTGTCTCTTCTCGGATAGAACAGCAGATCAGCCAAAAAAAAGACAGAAAATAGTCAAAGTAAGAGTTTCTTGAGCCCCAGATAACTTTTTCTCAAAACCTACATTGCTTATTGAAAGACAAAGAAATTGTAATCGACATTAGAACATTTGACAATTTCTCTTAAGCTATGGCTCTGATCAATTATCCAAATCTAATTATGAATTTTAATTTTTTTTGTCATTTAATTCATTTAAAAAAGTGGTTTCCCCTCAAACAGTTACATTGCGTTTGCGAGACGACACACTAGGGTTTGGAGTGGTGCACGAGTTTCGCTGACACCGACCCGTGTGTTTGTGTGTATGTGTTATTGGGATAAGGACAAAATTAATTTGGGCCCCCCCCTCGTCGCCTACCCATCCCCCACTCAACGCCCCCTCCTCCCCGGGTTTTAGTTCTTGAAAGAGTGGCTGAAGGGGCCCAGATTAAAACAGATGTGCTCAAATGACTGGAGAGGGGACTTAGCGCGACGCAGGCCGGGGATCATTGATTAAAAAAAGCCATGTCTTTAGCTTGAGCCAAATCCAGCCTCGCACTGATACGCAACCACATGCAGCACCCTCCCCACCGCCACCCCCACCCCCACCCTGCTGCCAGGTTGGGAGGAAGCGGGGCAACAAGGAAGAGGACAGAGTTTGAGTCTTGAGGCAAACCCCCCCTTTGCAATCCCACCCACCTCCCCTGAGGCTGAAGCTGCAGATACAGGGATTACACAGGTCAATTATACACTTAATCTGCCTTTGCCCGGAGGGGGATTAGGAGTATGGCTCATTGATTGATTTGAAGTATTTCCGTTGACCTTGGGTGGTTATCAGATTCACAAGCGTGGCGAAATTGCACTTCTGTGTGACGAACTTTAAACCGCTTTTTAATCGCCACCGCCACTGCTCCTCCCGTCTCGCTCCGCTTTCCCTCTTGCCGGGCGGTTGTGACAGAGCCCCCGAGGGGTCAGGGGTCAGATGGAGTCGCAGATTGAGGGATTTTGGTTGCGGCGGCGACGGCTGCACTTCGGGACACTGCGGACGCATGGCATATAAATTTGTGTTGCTGCGCATGTGTTTGTGTTTGGAGGGCATGGTGATGAGGAGGTGGTGGGGGTCGGCAGCAAGAGGGAATTCCAGCAGGCGACGGGGCCGCCTTCATACCACTTGACGGTTCGGGACGCCTCGGTTACTTCGTCTGGTCATGAACTGCATGACTAACAGCCGTGCCAAGTGAACAATTTAATCAAGACTGAGCTCACGCAACACGCAAACTTAACTCCCGGCCCGTCACATTGCTCAAATGGCTCGGTGATGTGAGCACTGGGTAAATAGGCCAAGTTCCATCACAAGAAACAAATGTATCATTGCCAAGTCTTCTTTTTTTTCAGAAAACACCAAAAACTGAGCCATATGTCAAATAGGGAGTGAAATTAGGCCAACATTCTTCCTTTTTGGCAGAAAAATGACTTTTTAATTTATTTTAAGACCATTATTTATTTTGATAAATTACTTTTATTTTAAGAAGGTGATTACGTAGAAAATTATATTCAGATAATATTATAGCTATAATAGAGTATGTGCTCATTCATAAGATCTTTCAAAATTTTTTCCTTTTTCTTTAAGTTTTGCTTTGCTTTCTTTTCTTTGTTTCTATTTTTCTATTTTATGAAATACTGATGGATAGTTTTTTTCCTTTTTCAATTCTTATGACACTTTTTATGCCACTGTAGAGGGAATATCTTTTGGTAAAAAATTAGATTTGGCGTACTGTTCATGGTGAATTAAGTTAATAAAATTAAAAAAAAAGTGAATTGAATAAAAACATAAAACAAATCGCCCCACATGATAAAATAGAATAATGATTTTTTTTTAAATTTGCAAAAACTTCAATAAGTTGCTTTTAAATGGTAAACATTGATATAACTTGAATTCCCATTCAATCTCTGAAGATGACATTTTCATCTTATAAAATCACAATCTTTTTAATTTTTTGCATTTTTTTTATAACCATTTAGTTCAGTAATCATTTCCAAGCACTCCATGAATAACACAGAAATGACCAGAATCCTGATACCACACCAATAGATTCTAATGAGAAAACAAAATACTGATGTAAATCAAAATTGTGGATTAAATGCCCAACCGTTTGCCGTTTCTGGGAGAAAACAACCAGATGTTTGTCACCCTTCCGTCCACAACAACAACAACCCCGCGCCCCGACTCCTGTTTCTCATGTCTGCCCCATAATCTTCTCTCGGTTGAAATAAAGTAACTGGAAAAGGATTACAAAGCCAATAGGGAGTGAAATAATGGCCGTAGTCGCGGGTCACGATAATAAAAAAAGGCCAGCCGAGCAGGATAGTTTCGACCGACAGTGTGTGACCGCTCAAAACAAAAAGGTTTCACTTGTGTTTAATGAAGTCTGTAAGCAGCTTAGAGTCCTTAATAATTACAGAGCAAGCATTTTGTTTCCCTGCATCGTTTCTTTGGCTGCTAGATCCTCTGAGCATTCCCAGGCTGCATCGGCGGGGAGGAAGCCGCTAAAGACGCTAAAGCCGACATCATCCTGAGAGGAGGGAAATGCAAGTTTAATGGAGCCTTGTCCTTTATCGGGTCCAACTGGGTTATTGATGAGGTCTGGCGGGTGCATTGATCGAGGACCCACATGTCATTTCTAGGGTCTCTATCCCCCTTTTACAGCCCCTTCTTTTAACCCCCTCTTTCGCCCCTCTGCCTGGTTAAAAAAAAAGGGAGGTACGGTGGCATTTGTTTGATTAACTTGTCTGACAAAAGTGACAGCTGCTCACGGGTGTATGTGGATGAGTGGCCCAGCGCCGCTCCCTCTTTGTACATCTGTCAGAGTCGGAGCAGGGCGAGCAGGTTGAAAAGAGACAAATTGGACCCCAAAAAGAAGGCCATTCACCTCCCCTAGACCCCCCTACCACCGGCGCTCCACCCCTCCATCCCATTCAGGTGCTCGGCGGGACCCTCAAGTGCTTGCTGGCTTATTCCATTTTCGCTCCCTCTATAGAGTTCCCTGAGCCCACAAGTGTTTTAGGCTTTTTTTCTACCTTCCTTCAATCCACCCCTAAGCGGCTCTTTGTAAGGAGAATGGCTCACTTTTTCTCAGAGCCCGGAGCTGGCGGCTTTTTTTTTTTCCCTTTTTATTGTCCACCACAGAGCTTTTCTGTTGCTCATTGTGTGTTTACTCAATGACTGGTCGCTGACCGTGATTCCAACTGTTTAGTTCCTCACAACATACTCCCTCCGCGGCCCCTGCGCTCACAGCCCCGAATACGCATCTGTCTTTTCAAAATATATTTGTCCTTGTTTGGAGGAGATTGAGTTGACACTCGTGGGTAGAATTGAGAAGTCTTTTGTAAGAGACGCGGACAGAAAAATGACAAATTCTGGTTATCGTTTACATTCTGCGCTTTGCCCGCTTCAGAGACGAGTCCGTAACCAGCAAGCGGGCTGAAATGGCCATTGATCCTGGTGTGTTGCTCTTTCAGCAGAGCTCGGTCTATGGTTTGCGGTTCGCCTATTGTGTCCTTGGCACAAGCGAAACAGTTTGAGACCTGTTAGCTTCTTGTGTCGAAACTTTGGTCCTACGGAAGCACTCCACTCCACTGCCTCCTCAGACACGTACATTCACCTTTTAGGATGACATACAAGTGCAGGTAATACTTTCACCTTCGGCAAAAGGTCTTCACAGCTCCAAAAATTGGTACATGGGGCAAGATGACTAGAAGTAATGCCCTGAACCAAATCTAACTTGTCGAATATTTTGGGATACAAGATATTGGACCCAGACCAAAGACATGCCTGAAATTGAGGCCATCTTAAGTTGAAAAATGGGACAAGACAGTACCGGGAAGAGTACGTAAACGCCTGGTCTTGGTAAGACATTGTGGTATGACTTTGACAACAGGCTTTAGATGAAGAGTGCAAGAAGATCACAAAACAAAAGGATGGTTTTGTGTAGTTTAGCAGTGGACTGATTATATTACAGTGTCATTGCTAGACATGGAATGAAGCATCCGTTTACTTGGATATTGATATTTGTACCGAAGATACAGAGTGCTCATAAATTACACAACGATTCTCAACGATTTAGTAGTAGGGTACATTGGATGTGATGGATTTTTCATTTTTAATATATAATCTAATTTTTAAGTCACTCTGCATTACTTTTTTGATTTATAGAGATGGTTATGTTTATGAAAAATTATAATCTTATTTTTCAGATTTGTGTCAATGGGCCAAGGTAAAAACTCATCATATGCAGGAAAATGTGCAGGAACCATATGCAGGAAAATGTTTTTATCAATTTAGAATAAAATAAAAATATTTTTTTAAAACAGAAACAAAAAATGTAATAAAAAAGCAGAAAATAAATTTGAAATAATGTATACCCTCACCTTCTTAAGATGATATTTTTGTCAAAATCATTAAATCCACACTATATACACCATGCTCACTTTCTTTTGCAACTTGAAAAATTACATAGGCAATCGCTTTAAGAAAGCACTGGTATCCTGTATATTAGATATCACAACCTATATCCTGATCCTAGCTTGTTTATTTCTGCATTTTGTAACACATATCTGAATAAGGTATGTGGTGTCAATTTGTCAAATCAGGTGTCAGAAAGAAATGGAACTGGGATTAACTACTTCCACCTTCAAACCAGGATTCTCGAACCATGTCTGAGCTGGTTGCCTCCTTCACTCACCCTGCCTTGCACCCGTTTTGACATCAGCGAGTAGACTTGTCTGTGACAACACCTGCATCGTGTGAACACACATACTGACATTCAAAATGAGCTATCAGTGAGCTGTGGGTGACAGCGCTTGGACACACACACACACACACACACACACACACACGCACACGCACACGCACACACACCTCAGTAAAGATTGTGTAGACTGACGCCTGTAAATAATCACAGGCCATTGACATATAAAGCAGCAACATTTCAAAAACTGTCAGTTGTGAATGCAGTTAAAGGATGGTAAGATAGTTATGGTCTAAAGATACATGTTTACCTTTTAACTACTATTTTAGATATATTTACGTTTTTTAAAGTGTTGGTATTGTGAAGAGCAGGAAGCTGTGTCGCTCTCTCCTCCCCATTTATGCCTCCTGCTAGTTCTTCTTGTTTCTTTCCCCCTGCCTCACGCCAGTGACAGATTTTGTTGGATTCCATATTCGTGATTCCAGTGAAAGGCGACGACACTCCTTATTGGGAAAAACTTTCCTTTGGTCCGTCGCCTCAAGTTCAACTTCCATTGAATTTTTCATGCACGTTGACCTACCCCTCAATGATAGATGCTTCCAGAGATTGTCTTAGATGCTACTTTACCGGGGAAGCAGTGCAGGGTTTGGGTTCTCAACTTCCCTGCTCATTATTGACATATACGGCCTCAGCCAAAGGGGATGAAATCACCTCAGTGTGAGACCCCAAGCCCCATTAGCCTCGTGTGAAAATGCTCTCCTAGGGTCGAGCTCGGACTTGCTGCTGATCTGCCAGGTTGAAGGGGCTGAAGGGTTGGTGCAGAGAGTGTGTGTTAGGAGGTTTGGGGGGGCTGAAGGGCTTCCTACCTACTGTGTGAGTTACTATGGTAATTGAGTGTGTCCCATCAATGGCCCGTCTCTGCTGGGCTGGTGAGTGAGGCAAGAATAGGCCAGCGGTGTGCTCTGAAAAGCAGAGCAGGTAGGATTAGACCGGTCCATTGTCAGAGGTGCATAATGTCTTGCAGTCAAACTTAAAGCCCCCGCCCCCGCCAACTGTATCCTTATTTGTTTAAATTTGTCTGTGTGTGCACATATGAGGCCATGTGTGTATAGATGTGTATGTGTGTGCATTAATGGGAGTGGGGGGGGATTGTGTTGCTTTACAGAGTTGCGCTGCTTTCCTTTTCCCTCACAAGGAAACCTGTCACTTGACATTAGTGTTGCCACACCAGCAATCATCATTCCATGCCTCCTGCTAATTGTAGACACAGCTGGGTCTCAGCAGGACATGCTCTCTCTCTCTCTCTCTCTCTCTCTCTCTCTCTCTCTCTCTCTTTCTCTCACTCACACACACACACACACACACACACACACACTCAAAGCCAACATAGTTCGGCTTCGTATAGCAACAACAATACAGACTTCAAATGTGTTCTGCAATGAGAAAAAGCCTTGGCAAGCGTTTGAAGCCGACAAATGTCTGATAACAACTGAATTACTATTTCGTTCTGTATTTCTGTATATATATATATATATATATATATATAAATTATGTTTTCTTTTAAAATTACAGTATAATAAGTATAATAATCAATTTTATTATTTTTCATCATAATTACTGCCTTGTCAAGCATTTGATGTGGACTAATGTATGGTAACAACTGCATTATTATTTCTTTCTGTATTTCTGTACGTATATATATAATATACAAACATATGCATACATATAAAAATATATGTAATAATACATATTAAAATGGCATTTTAGATAAATGTAAATTGATGTATATATATATATATATATATATATGCATTCAAAATTATGTATATTCAGCAGTTATGTTTATTATATTAATTTTGATGTTTTTTGTACATTCTGGAAATGCACCTGTTTGACCCTAAAGCAGCCCTGGCATGTTGGTGACCAAGTCTGCTGGTGGTTTGAGTAGCTGGTGGCAGCTTGTGGAAGAAAATGGAAAGATGAAGAACAAATGTAAATATAAGACAAATATGCTCAGAATCCATCCCTGCCACTCTGAAATGATGATCAGTTTTTTACACAGGGGAGACATATAGAGACTCAGAAGCTGTATACATACTACACATATACATACATATATATATATATATATATATATACATATAAACAAAAACACTGAAATCTAACACCACATACACATTCCTCTGAACATCAGTAAAGACTGCACTTTTAAAAATGAATATTCATGAATTCAACCTTACTCAATAATACATGGTTATTAATGTGTCATTGCTATGTTACTGATATTATTTGCAGCCAAACTGGGTGTTTACCTGTTGCTGGGTTCGGATTCAGACCTGTTACATTTTGGAAACAGGTGAAGCCTCTCATTCCAGCCCGCTGTTGGTTTGATTTTCTGGAAACTCCCAACTTTGACATTGACAGACCTGCTTTTGGCAACTTTCCGTGGCGTAATAATCTCTGTAACACTCCTCTCCCGTATTCCTTATCTCCCGATTGATGGTCAATTGCCTCACTGCCGCTAATCCCTTCCTGTTTTCACTGGACCTAGGGCCTGTCTCCATTACGGACTAATTGAATTAATAAACTTTTCTCCTTGCATCCTCTCCAGCCTGACTTCATCCCCCGCTGATGTCAATTGTTTCCGCATCGAAATACTCCAACTATAATAATACTCAATATGGACTTATCACAGTGTCACTTGACCCCCTCGGTGAAATTGCTTCAAGTGGTGTTTTGTGTCCCCTTTCCGTGTTTAGCGTTGCCACCTCTCACACACACCACTTGAAACGACAATTTAAAAAAACTGAGTAAAGCGCTTACAAAACTCTGGATTTATATTTCAGCCAGGCGCCGAAAGCCAACAACATGGCGTCACCTGACAATAAGTTCAGCTCCTGAAATATTCCCCTTTCAGCCCGGAGAACCAACCAAAGACCATTTACCGCACACATACTCACACACATACTCACACACATACACACACACACAAACACTGGAGTGGCAGCAGAGGCAGAAAGAGGCAGAGTTCCCTGGTTCCTTGTAATCCCTGTGTACCCCCTGCAGCGAGGCCCCTCCTCTGCCCCAACATTCCTGGCTCTCAGCGGCACAAAAGCTCGTGAGCAGCCCTCAAAGGAGGGCCTCTGACCTTACAAATTGCTTGGCTTTTTTTGGGAGCGCGGTATATTGTCTGTGTATGAATGCCTTTTCAGTCCCCTTTTACTCACACGCACTTTTACACGACAAATAATCTGAGGGTTCGACACACACAGATGCGACACAGAGATCGGATTTGTACAGCGCGAACTTTAAACAACCGCATTGAATCTAATATACCCGGACCGTAACGCACTGTTGTCCGATTGTGTAATCCCGTGAAAACACTTTTAGAATCATGATACATATATGATACGTATATATTATTAGGCAACAGCAATGACATGACACACATCGAATAACTTTGTTATTTCCTTATGACTGGCATTTTTTTCTTTAAAATTTCCATGCCATTGGCCCTTGCATTTAAGCATTTTTTCATCATTATTATCATGGTTCTCCCCGTAAATGTTATTTTTTTTAATTTGTTTATGTCTTTATTTTTCCTGTTTTGTTTTTCTTTTTGTTCTTCTGTCAAATTCTTCTGTTAAATTCTGTCTTTTTTCACATTTTTTTTTTCTTGTACACAGAAATAAGTCCAAAATTAAACATCAGGGTAAAAACTATCCCTTGAAATACTTGTTAATAATGAATAAATTAACTGACTATGTCAAGAGCTGTTTTTGACTGATGTCATTGATGAAATAATAACTCAGTCAACGAGACTTTCACTTTCACTTATTTCACAATAGTAATGATAATAATAGTAATCATGATACATGTGATTATTTTACAGAATAATGCCGAATCTCAACCCCAATAATAAATATATGCAAATATCTAATTCATATCTAATATGTCTTCTCTTATTTTATAAAATAGGAAAAAGGACACCGTTCGTTGTTCTCGTTCATCCCGAGTCCATAACCACAGAGGCTGGGTATTTAATCATAGATCTCATTACACTTGTGATAGGATGTTAATTTGTCACTATGATCTAAAAGTACCACCTTTACGCAGAGCGTTGATTCTTTTATTTCTTTTATTTTCTTCCTCATACGAACATTCAACAGAGGAGAATCCTTCCATTTCTGAGATGAATAATTGACCATCTTGCGCCTCAACGTTCCCATTCCAGGCCCCTAATACTTCCGGCGACGATCTTACCGTCTGCCCTACATCTTTGTCGTCTTTGCACGGCACCGCAGAGCAAATACATGCAAAAAGGTCACGAAGGAGGTGGGTTGCTCAAGGGGTGTGCCATTTTTTTGCATCAAATCCTGCTGCTGGCAGTCGTGCCACCCACCCACCCCAAAACCCACCACAACCAAATGCCATGTGAAGACCTGGGTGTGAACCTTGGTTTTTCGAGGCGAGGTTTGTGTGCGCGTGGCGACGGCGGTGGGCTGTTCTCCGGGACGGGTGGCTTGGTGTCAGATCGGGGCAGGAGGTCGCTCGGTCTCCGCGGCTCTCGCTTGGAGGGAAGGGTGAAGGACCAGCAGATGTGTGTGTGTGCGCGTGTGAGATTGTGTGTGGTGTGCACTTGTCGCCTGTGTATAGGTAGGGGCTCATCGTCAAGTCGCGAGGTGACAAAACACACGAAAGTACACACGCGCAGATATCCCCGGTTGAAGGAATGGAAGTCCTTCCTTCAGATGGAACTCGTTAGATTGTCACAGATTTGATCTGTGTCGGGTTATGGCATTATGTATTCAGAGCCATATTACGCTTGTTTTGGCTGTCTGAGGGTGCAAGCTCCCCGCTGATCCCCACACAGCCTTAAAAAGAGAGCTCGGGCGAATTTGTATGTACCGATTTTTCTTTTTTTAATCCCTGCCAAAAGGAACAAAGCAAGTCACTGTTCATTTAAAAGCTCTGAGACGCTTTCAACTTTGTCAACATGCGGAAACCACAACTTCCTAATCCTTGTTGCAAAAAAAAAAAAAAGGGTTATCACCTAGTCTGGATGTCCTGAAGTGCAATGGGGGCTTTCGCATGTAGTCTTTTTGAAAAAAAAAAAAAAAAAGGATCTGAGATAGTTCAGCTCGACGTGACGTGTCAGAGAGGGTGAAAAGATCACTCCGCAAATGGTGTAAAGAGTACCATTTGGAGTGGAAGAAGAAAAAGAACCAGCTTTCTCTGTTTCGACTGAAAGCGAATCATAGGGAAGAATATTAAACAGCACTTGTCTAATTTAATATGTATTGTTATGTGCATTGTTTTTGTCACAAAAAGAGGATAAGAAAAGGTGGTCACTGACATTTTTTGTCTATTCGGACAGAAACTGATTTCCTGTCAGGAAACTTTCTGAAAGATTGGCCTCCAAGTAACCGAGTGTCTAATCACAGTTCCATACACACATTGGACTCTACATCCCATATTTTACGCATTAAGTCACAAGGTTAACTGTTTACATTTTGTTTTTGTTTTTTTGTTTTTTTTTCGGTTTGTTTGTTTTTGATCAAGTTTGTCTGATCAAGGTTGGGTAGGAGTATTTGGATTTAGAAAAAAAATAGTTTCTCTTAAAAGAAAAATTCTTGCAGCGTGGAAGAATAAGTAAACGTGAATGAAACATGGGTAACAACATTTTTCCCATAGTTCCAAGGATGCAATGCAGCCATGGCCACTTTTGTTACTTTCAAGAAACATTTAAAATTCTACGATTTAACCATCAGGAGCCACATATGTCATATATGTAGGATTGTGTGGACATCTACACGCCTTAGGCAAGACCCCTCCCTCCCATCCCCCCAATTGCTCCCGATAGTCTGGTTAGCGCCTTGCATGGCAGCTCTGCACCCATCGGTGTCTGTGTGTGTTTGTGTATTTGTGTGTGTGTGTGTGTGTGTCTGTGTGTGTGTGTGGGAATGGATGAACATAAGCGTTTCAAAACTGCAAGGAGACGGAAGTGCTGTATAAGTGGAAAGGAACTTTTACCGTGTCTTTGCTTTAGTTTTTGCTGATTAATGTGTTTTTGAAGACAAAATGTTTTTAGCAGTTACCACTATTTAGCACACATGTACACACCCACACACACACACCCACACACACACACACACACACACACACACATACATACACATACACATAGCTCAATACTCCCAGTGCAGATTGTGTTAACTATAATCCCAATGAGCCTTATACCCTATTTCATGGAGTTTATATGGGTTTTTCCTATATATAACTTATACCATTAGGCAGTTTATGTTTATTTTACCATGCCATTCAACATATCAACATATTGAGATTTTAACTCACCGATCAAAATCAGCCAGTAGATGTATACAAATACAGCCAAGACACAATGGTGAGGATGTGTAGTTTTAAACTATCCATGCATCATGACAAAGATATGGAAAAAACTTGGGGAAAACTATAATCTCAAACTGATCACATCTAAAGATGCGATTTTGGAGGTTTGAGTCTTTTTGTAAAGACTGGGAATCTTACAGGGTCACTATTTATAGGACTACAACTAGATTCTCTCAGCATTTTTTTCCAACTATGCAGTGTTTCCCCCGGGTATCTGCAGAGCCTCTGCTATTTGAGTCCATCACATTTCCTGCTGCGCTCCGTCATGATGTGTTGGAGAGTTGAGATAGTATAAGCTGTTCTGCCACAGCTTCACCAAATGTTCTTTTTTTTGGATGGTCCATATTGATCAGGATATCTTTCGCCGTTCCCATTCATCCATACTATTGGTTGTTGATTGTGTAACGTCACCATAAAGACTGAGGGACCTGTGGTGCTGCATGATTCTTTTAATTGTTTTAACTAACTTTTTAGTGGTGTACTGTAATTTTCGGGCTTTTGAGCACACCTTAATGTAAACCACACCTACTAAATTTTAAGATAAAATAAAAGTACATTAAAAAATTGTGTGTAAGCTGCAAGTCTCCATCTTTTACTTTTAATTATATAAGTACTGTAAATTTAAACAGAATTTTTTTATTTACTTTTAATTATATAAGTACCATAAATCCTTTTCTCCCCACAGTGCCTGTAATACATCTGATTAAAAAAATAAAAAATACAGTAGCCTACCAGGAAAAGTAATCGATCGCTATCTTCATCTTTATGCTGCAAACTAAAACCACTAAACTAGTCTTTTTCAGTGTTGAAATTAAACCTCAGAATTCTTCCGTCACACACTTCCTTGGTCTCCTTTGTGGTCGCTCTCAATGTGTCTTGTGTAAACCACACACTTGTTCTGCGCCGTCTATGTGTAATTTCATTGATCCAATGTGACGAGGCATGTTCTTTGGCAGCCTGTAGCTCAGTAGCCTGTAAAAATCTATACATTTTCGGCATTGTTGTTTAGTGTTCAACATGCGTGAAAAAAGTAGCGGCTATTCATCCAAAAATTACAGTATTTACCAAACACATTTCTCAAGTCCGCAGTTGTGAATTTTCTGACATGTCTGAATACAACTGCTCCTGTCCGGAAGCTGTAGAGAGAGATGTGGAGGGATGGGCAGGGTTTTAAAGCCCACCTGCTGTGACACATGCGCGCCGTTCTGCAGAGCAGTGCCATTGGAACGGCTGGAAAAAATGAACAGCTGTGCACCCAATTGTGCATGCCGTTTCAATCGCAGAGCCCATCTATAAGATTACTTTCTCTGACTCTGCTTAAGAATGATCTCGACGAGACATTCATTACTGGTTTCACCAATAATTCTACTCGCTGTTATTTCAATGCTGTCACAATGGAAAAAATTCGGAATGATATAGGGAGGATTCATTTTTTTTTTCATATTATCATATTTAAATAGACAATGGCCCTTTATCTTGAAGGCAAGAAACATTTGCCGTATAAACTTTGTTTGATTTTTCAATATTTATGATCAGAGCTGACTACGCAATGTGGCGCCTTGGGTGAGATTTACATGGTGCCACCTGCCATGAGCAATTTAAAATCCTGAAATCCTGTTGATAAGAGTTAGGGTAAGGGTTGGTGAATAAGTGAACAAATAATAATGATAGTTGTGAAACTTTTTTAAATACAACATGGGGTCACGTTAATAAATTTGCCACTTATTTGGTGTTATCATTTGTATGACTATTAATCGGGCATTAGTTTACATTTGAATCAATGCAAGCTTTTCCATTTGAATAATAATGACTATTTCTAATTTAATTGTATCAAAAGTGATTTATTTTTCCTGATTTTGAGGCCACGACGCCCTTAACATTTGCCATTAACTATTGTATTTGCTATATCATAATAGTGAAAGGAGCTCGAGAATATCAGAACTGATATTTTTTTAGTAAAACAAACAATCCTTAATTCACAGTGGTCACGTCAGCTATCAGTGCATGATGGGAATTGATGCAGCGATATTTAAATGATCTGAGATCGGTCGTGAAAGTGCAAGTCCAAACTTTCAAAAACATCTTCTAGACACTTCTATATTCCCCCATCTAATTAAGGGAACAGTTTAGTGGAGTGCGTTTGGCATCATTTTGCCAAAATATTCTAAATTCAGCAGATGATGGTGATAACGATCACCAAATTGAACAATCTGCCCAGATTCATTAAGAGGTGTTGGTATCATCTTGTGAAATTGTTTTAATATTGACACTTTGGCAACCAATCTTAGCAACGGCTGATTTGAGATAGTTTGGAAGAATTCTGAAGGCTTCTTAATTGGAAGTTTAGAGTATTTTCCCCCTTTCCTACCAAGCGTTTCAACTGGACACATTAGTCAGGACGCATCGTTAGTAACTTTCTTTTATTCCCCTTACAATGAAACAAACAGTACATTCAAACTGGCATTGAAAAGATCTAAAAGTCGACAAAAATCACAGGCATTATGTGTAGACAAGATGTCCCCGACAGACCTCCCAAATGCCAGCGATGGCAGCAATAAGGCGTTTGATATAACTGCCAAGCCTCCTTTTTCGACATAAAACGAAGAGAACGACACAAAATGGCTGTTGCAAAAGTGGCGGTAGATGATGGGAGCTGTGCGGAACAGTCTGAAGAGGATGGAGGAGTGAAGGAGTTGACGACGAGAGGGGGAGCAGCCAGGCAGTGGATCAGTCACTCCAGGCCTGGCCTCTCGGTGGGGGGTTGTGCTCGGGGCGAGATCACAGGCCTGCTGCCACGCCGAAGCCTTCACAGGCACACAGCGACAGATAGGAGGCTGTTGGCATCGGGTCATCTCACTGATTCACCCCAGCCATCCTTGATCTCACCCGTCTTCCTCTTAGCGAGCTTGACCTGCTCATTTCCTCCTCTTCAACCTTGGCAGCCAATCGGACGGTGTTTTTTTTTCTTTTTTTTTTTTTTTTTTTTTTTTTTGGTCTTTCGGTCCTGGGAGCTGATCCAAAGATTCTTGTTGCTCACGAACTATGACAAAAGACGCACAAACTAATACCCAAAACAATGGAACCGCTTGTGTCCTCAGTCCTTGCTTACTTCCGGCGGAGGAAAAAAAAAAACATGGTTATAGCACTCGGCCGAGGAGTGAATGAGCTGCAGGCTGTTTGCGTGTTTGTTGACGACTTCATTGAAAATTGTTGTAGAAGCGCTGATTACATTGGCCCGGAGTTGTGACGTAGATCGAACGATAGGTTGTCGAGCATGTCAAGTCCAGGAATAATTCCAACTGGCACAAAGGTTTACTTTAAAAAAATATACTTTATATAATACTTTAATATAATACTTTATATTAAATATACTTTAATACAATTTAAGAAAATGTAAAAAAAAAAGGCTCATCAAAACAATGACCACAATTGGTTGCATTTCTTTTATATAGTGACGTTTCTGGACAGCTGGTAAATTGATCCTTAAAACCTGTGTGCATGTCAACTAAATTGTTTTCAAGGTTTAGGGGAAAAGAAAAAAAAAAGTTGCGTTGTCATGTAGAAAGCTAATGAAATGTCCCTTTGTCTCAAAAAACTGGAAAAACAAAAAAATGTTTAAGTTATCAATGTTAAATCTGAGTGACGATAAGATCATCACTGACTTGTTAGAAACTGTGATTCAAATTAATGTCAAATCAATAAGAAGGCATCTCTGCTGCTGTGAATGTCTGGGTCTGGATCAGGACTTGAAGGATTCCCGTCAGTTGGCAAGCCAAGGAAAACTTGATGGGAATATAAAAAAACCCAAAACGCACCAGATCTACTTTGTGCAAGTTGCACATCACTCGATGGCATCTTGTATCTCCCAAATACACTAAAAATCCCCTTTGTCTCCGTTCCTCTCCAGACCCCCATCCATTTTGCCATGACCCTGACTGTTGAAAGTCAGTCTGCTTGTATTAGTATCAGCCTGTGCTCATCATTATACATCAATTAGACTGACAACAGCCAGCCCCCACGGAGGAACATCTGAAGCCTCTCGGCTGCTTTTCCCACTGAGCTTCACCGAGGTTACTGTACAGAAGGCTGGTCTAAATACAGCGGTGAAGAATTTCAAGGTTCTTCAATAACTGTGGATGCAATGTAGGCTTTTAAATGTGTGGATGAAGCAATTCCTGCAGCATCAGAACACCGGTGCTCCAAGATGAGGAAACATAGCATAGAAATGAGGTACAGAGATGTGATGTAAGAGCCGTATGGCTGCAGTTTTGATTAAAAAAAATGTGATTTTTTTTTTTTTTTTTTTTTTTTGCTTGAAACCCATTTCTTGCTTTCTTATGTGCAAATTCCCTCCCTGTAAAAATAATTGTATTTTTACCAATCCCTCATAAGAGCTGAACCAGGAAGTGAGATTCAGTATCTGTTTTTTCTTTTCTTTTTTTTCTAAAAAGATATTAAATATCATTTGACATTATTTGATTTCATGATGAGAACAAGAAAAGAACAGGAATATATTCCTGCAATTCTCCATGGTCTGCCAGAGACACTTCCGCCACTACATGTTGATCCTCACTAACGCAGTGTCATGATATATCTGAACTTGATTTAGGAACGCGCTTGCTGCCATTTACAATCAAGAGACAAACATGTGTTCCCCATTTAAAAGAGACTGCAGCCAAAGTCAACAGAGCTTGGAACATAGTAAACTGACACCTAAAAGATTTGCTTCATTGCCCAGTGCCCATAGCCGTGTCACCACAAGGCCGTCTCAGAATATGCTGATGTTTGCCAAGAGCATCCCGAAGCTTTCCTCTTTATTAGGATTCTCATTAACCGATGCCTGATTGGCTGCCGGGTCCTCCCGAGGTCCATACTTAAATAGATCAGAAGCCTTTGGGGAATATCTGACGGGGTCCCACATGACAAGAAGAGAAACTGATTTCCTGAACTTAGGCGAGACTTTGTTTTGTGCCATGCGCAAAACCAACGAGCGATGATGCTGATGTTTCCTCTGTTTGTGTGTGTTTTGTTTGCAGCAATGGTACACCAGCAGTATGAACCTCATCGGGACGTGGCTGACCGATCGCATGGACCTGCAACTCCATGTCTATCAGTTGAAGATTCTCATCAGAGTTGTCAAGGTGTAGTATAACATAAACATGAACATAAAAAGTAAAAAAGAGAAGATGTATATATATAATGTAATGTAATGTAATGTTATATATATATATAACATTACATTACATTGTACAAACAATTCAAACAATTCATATATATATATATATATATATATAATAACATTACAAACAGGTTGTACCCTCTCGTCATTTGCTGGCAAAAGGGTGCCTAAAACGATGCCTAGAAAAAAAAAAGACACATATATATATATATATAATTTGTATTCATGCATTGTCATTATATAACCAAAAAGGAGTAAAGAATATATATATATATATATATATATATACGTGTATACACAATTTATGTCTGAATTCAGACTTGAGGAAAAAGATGTCATATGAATAACTCAAAACTTACAGCAGCAATTAATTCACCCAGCAATATTTATTTTATCTCAAATTTATTGGTGAGTCACACTGTATTTAATTTATGTGGTTTAGGAGTTAAACTTTAAGCACTTTATTTATTGTGCTCTGTCACAGTTGCGAATGAATTGTTTGTACACGTTACGAAAACTCAACCACAATGTGTGTTGACATACCAGCTGACTGTAAACAACTTCCTAATTCCATCAAGAATCAACATTATGTCATATCCAGTTTGGATCAATTCTGATAGAAACCAATAAAAATTCCTGGTTCATACCACTGACGTTTTCGCAACATGGCTCTCTCAGGTGTAAACCTAAAGGAATAGCAGGTGGCGACCTATTTAATCAGTGAGGGAGTCGCCTTGATTCGAAGTGGCACCCTGATTCATGGTGCCATATCCTCCTGAAGAATTCTGCTAATTCTGCGTAGAGGACTGAAGCAGGCACTGGATTGTATGATTCTCGAGGGAACCAAAATATGCACGTGGTGCTTCAGTCGACGACTTTGCCCCATAACCTGATGATTTTGCCAAAAGAACTTGACCTTGTGTGTCCTCTTGACCTCAGGTGCATGAAAGGCAAGTGAGGTCAGTCTTCTAGCTGTAGACACAATGCACTTTACTGATATTAGATTCCCAGAAACATCAGTAAAGTCATTTGCAGGAGGTTGAGGGGCATTCAGGCAGGAATAACAAAATCTTTAGATTGAACCTTCAAAAGTGCCCTTAGGATCTGTGTTGGCCCCAAATATCCATGTGCTAGCAAAGCATAAACACAAAATGTCCAAACGATCCATTCAGATTTGTCAATAAATGTGTATGATTTTTATTTATCTTTTTAAATTTCAAACACCTTTGTGATCCCTGCAATGCTGATGTGTTCTTTTTGGTTTTGATTTTATGATTCATTCTTCAGAAAAAATACCGTGACTTCCGCCTTCAGGGGGTGCTGGACTCCACCTTAAACAGTAAGATGTACGAGACAGTGAGAAATCGTCTGACCTTGGAAGAAGCCACCGCCTCAGTGAGGGAAGGGGGGATGCAAGGCATTTCCATGAGGGACAGTGAAGAAGAGGACAATGATAACTGAAACCTCAGGGCACGGAAACTCCGCACGTGCCCGAGCGTTTTCAGAGGTCTCGCAGTTAACTGCCTTCGAACCCGTGTAGCCTGTTTCCAAGAGGTCAAACTACATTGGCCCAGCTGTCACTTGTTCCATCCATCACTTGTTCAATTTGTTTTTCGTTTTGGCAATTTTTTCTTTCAGGTAATACGTCAATGAAGTTTGTGTCACGCAAGATGTGAACCCATCCTTACAATATTCGACTTGAAATCTGTGTTCTGGAAACTCCCACGTTCCTTCACGGCAAAGCGGTGAAAGAGCCATCCAGTTACATTGGTGATTTTGATTTGGTACATCTGGAGCTCATATTTTGAAGGCATGAAGACTTGTTTTTGTTTTCCTCTCCAGCATCTCTATAAGGGGGCGGTCTGAGTTTTCTTGTTCACACTTAAAAATGTACATGAGAGATATTTTAGGAGAACTTTGAAGTTGTTGGGTGAATCAATCTACTGTTCTGTGGTTGCAAGTGAAGTAGTGTCTTGCATCCTCCCACCAAATGCATGATCTATGTTTTACTGTTGGATATTAACGCATCAGAAAAAAAGCCACAAATATAGTTACTTCAAAAGTGACAGGTCCAAACACAACCTTATCCGATATGTTTTCAAGCATATGTGGCTGACCATTAGCTCCCAACTGCTGTGTAAGAGCAAGGTAATGACTGTATGTATACGCCACGCTAAAACCGTGTAGTGCTACTGTTACCTTTCTGTAAAGAGTGTAAAAATGGTCTCTACTTTACTTCCTTCACTGGAACTGTCGCGTTTCTCATTCATATACAAAAAACGCCCGTTTGCACTGACCGTACGGTGACAAAGCGTCGATAAAACAAGAAATAGCGAATTACTGTTTTCAGAAACGTAGCTAGTATCAACTTGATACAGTTAGAGCTTGTCAATAGCTGTGCAGTCTTGCACCCTTTGTATTTCTATTCCAAGATTCTAGGTTATAGAGGTTTAAACTCCCGGTTTCATTGTGTGACCTGGATGTGTGTTTGTTACACCGTGCAGTCATCCATTATAAGAAATATTATTTTATGACCCTTATTTTATACTTGGCAAAAGCGATGTTCGGCACCTTCCGTGTGCGATGTTAGCCGAATCAGTTCAAAGGAAGTTTAAAAAATGTCAAATACGTGTTAGTGTAAGTGGGGCAAGCCTGGTTCACTTCCAGTTGACGTTAGTGTTTTTCTCACGAGGGAATTCTTACGAAACCCATTTAATTCTGCATCTGGCAGTCTCGATCGAGTGGTTCTCAAAATCGTTATTTTGTTGATCCAAAGATACTCCAAGACATTATCTGGGCTTAAATCTAACTTTTGGGCCTTGCAGTAACCTTAAGTCTGATCATGACCACAGCCCCTACTCACAAACTGTCGATTTTCTCCTCGATAATACACAGACGGGTCTTTTTTTGATGGAAGTTGGAAGTTTGGCATACAGTCGGTTCTCAAAATGGAATTACAGACAGTCGGAATTTCACTGGTATAGGCAAAGACAACATGCTAGCATTATCACAGAAAATTAACTTTTGTGATAATAACTCCGCATTCAATTGAAAAAGTAACAATGACAATAAAATGGAAATTACACAACAAAAGCTGCATCGAGATTATCTCAGTCATCAATAGATCTAAATTCTGGAGTCAAAATGACGATGACAGTGGAAAGATAATTATTAGATAATTATATAAATTTTATAGATTGAAATGCCCGAAATGTCACATTGAATCGATCAGATGATTCTTAGAGTTGAGAGACTCATTGTATGCTATCATATCATCAATTCCAGGTGTTGTGAAATGAATTTATATACTTTTGTTACCTTAAATTTTCAATTGTCAGTATGGGAACAACATAAAATCAACATGAAATTGACCTCTACGAAGCAAGAATATGACAGTTTGTCAAAAATTAATTGTCCAAAAATTGCCCAATAAATTTGTGGATAAAATATGCTTATAAACATGTGTGAGGAAGACAATATGACGACATTGTGTCCTAGCTCCGATGCTCATTACAAAACATTTCATACTATGGAAATATTGTAATGTTACACCAAGTTCTCCATTATGAAGAAATTCTTTCATTTCAAGAATTCTCTTTTTCAAGAAAAAAGGGACACCAGTAATGAGACGGTCAGATGCCCTCAGATAATTCACTGTCTCTTTATCATCATCATCTTATCTATTGTTAAAATACCAGAATGCTGACTTTCCCATCAATCCAACAAGTCTACTATATTTCTTCATTGAGGCAATACTTGAGTAATTAGCTTCTATTTTACTTATGCACAGCGTTTATTTCTTTATTCTAAACTTTCTATCAATGGACAGTTTGAGATAGACAAGGAAAAAAAATGTATTAAAATACCAAAATTAAGGCCATTATATAAGTGTGAATAAAGTCACAGTGGCTATTGAGAGAGAGAAGCAGAGTCTTAAAAAAGGAATGCAGAGCGCTTTGTGAAGTTACAATTTCATTTCAGCAAACAAAGTTTGTGGTTGCAAATCTGTGCATTTGACAATAATCTGGTCTGATGGGAATAAAATCCAACACTACAGTAAAAAAGAAAGGAATTGTGAAAAAAAAATGTACGTGAGGACATCATCTCTAGGAAATTACAACTTTATCATAGAAATAAAGTGTTATTATAAATATATATATATACATATATTAAAGCATTATATAAATATATGGGTGAGGATCATATTTAATTTTTTTTTCTCCCTCCCTCAACATGCCACCAATTCCCCCTATAGTTTTCCGCTCTTCCAATTTTACAACAAATATATTGGTTTAGTTAAATATCAGAAGTGGCTATTCCCTCGTTTCCCTGTCCTTCACTTCAGGGTGATGGGGCTCATCTTTCTCCGTGGGATGGACAACAGGGATTGAAATCTGTCTGTACTTTTCTCCTGTGCAAGTTGTCTGTACTAGAGCTACGTTGCTCTCTTGTGTGCAATTACTGCATGTATTCACTCCCCGGTGTTCTTGCTCCCTGCGTGACGTTTCCAGTGGGTCCGTTGTTCTTCTGCCCTTGAGCGGAGCACTCAGACACCGAGAATATTTGAATAAAAGGTGAACCAAAAGCACTTTATCGCATGGCTTATTGGAGATGGGGCTATTGAGATGATACTGATTGTATTATTCCTGTTCAGAAAAAAAGCACCACTCAGATTGGATAGGCTGCAAAAAATACATATTTGTTAATCCCATGCCCTGGCCCCACCCCTCCAGTGAAGCATTTCTTAAGAAAAGTCTGAGATTAATGCTGCAGATTAAAGCATCAGTCATCTTGAGAGTTGATATTATCCTCCAGAAGGAGATTTGGACAAAAAAAAAAAAGATTGTTGTGTGAAATCAAATCAAGAGGCCCAAGATGCAAGTTAAGACTGATGACTGATGTCGAGAGGATTAGATATAATATAGTCCCAAATTAAAAGAAGACAAGATAATTTCAAATTATTGTACAGGGTGGGGGTGGAAGGGGTTTTTTCAAATCCTTCTTAGAAGAGAGGAAAAGAAAGAGGTTTTCAGACAAGCCTGTGGGACATCAACCTACTTCTTAAATATGCACTAAATTCTAAGATGAGAACAATGACATGCACAAAAAAAGCATTTCTATCTATCTATCTATCTATCTATCTATCTATCTATCTATCTATCTATCTATCTATCTATCTATCTATCTATCTATCTATCTGTCTGTCTGTCTGTCTGTCTGTCTGTCTGTCTATCTAGATCTAGAGAGATAGATAGATAGATAGATAGATAGATAGACTGGTGATTGATTGATTGATTGTGATATAGAACTTTTTATTCCACGTCAGCATTTTATTTGCTTTGATAAAGAATGTAAGAAAACTTTGATAAAGAATCTCCTTATTTAATCTCATTATCTGGCTCTTGAGGAAAATAACAAAGTCCATGACTGGAATACAGATGTACTGTTGTGTCAATCTGCATTTTTTTATACTGGATGTTATGTAGTATAATTGAAAATGTAGATCTCCAAGGCAGCACCCTCTCCTTCTAATTATTTAGTCATGCCCATTAATTCAACATCATGTCTTTCTCATCCCCAGTAATTCATCCTTGGAGGACGGGACAAAAAAAAGAGAGGGTCCTCTCAATAAAAGAAAGGTTCGATATGCTCTTGACCTTAATTGTCCCAGCAGGGGTTATTCTTTCACATGTAAGAATCAACACCATTCAGTCTGCAGTTGAACTATCATTATTTTAATTTCCCCCCCCGAAACTGCATACATGATAGGGCACTTCTGCGCAGGACACCGGGATGGATTAATGGGGCCCGAAGCTTTATGCAGGCACAGTCTTGAGACGCTTTGGCTTTTAAGCTATAATCAAGTGTGGAAATGGGAAATGATAACTGTATCAAAATAAGAAGACTCTCCAACTGACCATCACAGTGAGGAGCGGCCTGAAGTCTCGGCACTGACGGGCCCACCGCCGTGCCGTCGGGAGTCGTGCGGTAATACGGATGTGAGAACAAGCCGGTCCGACACGCTGACTCCATCAAGTTGCCTCCGACTTGATGCGTTTGGATAATGACAAGGGAGAAATAGAAAAGATGAGGGGGAGAAATCAGCCCACGTGTAGGCATATGTGCTTCTGGATAAATTGCTCCGTGATTTGTTGTGATCATTCACAAATATCTCACTGTGTACTTTAAGGTACACGGCTTGCGAGCCCTCGGCCCAGAAGACAGGGTTATTTTGGTAGCGTCGGCTTGCGTGCCAGAAGTGTCAAAATTGCCTACCATTTGAGAGGGCAGGTAGATGTCATATCCTTTTAATAAAAGCAGCCCCCAAAGCCTCTTATGCCCCTCCTCCCCTCTCATGCTCCAAAACCTTCTTATAATGGCCTTAAGAAGGAACAACAAGCCCGCTGATTAATTTTAGATCTTTTCCATGAAAAGAGTAGCTTATAGTTTAAAGCAATCTCACACAATGTTCGAGCAAGATATAAGGGCGGATTGTTTTATAGCTGGGGGACTGATTGTCCTGTTTCGTGGTCCCGTACAGTAAAAGCCCATACGGGGATCAACAGTATCACAGAGTTACACGGGCCGCTGTTATTATTAGATGGATGTCAGGAGTTAATCCCCATCTCCCTGCTGCCACGTCTCGATTGCGCACACCTCTCTTTTTTTTTTTTAAACCTCACTGTCTTGACCGAAGGTATAATTCTGAGCGTTGAGACGAGACGTCGCCTAAAGAACGGTTCACATAATCCTATATGCGGACACAAAAGGTTGGACACACGCACGCATGATGAGAGGGTTATACTCATTCTCCGTCGTTACTTTGTCATATATTTAAAAGGAGAAAAGACACGTATATGGCTGCTGGGTGACAAAGTATTTAACGGGAGATGTAGTGCAGAGAGCTCCATGCATGGTTCATCGCATTTCGAGGAATGAACTTTTCCTCACACTGCTAATAAATCAATGTAACCGTCTTGGACTGCATAAGATGCACTTTCGTTTTTTTTTTTTCCTTTTCCCATCAGATGTCGCGGGATGACGGATATTGACTGCGAAGCAGATGAGCAGAAACACTTTTTCAGGTCCCATCAATATAATGACCAAAGCGATTCATTTAAAAATCTCACAACCCTGGTGTTATATGATTTTTATTGGATGACGGAAATATGGAGGTGATTCATTAAAGACACATAATAGACCAATTGTGTGTATAAGAGAGTGAATGGTGTCATGTCTCTATATGTGGCTCTGTGATCAACTGGTGACCAGTAAATCCTATTTCTGGGCCAATGGGATGGGCTGCATCCTTGTGTGCAGGATAACACAGACAATGAATGATTTTAAAATGATAAAACAGACAGTAGGTTGAAAATCAGTACTGACTTTTGGTCTATATTTAATAGATTAAATCCCTTTTTACAGTTATGCCTTATGGATAAGGTATTCCTCAACAATATGGGCAATATGGGGAGACTGGCCCACGCAACCCCAGAATCCTTTGCAAGTGAAGATGATGATGATGATGACTGTTGGGAGCTTCTCTTGGCTCTGTGTTGAAGAACTCCTTGGTTGAATAACTGCACAATGTAGTGTTCAATGTGTGACACTAAACTGCACAGTAAGCTATCATAATGGGAGAATGCACCCTCGGCTAACTGTTAGCGCTGAGAAAGACACCCTCTGGGTTTCCATTGTTTGTTGTCTGTTGAATTAAAGCCGTTATCTAAGGAGTAATTTATCCTTGACTCTGACTGTCGCTCTGCCGAGCCCCAGCTCCATGCAATATATTACCATATGGCACATATTTAAAACTTTACAAGCAAAATGTAATAAAATGCAAAAATATGCAAATGCTTCCATATTACTTGTTGACAAGCTTGTGAACAAGTATCTCTGCAGCGAGAACGTATGTTGTAATTACTTAAGCATGGACTTGAATCAGCTGTGTCTGACTGTTGTCATAGAAACCTGTGATAGCGCCGAGATCAACCACGGTGGGAAGTATCGTTGGATACTTTAATGAATTAATTTGCGGTGTCACTTAGCACTTGCAATGTTTGAGATAAAAAAAGAAAAAAGGAAATCAATGTAAAAATAAAAATATAATATATATTGATATAATAAAAAAATATCAAATTCTTCAGGTTGCCAAACAAATTAATGTTTATATTTTATGTCTGTGCAAAAAACACACCATGAAACCATATTTAGGGATAATTATGTTACCATGTTAAATGATTATTGATATATATTTTTTGTTGTAAAATTTGCAATTTGAAAATCCTACAGTGCCAACACAACCTTTACGGGATTTAATACATTTAGGCCTGTAAACATGAAGGAAGAGAGGCAGAAAATTCACCTTCAGAAAAGGACAGAATATGAGTGACTCAAATAACCTCAGACAAGCATGCATCATCTGCATGTTTACTGCTGCCAAATACCGTTAGGCTGTCACAAAGATCCCAGTTCCATCTTGCTTCATGCCTTGAACTAAAATTCTAAAGAAATTATTGACGACTTTGAAAAGCCTGTCTTGCCTCTTTTGTGAGATGACGGGTCACCTGATCCCCCGAATCCTGACTCACTGCAAGGCCAGAGGCTGGACACTCACGAACACACACACACACACACACACACACACACACACACACACACACACACACACACACACACACACACACACACACACACACACACACACACACACACACACACACCACTTGTTGGAGTTTTTCATTGCTGATTCCATGGCAGAGGAGGGCTTTAGTCATTCATCCACTGAAGCAAAGATAAAAAAAATGGGTCAGAATCATGAAGATTTATCAAATACTACTGTGCATGTCAAGTGACCAAGCTGCCTTTTTTTATTTTATTTTATTTTATTTTATTTTATTTTATTTTATTTTATTTTATTTTATTTTATTTTATTTTATAGTTTAGGTTGGAATTGGTGGGGAAAAGAGTCAGGTGTGATGTGTTATAAAGGACCATTAGCGAGAATGAACAGAAAGGATGTTGTCTGGTTTAGAGACAGTAGCATTGAAGAAAAGACAGGAAGCAACTTTGGAGGTAGCAGGGATGAAGATGTTGGATGAAGTTCTCTTTGGGAGTGAGGAAGATCAGGAAGGAGTCCATAAGAGCGCATGTAAGATGGTTTGAGATAAAGTCAGACTGATTTGATTCATACCTGTATAGAGGAGGGATGGTGAATATATTGGTAAAAGGATGCTGAGAGTTGAACTGCCAGGCAGGAAGTCTCATGGTAGACAGAAGTGGAGATTAATGGATGAACAGAAAGAGGACATAATTTTCGTTGACGTGAGAGATGAGAATACAGAGAACTTTAATCTCAGTTTCCGAGGCAGCTGAGGTCTCGGATGTCATAACTTAATCAATTCATTATCTCACTATGGCACCTCTGGTTGACTTGGAGTGACGGTGCAATGTCCAACATTGGTCCCAGAAGAAGCAAAAAGGTTTAGAAATGACTTTCTACATCGGACCAAAGGGGCACCAGTGGTGAAGGGACACCACAACCAAATACCCACGTCTTGATATAGACCATTGTGCCAGATCCTAATGGCTTGGAATAATCGGCAGCAATTTGAAATCCATCCAAGATGCGATAGAGGCCGGTCAAAATAAAATCAGTTAATAATGGGAAAATCGAAATGCAGCCTCAGGGGCACACAAGTCACTGTCTTTCTGAAATGGTCCCAAGCCCAGATAAATACAGAGAAATGCACTAGAAAGGGCATCTGGATTAAAATTTATGCCAAAAAAAAAAAAAACATGCAAATCAAACCTATGACAGCCAAACTGGAATCGGTAACAATGACCGCCATTGGTGATAACCTACAGGGTACCGGTGGAAATCTGGCTACTGTGGATCAAAGAAAGAGGGAAAGGAGACATTGAGGAGAAAAGGTTAGCCCAAGAGTGAGATGGTTTGGAGGAGAGGAGCTGAGGGGAGGGATAGTGAGTATATTGGTAGAAGGATGCTGAGGTCGGAACTGCCAAGACCAAACAGAAGATTTATGGATGCACTAAAAGTGGACATTAGGTTAGTTGGTGTGATAGAAGAGCATACAGAGAACAGGGTTAGATGGAGGAGGTTGATTCACTGTGGCGACCCCTGAAGAAAAATGGGAAAATATCGACAGCATCCTTTTGAAAAAAACACAAACACTGGCAATCATTAATCAACGGCTGATCAGATTTACTGAAATCTCAGTAGATGTTTGAACGTTTCATTCCAGACAGAGGAATCATTGTGATGCCGGGGTCACGGGTGCCACATGGGCACGTCTCTGGATGTTCAACAACATACATTTACAGCCAAAAACCTTTGGGCGGGGATGTAAAGACAGCAGCTACTAAAACAAACTGCCCCTGCAGGTTACCAGTACTCGGCCTCTGAGGTTAATAGCTCTTACATGTCGAGAGTGACTGGCGCGTGATGAGTGTAGTAAAGTCTATCTGGCATGGAAGCACCTTGGAGGAGCCTGCTGCCACCACATGTATGCCCCTGAGATCTCCAAAGCCCTCAATCTGAGAACCCTTTCAGGCAATTTCATTACATTTCAAACCGTCGGAAGTTTGGGCAAAATCTGGCTCTTATGCAAATCACACGGTAAGGATGCTGACCAGCAGATGTTACATCTCAGATGTGTTTTAATTTGAGATCGATTGACCGAATAAGAGGAGCAAACATCTTCGGTAAAAAAAAACAAACACTAATTTGTGTCTTTGGTTGTTTGGGCGTCTGTGAACCAAATCATTTCAACATTGAATAAATCTTTTCACAACAACCGCTTTGAATTATTCCTGACATCGTCTTGTTATTGTCGCTGCGCTGTACTTGTGACATCGTACCGAAAAGGTTTGATGCGAATGGTTGGATTTGGTCCCCCCACCCAGAATTCACTCCAAATCAAACAAACCATAGAAACGCTCGTCGGTCAAAATGAAGTTTTACATTCCGTCTGCGGCGGCGCCTTGTGAAGCCGCCGCTTCTCTGGATGTCCAGATCTTTGTCTCCTGGCTTCATTCATCTCAACAGCACTTGAGTGAGGGAGGCATCAAAGGTGGCCCGTTTTTCTGTTACAGAGAAAGAGGGGGCGGCGCGGGGGGTAAAAGGGAGGGGGCGGGTCACAAAAATAGATGTGACCGGGGTTGTTAAGACGGAGGGGAGTGAGTTTAAAAGTGGCCCAGTAGCGAGTGCTCCAGGGTCCAGCGTGGGCTCCGACAATCTGCTGTGGAAGTGGGCGACCGAGTGGTTGCTGTAACTGTCAACATAAAGACATCTGGCAGAATATACATCCCTGTGTGAGCATGTGCGCACACAAAGAAAAGCTTGTGAATATTACAGCTACAATTATTTTCTAAACTGTTAGTTCCAGTGAAATACTAATATGACAGTTCATTATTCATTTGTTCATTCATTTCATTTATTCCATTCTCAAAATGTGTAGTGAAAACAAATCTCAAAATGTGAAATACATAGAACCCTGGGTATTTCAATGATGTAACAGGCTAGTGTTATGGCTGTTTATCATATGGAATAAACGTTCATGTGTGAAACATGATGATACTGCACGGTGGCATTGGGTAAAAAAAATGAGTTAAACTATGTCTGCTACAGACTTAGTCACATGTGATGTACCACAAAAATCTAATCTAATCTGAGACTTTTTACTTTATGCTGTTAATAGAATCAGAATTGTCAAACTCATCATAACGTTTCATTATGTTTGAAAAATATACATGCAACAATATTAATTTTAATTATCTAATATTATCCCTTTTATTGTGCACTTATTGGCAACATAAATCCATGGATGTCCTCTCTCTCTTTCTCACACACACACACACACACACACACACACACACACACATACACAGACTGTAAATGGAATATGCAGCAACCCCTTATGTGTGAAACATGATGATACTTCATAATGACATTGGAAAAACAAGTGAAAAGTGAATTGTGTGATCGGATGAGCAGAGAGGGAAAATGAACATGATAGATGTATACGCAGACTCAGATCTATTCATGGACTCACAGCGGTAGCAACAATCTCTCATAATTGAGAAAAGATGCAACTGACGGCATTGAGAACTTGATTTAGCCCATTTAAGACTAATAACACTTGTTGATGTTACATCTGTAGGCAATCACGCTAATAATTTTGCTGGCAATGACAAAGTTTCAAGTGTCATAAATTGAAAAAACAAAAATAAATAAAAATAACTGCGCATTTGACTGTTTACCTCAGCCACGACCAATGCTACCAAATGATACTATTATCAGAGGTCTTCAAGCATGTGGCCAAGACACTTAAATGTGAATAAACGAATAAGAATAAAAAAAAGGTCACTTCTAGCTCTGTTTTAGATCATTTTCCTGATCATCCACCTGCTAGTTCCTCTTGACATGTTGTTGTCGGGGTTCAAAGGCCGACATCAACACTATAAGGAAGACAGGAGACGAGTCAAGTCTGTTCAGCTCGCGAGGAGAGTCAGCTGGACCACCACCGTAGTAGTCTCCTGACAGCTCTGACCTTCCTTCGATAGCATGAGCTTTTATTCGTAACTGGTGTCGTTACATTTGCGTAAGCAAGATAAATGTTAGTGGGTAGACGCATGTGGGGTGTCGCTTCTCATGGGATAATCACGTTTTTAGTACAGCCAGCACTTTTCACACGATTGTTTGCATCAGAGGACGTGGGTACAGGTTGCATGCATAGAGAAGTATAACAGGATAAGGTTACAGCTTGTATCGCTTGCAAAAACAGAATATGGTTCTCACACACGATAATATAACACAGACAGTTTTGCCACATAAGGTAAATTACTCTAACATTTCCCCCTGTTTATCATTTGTGAGCACTTTGTTTCCTTCGCTCCACAGCTTCTTCTCTGTCAGATTTTCAGCTGCGAGGTAATCCATTGCTCATCTTTCTTTCAGTACAGTGGAGACTCTTCTTCTCTTTCGTCCTTGCTGAACAATTCTTTCAGTCCTCTGGTGTCATTATCTTCATTCTCCAATAATGGGTACGACTAGCCTTTTTTCTTCAGTTTCTGGTGTAAGGGCTGTGATGATTATTCTGTTGGTGAGAGTTCTTATACACGGAATACAGCAACATCCACATAAGGTTAACATTGCAGAGAATACGGCTACTGACAGGAGGATGGATGACACTAAGGCTTTATATTTTCCAAATGCACTCAACCACTCATCCCATACTGATGTATCTACTGCAGAATGTTCTTTCATTTTACCATTGAGCGTTCTCAACCCTTCTATAGCTTTTGTCAAGCTTCCACCTGCAGCGGTGTTATTAGGTATAAATGTACGACATGCTTCTCCAAATACAGCGCACACTCCTCCTTCGTTCGCAAATGACATATCTACGACTATTAGATTCTGGAGGGCCATGAGTGACATTGCTGACAATTGTTCAGCTACGGCTTCGAGTGCACCTTGAGTGTAGTTGCCAAGTCTCTGTACATCATAATGGATGTAGTTGCTGCGGTCTACATTTTTGTTTGTGGTACATCATCAGCAGATGGCAGACTCGAAATCTGCCGCAACCTGATCTGCTAATTTATACTCGTCCGGCACTCAGCGTGGTACTCCCATTGCATCTATGTAGGTTGGATCCGTCGTTCCAAGCCATTCTGCGGAGCGCTTTCCACAATGTAGGCTACTTTTTTTTTCCATTAGTATTAAGGCTTTATCTAAATCAGTTTGATTGATACCTATTACATCTACCGGCAATAGTAGAGTTACTAATGCACATATTCCTGTTCTATTCCTCGGTAATCCATTGTATAGTTTATCTCTACCACACCACCACCACCACATATCAGCACGTGATATGGTTTCATTACCATGGGGCCATGGCAAGGTTTCTTGCAGGTTCGGACTGCAGGTGCGTTTCCAATTCTGGTGTTTCCTTCAGTGAGATTTACACACGTGAAACTTTGGTTAGCCACTTCTTGTGAGAATTTTGGTTTCCTTAAGGCTGTCTTTGCTAACGGAAATGTCTTGTCCCATTTGGCACAATTGGTCTTATTTATATTATCCTTAGTCATTACTTCTATTATGCAATTCTTTGGTATGGGAGACGGTGCTATTCGCAGCACTGGCCGCGCTCCTAGGCACACCACACAATCTTGGTTTGCTGATTGTGCAGCTTGCTCTGCCATTGGTAAGCAATTATTGATGATTCCGCCTACTCCGGATATTGACATTGTTTGTTTGCCTATTTTCTCATCTTTTCCTTTTCTGCTGTTAGGTACATACATTTTTACTCCTAAATTTTTTGGTCCCCCTGCTATTTCAGTGGAGTTGTATCCATAGCATAATTCAATGGTAAATGATGGATCCCATCCACTGGAGTATGGTCTCAAGACAATTGCCATACACTTCCTCTGTGTGTTATCATATGTAAGTGTAAGGCCTTCTGTGGTTTTGTATATCTTAAATTTGGTTCGTTCTATAGTTGCTATGCCTTGTGACTATATTTTCCAGTCATACCCGGTCTCAGTGGTTTTTTAGTCGGATATCGAATAGTTTCCCTACATTAGTTATTACTTGGTTTACAAAATGACTTCCGTTATCACTATAGATTGTTTCTGGGATTCCGTGTCTAGCTATAATATCTTTGCACAAAGCCTTGGCAACTGTTATTGCATCTGGAGTTTTTGTTGGAACTATTTCTACCCACTTTGAGAAAGCATCTATGAGGACCAGACAGTATTTCCTTCCCTCGCTTGGGCTGAGTTCTATAAAATCCATGTTTATAACTTGAAATGGATAATTTGGCTTAGGAAATTTACCTCTTTGTGGTCTTAGATTCCCTTGTGCATTGGGTTTTGCACATATTAGGCATCCTCTACAGAAATGTTTTGCAAACGATTGAAATCCATACATCGTATAATACGATGACATTTAATGGACCATCCCCCCTGTTGAGACATGAGTCGGTCCATGGCTCAATATTGCAGCCCACCTAAACAAATTTCTGGGAAGGACAGGTTTACCGTCTGGGGACACATAGATACCTTCTGTCAGAACCGCACTCTGTGCAGTCCATTTAGAACGCTCAGTCGCCTGGCTCTGTTGTTGCATAGTCTTGAGAACGTTAGTGTCAACATCCTGTGTCAGAGTACAGAGAGATGGAGGAAGCAGCTCAGCAGCTGCTTTCTTTGCATTTAGGTCCGCAAATGCATTTCTTCTAGTCACTGAATTGGTTCCTTTTGTATGGGCGGCACATTCGCATATAACCAATTGCCGAGGCTTCTTTACCGCAGATAGCAAATTGGTTAGCAGGGAAGTGTGGGTGACTGGCTTCCCTGTTGATGTTACCATTCTGCGATTTTGCCAATACTGTGCAAAAGTGTGCACAGTGGAGAATGCATATTGACTATCCGTGTATATTGTTACATCTTTGCCTTCATATAGTTCACAAGCACGCGTCAGTGCCACTAATTCTGCCGCTTGTGCAGAGTAATGGGATGGTAATAACCTGGCTTCTATCACCTGGTCTATTGTTACTACTGCGTAACCGGTGATAGGTTTACCCATATCATTTCGCCTGGATGAGCCGTCCACAAATAACGTGGCGCCCACAGATAGTGGTTCAATGATCTACCTCAGTATCCCAAAGCCCTCACAGCGTTTGGCTCGAAGGAACTGTTGGACTCTTACAAGCCCCGAGATGCTCTTGTTTTTTGATTAAATGCCAATGATGACCGCACAGGTAGTAAGAGGCAGGGGACAGTTTCAGCAAAAAAAAAAAAAAAAGAAGGGGGTTGGCTGCTTTTGAGATGTGGAGTGCAGTGAAAGAATTACCTCAGCTTTGGTGAACATGTCAATACTAACTAAGCCTCCCATTAAACCCTCCGTTGCTGTGCCTTCAGCTATTTCAGTTAGTGTTTGACTACAACTAAGAGACAACAAACACATATGAGTTATTGTGACAAGCTAACGGGTCTTTTTTTAAAATTAAGTGCTTTGGTAATTGTCAGCAAAACTTTTACAGAGCAAGTAAGGGTGCAAAATCTTTTAAAGGATGTGTGTGTGTGTGTGTGTGTGTGTGTGTGTGTGTGTGTGTTAGAGAGTGAGAGAGAGAGAGGCGGTGTGACAGGCCACATGGCAGCACAGGGTTACAGGGGTTATGCAGAGGCCAGGTGACAGGCTGAAAAAAAAACAAAACAAAAAAAAAAAAACTCCGAGACGCTCCAGGACAGAAAGTCAGGCTGACAAAAAGACTCACGCAGGAATGGTGGCGGACAGTCGCTACTCTTCTGCTGCTCCAGCAAAAACACGGTGTCGACCTGATGGATCAGGATTTTTTTTCTCCCCTTTGCAAAAAAACTTTTCTTGTTGTTGTTTCACCACCAATCACCAATCTAAGCAGATTCCGCTGGATTTACACCCGGGCTAACATGATTTTTAAATATATTCTGAACCGCGACTCAATTAGATATTAAATGCACGTATTTGGTTTTTGATCAATCAATATTTTAAGCTATTCTCATTTTCAAGGAGCTTAACGTCAAACTGCTGAGTTGGAAAAAGAGTGAATATACAGTAGATATGCTCGATGTCACTTCTGGTTCCAGCATCGTGTACACTAGTAACATATACGGCAATGCATAAGGTGGGAGAGGGAATATTAGAATCACAGGAGTGAATGGTTCGGCTTTTCTCATTTTAAGGGAATATTTCTTGCAAGAACAAAAGCAGAAACAAAGAAAAAAAAAAACATAGTTCTGTTTCTTCTTCTGATGCGTCGCATCTATCAATTTAAGTGCAAAATTGGCGAGCTGAAATGAATGAATGCCTGTAGGAGAATTCCTCCTCCGGTCACATGTTGCCGTCTCATTTCCTCAGGTTTAACATCAGCGAAAGTTGTCACCACGGGTGATAAGTGTGAGGACAACTGTCTGCGATTTCCTGTGCAGGAGATGCGTGGGCTTCGGTGGGGTGCTGCAGCGGTAACTTGTTTAATCAGCTGTTCTTGATGAAACTTATTTGGATGGCAAGCTTTCACCACAGGTATGTTTAAATTTGAGAAAGGTGGGCCGGGACCCCAGGCCAGATTACAAAGCCTGCAATTACATTGCAGTTGCTGCCTACAGGCAGGTATAGTGGATAGTTTATAGGCCTCATTTATTGCAAAGGACTCGGTATCAGTATCATACTGTAGATATGTATCTATAGGGTATAAATTTATACCCATATGATACCTAAAAGAAAAGCAAATACAACGATTTGGCTGCACACGCACAGAAGAAAAGGAGTTCATGCCAAGACAGACCAAATAGCTGGAGAACTTGTATTGCACTTCCTATTTGCACTTTTTTTGATAGATAACAGACTTCATGTGCAAATAAACAAATAAATAAACAAACAAACAAACAAACAAACAAATAAATAAATAAATGTATATTTCAGAATTGCATCACTTGACTTAATCAAAGTAAGTAGCATACTGAATATAGTTATCTAATTTAGCCGTTATAGCAATGGTGTTCTCAATCTATTTTGTGAAATACCTGTCATTTTTGGATTTTAAAAAGAAGTACCAGTAACATTGCTATTAATGGGTTATAGTAACATGTTCCTATTTTTATAGTGGCTCCAGACTTAGTCACATGTGGTGTACCACAAAGCACTGTCTGGGACAGTTGTCTTTTTTTCCTTTACCTTATTTGCGGTTAATTATAGTAAGAATCAGAATCGCCACAACTCAAATAAATACAATAATGACATTGTAAAAACATGTGAAACATGTATTGGGTGAAGGGAGGAGCAAACAGAGCAAAAATAAACACAGGGTCGGTGTATTCACAGACTCATTAAATCAGCATCAATCAGTCATAATTGAGAAAAGGTTGCTGGAAAACACAAGTACTCTATCTTTAAGAACAAGCTGACTGAGATAAAAAAACTTGATTCAGCCCAGAAAGACAAATAAAACTTGTTCCATCTGCAGGTTTTCATGCGAAGTAAATTTTTGCCAGCAAAGACAAGATTTCACATGTCATGAATGAAAAACAGATATAGATGAAAAATAAATTTGGGTTGGACTGCTTGACTACTATAGACTAAGCCTCATGTGCTGTACCACAGAGATCTTATCTTGGACCATTATTTTTATATTAATTAACTGGTAATCATGGTAAGAATCAAAATCATCTCAAAAAAAAAAACTAGAATATTGGGATGCTTGCATTATTTTGGCCACATACACTGATATATGAATTAGAGAAAGGAAAACACATATGGCTTTCTTTAGAAAAATGCCTAAGTCATTTTTCACAAAAACTGAGCCAAATATTGAATAAGGAGGTGATTTAGGCAAAAACAACAATAAAACATTAAAAATGTACCTATGACATTATTTTAATATGATGATATGTAACAATATCAACAGGGACTTTTTTTAGCCCTTTGATTCTGTGCTTGTTTACAACATACATCCATGGATATTCGTGCATACACACACTCGATGATGAAAATTTTGACTGGTGTTTCACTGTCATACCTCCAACACCTACACTGAAACATACACACGCACACACACAGTGATGCACACATCACACAATGCAGTTAAATGCCAGCAAAAGTAAAACTGTTTTCGCTTTTATCCTCTGCAGCCTCTCATGTCAAAATGTGTGATGAACTAATAAAACCTAACATACGTCTAATAAATAAAAAAGCAAATCTGTTTCAATTTTCTGTCTTCATTCCTATATTTTTATGTTCTTACACTTATATGCCACCATCAATATTTACTGGCTTTAAGTGTCCAATCTGAAAAGCATACGATGTGAACTTTTTCACCATATATTTTCAGGCGAAATGCTTACATTAAGGGGGGGATTTGCCACATCCAGCCAGTATTTACAGCAGTGGTCTCCCATGCCCGCAGGCAAGAAGCAAGCGAGCCTTAAATCAATGCTCGAGCTAATTGCTGTTAGAGTTGAATAGGGGGTCCTGTGCTACGGCAATAGGTTCAATGTTTATTGTGTGGATGAGCTGCCAATTGTGCTTGAATAAACTCAGATTAGAGTTTTTTTTTTTTTTTTGGCACAATTTACATATGAGGAGCACACACACTAAGGCCTCTAATCCTACCCTGCTGAGATGCAGGTGTAAAACAAAAAAGAGTAGGGATGTTTTTTAAGGTTATTAACAGGGAAACCAGTGTTTTAGGATGGCAGCATCCCGGGATAACTATGGTGCTAATTCTTTAGCTTCAGGTGAACCAGCGCCTCCCTCCACCCAGAGCCATTGTGGCCAGCTGTTATTGACAAGAGAACGGAGGCTGCTAATTTGAGTAACCCGAAATGAGCAAAAACAGATAAACATGAATGAAAAGAATGTCCATGCACTTATTGGAAATTTGACGAATAAACTTATTGTTAGGACTGAGAGCTCAAAATATCCAGACATAGACAAAAACATATGAAAGCAACTATTTAATGTACAGAATAGGCTTCATGAACTTATAGTAGGGACAATAAATGTGATGTTGCCTATATTGCAACTTTAAATTAGAAGTTTCATAGATCTTTGTCTTGACAAACTATTATGACATCATTAATAAAGTACAGGAGATTTGTATGTAATATGTTGCATATATATATATATATATATATATATATATATATATATGCATACAAACGAACAACGAGGCGATTCGTTTAGGAATGTATATATCAAAATGGCTTTTTTGTCCTATCGGTCCGCTTTCTGAGCCCCCCTTCCCCCGGGACCCCAAACCCAGGTGGAAACGGCCTGATTTTTTTTTTTTTTTTATGTTCACCGCGGATGTTCCTGCAAACTTCTTATGCGCCTCTTTGGAGAAGAAAAGTATCCTTTTTCATTTCCTCGTCCACCAGACGAGGGCTTTTCTCACTCCCTTCCCTTCTCTCTCTCTCTCTCTCTCTCTCTCTCTAATCCGTTCCCCAATGTCAGGGTGGAAGAAAAAACACAACACAAAACCAGGTTCACGCAGTGCTTTAGTGGCTAAAAGTAAAACCCTAACCCTTTTCCCTTTCCTTTTTTCTTGACCCTTTTTTTTTACTTTCTCTCGCCGGGATCTTGGAAAATTACTTCTTTTCATCTTGGGGATGGAGGAACCGCGTTTTTAATGGGGATTCAAAGCCGCGGCTCATAAAAAAACGTGGAAATCAGTTGTATATTTATATATATATATGTATATATAAATCAGTTTGCTGTATTCATTTGCAGCCAAAACCAAGTAAAAATAAGATCTAATTAAAAAAAAAAAAAAAAAAAATCAAATGAAAACAAACGAAAACATGAGTCATGGTCACCTCGCAGTGACGTCACCCCGGTGACGTAGCTAGCAGGTGTGCTTTCCGGCGCTGGGTGGATGCGGGAAGGCGCGGAGTTCGGGGGGCCGTCTAATGTCTGGAGACGAAGAAGGGGAGGAGGTGGAGGGGGGGGCGTCGCTGCCAACATGTGACGCGGAGCTGTCGGGCCGGTTCCCCCGCACAGCCGTGCTGACCGCCGGAGAGGTAAAACCTCCTCCTCCTTACTCTTCCTCCCTCCTCCTCTTCCTCACTCCTCTCCCCTTAACGAGTTCTGTAACGTCCCCGGTAATTTTGTGTGCACTAGTTAATGAGCATTAATCCATCACCCCTGGATGCTATTGTTGCCGGTGTTTTTTTTTTTTTTTTTGAAAGGGGGGTGGGCGCGGGGGTGTGTGCGGGGTGGCCATTTGAATGCAAATGCGTGACACGGCGGCGTCAAGGTGCTTATTAAACTGATGTGTCCCTCCTGTCTCTTCTGCTGGGAGCGCAGCAGAGCTGAGAGAGACGCGCGGCAGCTGCGGGAGCTGCGAGGAGGACGCGGTGAGCGGCTTTCACTTCTCTGTTAAAAAAAAAGAAAAAGCAAAAAACTTTTATTTTCCCTTTTTTTCCGCTCACTAAACTCCAGAGAGTGAAAAGGGAAGAGGGATAAAATAACAAAATGGCAAGTTCCGCGTCTTTGGAGCCGGTGATGTCCTGCGGGAGGACCGGACCCTCCGCGCCTCCCAAGACTTTAGCCTTCTCCATAGACCGGATCATGTCCAAGGGCTCCGAGGGGGAAGAGCGCTCAGACAGCGGCAGGAAGCTGCTCGGCCTCTGCTCCCCGATCCCCTGCATGATCCCACTGCAGCCCTTCGGCTACGACCTGCAGGCCAAGGCCCTCATGAACTACTCGGAGCTGTGGAGAGCCAGCCTCCGGGGAGCCTTCTGCGGCTCCGCGGTCGCACAGTGCAAAGGCGGCTGCGGCGTGTGCGCCAAATCAGATCCGGGCGCCAAGCAGCCGCCGCTGACCACCGGGAGTCGGGTGGTGAAACCGCAAGTGATCCACCAGGCGGTCGCGGTGCCCGGCGGGGGTTCCCTCTACTATCTCAACTACTTGGACTCCGCGTACCAGCAGTCGGAGGTGCTGGCCGGACACTGGCTCTCCGGCCCGCAGGCCCAGGCCTCCCTGTCCGCGCACCACAGACTGCTGCTCCTGGAGAACGCCAAGCTGGTGAGCGCGGGTGGAGACAAGCTGCCCACCCCGCAGTACCCGCACAAGGAGCATCTGCCCGGGCAGCTGGACCAGATAGTGAAGGAGAGCCAGGGGCTCAGCGCGGAGAAGAACGGCTTCAAAACGCAAGGGAAACTCTGCGGAGGCGGCGGTGGCGGCGGCGGCGGCGGAGGAGGAGGAGGCGCCGTGGACGGGAAACCGAAGAGCTTCACTTGTGAAGTTTGTGGAAAGGTGATGTCGATTTTTTTAAATAGTATTATAAGAAAAAATATTTTTGAAAAAGAAGGTTTTGGGGTGGATTTTATATTTTTTTAAATGTAGTCCTGCGGTTTTTTATTTGAAAATCAAAAACAACATCTATCCATCGAAATAAATTGTTGTACTAAAGTAGCAGTAAATCAAAGGTAAAAAATGAACGATTCAGTTTTTAAATGTAATAACTTTGTCGAATGATAAACACACGTTCCCACTTGTTCTGTGAATTTATTTATTAGAAAAAAAGAAAGGTGAAAAAATAACCAAACTGATTTTCCACGCAGGTTTTTAACGCGCATTACAACCTGACCAGACACATGCCGGTGCACACCGGGGCGCGGCCCTTCGTCTGCAAAGTGTGCGGGAAAGGGTTCCGACAGGCGAGCACGCTGTGCAGGCACAAGATCATCCACACGCAGGTGACAGGCGCGCCTTCGGCCTTTATTTACTTATTTATTCATTGCGGGGGTGGGGACACGTTTATTCGTTTCCACTATTTACATTTTCGAACGATAACAGTAATAATAATAATAATAATAATAACGATAATAATAATAAATTACTTTGAATGGCGTCCGCAGGAAAAACCTCATAAATGCAACCAGTGCGGGAAGGCGTTCAACAGGAGTTCCACGCTCAACACTCATGTCCGAATCCACGCTGGATACAAACCCTTCGTCTGCGAGTTCTGCGGGAAAGGTTTTCACCAGAAAGGTCAGTGTTCTGTTCTATTTTAATTACTATCATTCTTATTATCATAATTAGTAATAGTAATTTACATTATCCATGGCTGGTTTTATGCGTATTTCGGTGCCCACGTTGCCAAAATACTGATTGATGTTGATTTTAATATTTTAACGGCCCGTCACGTTTTACAAAGCAGCAAGAGGCTTCATTTTATATCTTTTGTCAGTAATTAATGTACATTTTCACAAATAGGAACAATAATAAAATACAAGACAGATGCGAATTCCTTCACTGGGTGAGAAGAATAATCCCGTTCATTTTGACGATTCATTTCTGAATAACAGCTATTTTCATTTCATTTTTTTAATTTACAAAACTAAAGAAAATAAATCAACTCCTGCTTCGACTAAAACCATAAAACTCCCGATTTGATTTCTAGTTAGAATTGTTTCTTTTGTCCATATATTTATTTATTTATTTATCGATCTATCGGTCGTGTGTCAAGCGGCCTGTTTGTAACTGGACCGGATGTGAAGCGGGCCGCTCACTGGGAGACGATGCACTTCCTGTTCCTGAGCGCGCGCGTGCTGCGAGGTGTCGGATGCGGAACAGGAAGTTGCTAAAACGAACAGGCAAATTAGCAAATTAAAAGACTATATTCATATTGAAGAAAAAAAGACAAATAAAAATGGAATATATATGTATAAATAAATACATAAATAAATAAATAAATATACATAAATACATAATACATAAAGCTAGAAAATAAAATATTTGAAAATAAAGCCCCTGGGGTCTTGTGTTAACCCTCTGTATCCGCACCGAGCCTGTGAAGGAATCCGACACAGGGAGGAGGGAAGCAGGCATCTGCTCCACCTCGGTTATCTGCGGGAGTGATGATGAACAGGGGGAAATAATTGCAGCGTGGAGGCGATCAGTGGAAATAGGACGTGTCACTTTGCACGGACTAATTCTCCCTTCAAGATGGTGGCATTTGCTCCGGGTCAGCTGGTTGACCCTGGCCAAGTTGGCAATCCAGAGCTTTTTCCTTTTTTTTTTTTCTTATTTTGGGGGGATGCGGTGGGGGGTGGTGGGAGGTATTGTTGCTGCGCTTGATATTGACCGAGTTTGACAACTTTTTGACTCCCGACACACAAATCCTAGATTAATGAAGGCTGGCTCCATCTAACTTCCCTGCGAACCGCCGTCCTTGGTGGAGTCGGAAAGGAAGAAAAAAAAGGAGAAGGAAAAAATAAAAACACAAAAGGAGGGCCCCCTTCATATTTACCTTCTTAAGGCTGTGTCAATTTCATACTTCCACATATATGTATGTCTGTGTGTGTGTATGTTTAGGAAATTGCCAAAGATGCACAAGGTTTATCACATGCATAGACAAATGGCAATAAACCAATATATGCTGTTATTATTGTTATCATTATTATTATTGATGATTACTAATAATAGTAGTTGTAGTAGAATTTAGTAGTTATAGTATACCTGCTGGCATCTGCCGTTCTCTCATTGAATGAAGCTTTGCTATCAGTGATAAGCCGGTTTTGTTTCGTTGAGGCATTTGACTGGCAGAATAATTAAGTCTATTTCAAATGTCTTTTTTCACACATTTGAAAAAACCCTGAAATTTAAAGGTTGAGCACTTTTGATTGAGTCTGGTGAAAGATCTGCATTTGTTGCTTTTGGTGGGTTTGCAACTGAATCTGAGCTTCCCTGCTTCTTAGGAAACTACAAGAACCACAAGCTGACACACAGCGGGGAAAAGCAGTACAAATGCTCCATCTGCAACAAGGCCTTCCACCAGATCTACAACCTGACCTTCCACATGCACACGCACAACGACAAGAAGCCCTTCACCTGCGCCACCTGTGGCAAGGGCTTCTGCCGCAACTTCGACCTGAAGAAACACATCAGGAAGCTGCACGACAACAACTTCTCCTCTGCTGCAGAGACACCCCGGGAGCTGCAGACCTGAGACCCCTCCTCCGGAGACTGAGGGTTTTTTTTTTAGGCCTAGATGGACATGTTTGAGGTCCGGGACACGGCCCCGTAAAGAATGGAAAAAAAAACAAAATCAAAAACACATAAACTGGTGTGAAGATGCAAGGGAGGAAGCAACAACATCATGTCTACTTTATTTCGCTGCTACCAGCATTCCATGTGGATGGAGGTGTAAATACTGGGTGACCTTGGAGGGCAAAAAAAAAGTTATTTAAAATGTGAATGAGTGGGTGGGGGGGGTCTTTCTGTGTTGTACTTTTCACAGAAATTGTCAATGTGAATTAAATAAGTTATAACTTATATTGAAAAACTGAATGTTTGAGCCTCGTCATTTCCAGTATTGAAGACATTTGAAAATAAAAACTGAACAAGACAAAAATCAAAATTTTTTTTGGTTTGTTTTCTGCCTTTGCTTCGACCGACACTTGGATCCATTCGTCTCTGACAAGTGAAAAACTGCAGATGCTTTGCCTTTCATTTATTTGCAAGGTTCTTCGAATTAGTTGAATAATAAAAATGATATGAGTATAACTGAGCGACAGCCAGCAAATTACTATCACAGGTCTCAGAATTATAGGATAAAAGGGAACCTTTCAAAATAATTGGAATAAAGATTATATTTAACACACAGAGCCGTGTTAATATTCAGCACTAAAGACTAAAAAAAAGCATCTGCGTGTGTGTGTGTGTGCGCACATAGATTTTTTAATTCCTTGCATATAAACCGATGCTCGAGCACATTAGCGTGTTTTGAACTGCCCCGTCGACACACCAGTCGGAGAGCGACATATCTGCGCGTCAGGGCAAACACAAACACAATAAGTACATATTGGAGAGGAGGTCAGTCTTATTTTGAAGGGTGATTGGAAAAGCCACATGTAGACTCAGCCGGCTCCCGTGTGTGTGCTCTGCAGCCACTTCGCTTGAACATTTATTGACAGACACGATCTGACTGATGCAGCATTTGCACTTGAATCGGTTGTAATGTCGCAAATGATCAGAAATAACACGGGGCCCTTGAACGCGAATGACATTAACCAGCTAAACGGCCTCGGGAGGCTTGATTGGCGAAGGAGGGTGAGCGAGCGGGGGGGGGCATCCTGAGCCGCTCATCGGAACGGGAGATAATGGAGCACTCAGACCGCAGCTCCTCATCTGGGCCTCCCCGTTAATAGGCCGCCAGTTATTCTCGGCACGGCTCCTGGAACAATATTATCCCTGCACACATTCTGTCGAGAGACGGATTCGTGATCCCAAATGGCTCCCCTTCTATTAACAGCCAATTAGCGCAGCGGCGCGCACGGGCCGGGGCCGTGTAGGCCGCCAGGCTGCCGCTCTGGTTTCAGCAGACAACTGGAAAGCAAGTTGAATGGAAAAAAAAAAAACATCTGAATAAAGGGGTCGGTTGGCAAACTGGATAAAAAAAATTGTTCATTAAACCGGCTGCTCATGAGTGATGGGATGAGATGGGTTCTTGTTTGATCTGTCTGTCACTGTTGCACTTTCACGATAAAACCTCAATGTTGATGTAGATTGCTGAAATTTTGGAAATTATAGCGCCGTCATATAAATCAATATTTTGTATATAGGGCGAGCAAAATAACAATAAAAGCATTCGAAGTAAAAGCCACATGATCTGATGCTCCCGCCTTCTTTTGATGGCTATCAGTAACACTTCATGATTAACTAAAACATGAAAGATGATTCAAAAGGAATAAAAGTATTGATCTACACAATGGCCACAACAGTACACAAACAAATACACAGAAATTACATTTGAATGAACTGGCTAATTCATTGGTTATTCATTTTTTTCACAATAATGGACTTTTCTATGGTTTTCTGACTGATATTCAAAACAAAAGTACAACACTCCAGTTAACTCATGTCCAGCAATGCCTGCAGAGCGTCAACAGTCAGTTAGCACTGGAGCTAACATTAGCATTAGCTAATTAGCATTTGATCTAGGTGTTGGGGTCTATCAGAGGTGGGCACCTTGCCAAAAGGCATTGGGGGATATTTCAGTATGTCAAATAGGAACAAATGGAAGCAGAGTTAACTCTGCCTTGTGTGCAGCAGAACCTGCAGGACATTAACACTCAAATAGCGCTGGAGCTAACATTAGCTTGCTGGCATTTGAGCTATCTATCTATACATCTATCTATACATACATTAATACATGTAAAAATAATCCAAAAGCCTTACATTAACAAATGTATAGGTGAGTAGGTAGCTATGTTAAGATAATATAATACAAGATAAATATTCCTTCGTTAGTCCCATGCTGGGGAAATTCAAAATGAAGATGTAAGATGTAGACAAACCTACTGAGCTATTGTGGGAGTGAAACCTGGATGTTTGTGTGTTTGATTGTGTGTGTGTCTGTGTGTGTGTGTGTGTGTGTGTGTGTGTGTGTCTGTGTGTGTGTGTGTGTGTGTTTTCGTGTTTGTGTGCAGGCTGCAGGATATGCACTGCAAATTGAGGGAAGTAAACAACCTAAAGGCTCACAGGTTGCCCTTTTCTCCGCAACCCCGGCAACACACACTAACACACACACACATACACACACATACACACACACACACAAATAATTCCCCACCTCACTCCTCTCAACATCTGAGCAACCGCCTTCACATCCACAAACACGTTAATTGATGAACCCTGATTGCCGGCGCGGCCACGCGGCGAAGCGGGAACGCGCATGTCGTAATAAAGCCATCAACAGGAGAATGGGGGGGGGGGGGGGGTCTCTCTCACTCTCTCTCTTTCTCCCTCTCTCGGCCATCGAAGGAAAAAAAAGAGAGGGATCACCGGGGGATTCAGGCAATTTGTGGCCCACAAAAGGAGCCGGTTTGAGACAGGAAGAGAAGAAAAGCTCCAGGCGGACTTTTTTGTCTGACTGCTTGAATCGCTTGTAAAAGGGGAGATTAGGGGGAAGCCTCTGCAGCGGCCCGTAAGTGCCCAGTCGAGGAGGAGGGGGAGAGAAAAAGGACCAATTAAGTCTACCAAATGTTAACTTACATCAGTTTCCCCTCAGTTTAGCCCACATGAAATTCCAATTAAAGCGTCCCTGGCATTAAAGCCCACCCCCCATTCCCTTTTTCTACTCTCCCTGGATAAGGATGGGGGGGCAAGTCCGTGTCACCACACACCAGACAAGACAACGTTCCCACAACATCTGCGACGGGCCATTTGGAGAGCAAAATAGGCGTTTTACTGAACACACAGGGGTCTCACAGGCTACATATGTCTGGAAGATAATGGGGGGGCCGGCGCGGTGGTCTTTTCAATAGCAACTCAGAATGAAGACCCAATCTGAAGACGAGGAGGAGGAGCGCCAAATGTTTTAATAGTCCATTTCTACCGTACACAGAAGTGTCCTCTTCAGTGGGATCGAATCGATGAGAATAGTTAGAATTAAAAATGTAATTGGAATAAAACTGAGTCGCGCTCTTAACAGCCAGGAATCATACTTTGACAGTAAAATAAATTCTGACCTGAAAATATGAGCTGACGTTTTTGTGTTTCTTAGATAGGATAAGGCAAGTTTTCTTACAAGAGAAAAAAAAAAAAATTAACCTAGGTATATCACTTAAACATTACAAAAATTATGGAATACCTTTTTGTGAGATGAAGATCAATGGATCTTCAAGTTGAGAGGGCTCCTTTTGAACTTCACTGATCACGAGCTGATGTTCCACAATAAGCCTCTGAATTATAGAGCAATTGTTAGGGTCTTTAATTTATTATCATCATCATCGCTACTGCAGAAGGAATTTTAAATGTAGAGCCAAGCAACAGGCATTAGAACTTATTGATCGCTTGATGAGTCATAAATAAATTGGAATGATTATCATTAATCCCTTTTCACATCTAAAAATCATAAAAAACAAGTGAGAACGCAGTCACTGTGATCCCACACACACACACACACACACACACACACACACACACACACACACACACACACACACACACACACACACACACACACACACACACACACACACACACACACACACACACACACACACACACACACACACTCACACACGCAGGCACACTGGGCAGAAGGAGCTCTCCTGGTTCCAACTTAAACACATTCACACATTGAGGTCAAATGATCCGGAGTGACGGTGCTGGAAATCACATGCGTGCAATTTTTTTGATCAGCATTCGAAAGAACATTTGGACCCACAGAGATAGAATGGATTTTGAGGAGGAAAATCATATTGGCAATATTTCAACATTTACCCAGATGTGTCTGAGGCTCGGGATATGTTTGTGTACATTCTTTGTGTTGGAGGAACATCCTTGGAGCAAAACAAGCTGAAGGTTTAACTGCAAAAACATTCATCACTAAATTAAAAATAAAAAAATGATAAAAAAATATATATAAAAAGGTTTCTATTTGTTTTTATGTCTTCTTTTTAATTTTTCAAAACAGTTAGTTTGATGTATTTCATGTTCAGCAATTTCCAAACACTCCGCGGTTTCAGGATAACCAAATCTACGGTAAAATATTTCAGGCCAAGTTCACAAATTATTACACCATCGCTTCCATTTCATCTGCAAGACGTCGCAAAGTTCAATATTCTTATATGTTTTCTTCTGTAGAATGAAATGCAAAGTACATCCCCCCCGCCCCTTCCTTTTCCTGGGCCACAGCCTCGTTAGGGAGGCACTGGGCCTTTGGCACAATGAGCCTCCAGGATTCATTGTAAAGCTCTGAGGGGTTAATGAGCAGTGGCTTCACCTCACTCCTTGGCTCTATTCCTGCTTAAAATGAGAAGAACTTGAAAGAATGGAAGAAGTAAAAGGCCACAATGCGGCGGAGAAATGTTGAGATGTTACGTCTAAAAAAATGTTCTAATCACGTTTCATTTGCTGCCCGGGTCCGAGCCTGCTGCACATTTCGATGACAGAAATGCCGCCGTCCGGGTTTCAAAAATAAGCCGGATTGTAAAATGCGTCAGAGCTGAGTGCTGAGGAATCCTGGGTGTGATGCATGGAAATGAGCCACTCGAGAAGCAGCCGCGCACACAGATTAAACCCCAACAGCAGCGCCATTCACCTACACCTCATTTAGATTCTTTTACAAAGTCAACTGAGCCGTTTTCGAACAGAGCCTCATCAGAATACTTTAAAAAGCCGCGAGCGGCGCGTCCCTGCCCGGCCGCCTTGGCATGTCAAGGGCACGGTGGCTCGGGAGAAGGCACTTTGTTGACGGGGAAGGGAAGTGGGTTGGCTGCTGGGAACTCAGAGTAGGCAGAGCTCTCATCGCCGCTTTGATGTCGGGCCTCCGCTTTCTGGCCTTCGCCCGTCTTAGTGTCCCGCTGCCTCTGAAGAGGAGAAGAGCTGAGAGGGAGCGTACATCTGTCTGGGGGAGGGTGGAGAAATAGCTCGATCCCACCGTGTTCTGGGGCTTTTTGACAAACCGAATAATAATGGGATGGGCCACCTTGATTTCATTAGTGCTCAAAACAGTTATGCTGTCAATTCCTCATTACCAGCCTAAGAATTGAGTGGGAGGGGGTTTAATTGCAAGATTCAAACAAAAAACTATAACTGTTTCAATAAAAATGTTGAGGAGGGAGTGACAGGACAAGGCTTGACTGATGGATCACTTGCAAAGCATTGGCGGTTGGGAGAGATGGCAGGAAAGACAAAATGGAGAGCCACAATGGTGTCTTCCTGACCCTTATTGGAAACTCTAAAACTTGTGTCTGAACTTCAAGTGATATGGCCTACATGGTCTCCATGTGAATCTCATGTTTCTAGTGTGGGAATACTGTGGTTGTACTCAAAGGCTCCACAAAAAAAGCCAATTTAGCGTTGTTTATACACTTTTTCTTTTCACTGATTCCTCCCTATGACAGATTAATTCGTACAACCCCTCCTTCATTTGGTCGGTACTTCACTTTGTGAGTGCTGACGGAGATGATAAAGACGTCTGTTGGTCCACTAATTGCGTAATCGTTTTCGCTTTCACATTCTGCTTGGCTGAATTTGATCGGCAAAGCATTTCAATTTGCCTCAAATGCCAGTGGCAGGTACGTCAAACAACACGCCAATGTTTACCATTCGTGGGAAGCAATAATATGAAAAAAATATGTTAATGTACAAACAACTTGATAAAAGTTGACATGATAATTCCAATTACCAATTCAACAACAGATGTCAACAACAAGTTTCGTTCATTCATTATCTACAACCCTACTCCTGCATGTGGGATGGCCAAGGAGGTCTGAGGGCCAATTCCAGCTGTCACCTGGTGAGAGGGGGTGAGAGGCAAGGTCCACCCTGAACTTGTCACTATTCACTCACACAGCCACATGCAGAGATAGCCAACCATTCTGTCCTCCTCATTCACACCTCCAGACAATTTAGGGTGTTCATTTAAGCCGCTGAATGTTTTTTGTGTGAGAGAGACTCGGAGAACCTGGAGAGAGCCCACGCAGGCATGGGGAGAGCATCCAACTCGACAGAGATACGACCCAATCATCCACTGGATTCGAATGAAAGACATTCTCACCATAAACAGATTAAGATTTATTTTATTTTTTCACATTCATCTAGCTGGGTGAATTTTTAACGAATCCCTAAAGTTGAAGCTTCCTAAGGTACACCACCTTCCTCCTTAAAGAAATGGACCCTAAAACAGGCAGGAGTCGGTATCTTCAAAAGTTCTATTTCTCAGAGGGCAAAAATCTTAACTTACGACCAAGTTGTTAAATTGTGTTTTTCTCTTTCCTTCAAAACATGGATAATATAACTAAATTACTAACTAGATGATGAGCATTCAAGGTAACACCATCTTAGCTTTGGGTAAGATGTTTAGGTTTAAAGATCTAGAGCAACGGCGAGTATTCCAGAGCAATGCTCTTCAGGGCGAGGCAAAAGACACATGTGTGAGGTCTGGGAAATGACAGTGAAGGTCCGGAGAACTGGCTGCCATAGTAACCGTAGTCGGGGCTTGCAATGTTGCCGACTAATCAAGGCTCTCATAACACAGTCTATTCAAACATGTAAACCTTTGTCCAGTTAATCACGCAAATTAAATTTGGTCCTTTGCCGCCGCAAAGCAATGAGTCATCTCTTCCATTGCGCTGCAGCCGCATCTAAAACTCTTTTCTCGAAGAATTAAGCGGCGTGTCATTGTTGGGGAGGATCAGTTGTTTCGGGGATGTCCGGTGCCACTGCTAATCCTTTTGACCTGACCTGACCCTACTGGCAAACGTCCTCTCCTCCTTCACTTCAGGCCGCCGTGTTAATGATGAACCACTCTCCTGGTTCTCAAAATTAAAAGACCCCCTTGATCTGAAAGGAACGAAAAACACTGCTGCACAAACAATGGGAGAATTCACTGTAGAGAAAATTTGTTTCAAGCTTAAAGCTGCTGAATGATAATAGGACTGCCAACATTCCGGAAGAAAACTTCATCGACCGTTCAGTTTAATCTCTTGTGTAGTAATTTTCAAATCCCAACTCTTTCACGAGCACAAGCCCCGCAGTTGTTTCATAAACTCCAGGGATTATTCATCTTTAAGGCGTGCCTCACCCTTCGTTTAACCAAGTCCAAACCAACAAGGGCCAATTAAATGGAGTACTGGGCTTAAAAGCGGTGCACCATGGATCCATATCCAACTCCGGTATTTGTTCCCCAGATAAGAAAAGAACTGAATACCTGTGATCGGTGATCACAAAAAGGAAGACTTTAGCTGAAATTATCTTTTCGACAACAACAAACTATTTACAGATGGTTTTATGGCATCAGTCCTGAATGCGTCACTTGAGTACAATCTTAAGCACATACACACACACAAACACAGTTGCTGGAGCTAATGCATATTGTCAAATGGCAGATCCTGGACTTGTTGCCAATATATCAATCAATCAATCAATAGGCATATAACCGTTCATTGTCATTCAAATAAAAATACATTTTAGAGTTGTCATTTAAGCTACTGCAAGGACACAATGGAAACTCTAAACAGAAAAACCCCAGTTGGTCTCTGGCATAGAACTTGAACCCTCACTGCTGAGAGGCAAGAGTGCTAACCGCCTCACTGCGATATTCGTCGTGTTTCTTTGTGTATATTTCTGATAGGGGATGATATAATGTTATAAACTTGGCTGAGGATGTTGAACGGGGCACGGAATTCATGGAGCATTTGCCACAAATCCCGGAACGTTATACTTAAACTGGTGATTTCTACCTAAACTTCGAGGCATCCTGAAGAACTACACAACAGAACTTTGAGAACTACAAGGAGGCGTAGCAGAAAGCCGTCTACGCTTCCCCGAGCATGTGTGGTAAGCAGATCCCAGCTCCCATTTGGCTGATCCTTCTGAATAATAAAGACCTGAGTTTATTGATTATTTGTCAAGAAGTTACGATAACTGATTATCACGGCTGGTGCATTTCTCCAGACAATATAAAAAAAAAAAAAAAAACGATATCAAACTCCTTAGTTAAATAACACGGACAAAGATCGAGAACCTCTGTGAGCTATAGTTGTAAGGTTGTGTCAGAGATAATTTCAAAGTGTGAATGAAAACATGCATTTTGTGCAACTTGCGATTTTACTTTAGCAGATTTGTCTCAAATCCTAAATCAAAAAACAAACAAACCAAACAATAATAATCACTGACTAGGTCCTCAAATTTTAAACAGTCTGCGGTCCACTCTAGTGGAACTCCATGCATAAAACTCGTAAATCAATGTGACAACCTGATCTGACCCCAGGTTAAGCTAACTGATATTGTGCCTGGAGGTCTCCGCTCAGCAGGTGTCCGCTGCACTCCTCCAACTGTTGCCTCCTTCTGCCCACGTCGCCCCAGTTATTTGATCCGACACTGATATTAAAAAAAAATAGCGATAGCAGACTGTTTCATGTAAACACATATACTCTTTTGGTTCATCCATCTCACTGAAATATGTCAATAGATAACGTGAAAAAAACAGATTGGTGATGTTGGATGTTATTGCCTGTTTTGAAATTATTATGGAGGTTGTTTGCCAGGTCTTAACTCATGCCTATACGGAATGAGAAGTCACACTTTTTTTTCTGACTGATATTTCCTTGGTGTAAAAAGTGAGTGATAGCCTGTGGGCTTTTGCTTAAGTAATAATGAAATATAAGTATTTGTTTGGAGCGCCGTAAGAGTAAATGGATAAGACAGTGCTAAAGGACTTTATTAGGAAATCGAACTCAAAACACAGGTGTGGCTCCAAGCCCAGAGCTGATCAATATCAAAAAAAGGCGCAGGTACCCAAACAACAAATACTAATGTGTCCTTCTAGCAGCCAACTTAAATTTATCGGTCGATATGAATGGCACTGCACATTCAGGGATTTACCAGGCACCAGTGGAAAGACATCCACTTCAGCATGATCAATAAGTGGAATTCAGCAGGCGAAAACCTCCTGACTGGGCTTCTACACGGCGCGATAAAGGAGCTTTCAAGCCTTTTTTTTTTTGCATCAGGTCCGGAAAACTTGAGCTGGTGAAGTGCACAGGATTTGAAAGCCCCATGTTTGAGAGAGCTATGGGAGAGTGGAGGGATATGTGATTACAGTGAGGGGCTGCTGAAGAGGAGATGTTACACTGGAGTGTGCAGTCGACGGGAAGCTTCCTTAAGGCCAGTGTTGGTTCCGTTTAATGTACGACGTGAAGCTGTAGATTTTAATGTGAGACAACATGACAACAGTCAAGGCCTCTGCGGAGGGAAAGACAAAGAGCCGGCAGCACAGACCCTTACACGGAGGTGACATGCCATGATCAAAGCGATGGCTGGATTTACCAGCTGGTGGGATCTGAGAACATCCACGAGGCTACGTGCGGCCCCCATGTGTAGAACTGGCTGAAAATGGAAAAAAAAAACAACTCCTGGACAATTTCCAATTAAAGTGCAGTGGCACTTGATAAAAATCGCTGGTCTCTCCCAGGCACGACGCTGGAACAATTGAAATGGACTCAGAGCGTGAAATAACCCGCTGCAAAACCACACCAGACCAAAATCCCCCCCACCCCACCATTCTTTCGATTCCTTTCTCTCAACCCGTCCAACTCCCTCTGCATATCACTGAATGAAATGCAGCATGCAATTACCCATTATCCAATCAACTGGAGTCCACACTTGACCATTTATACGGCTCTGGGATCAGCCAATTATCTGTCAGGGCTCTCGGTAAATATCACGATTCGCTGGAGACAGAGCAGTGCTGCTGGAGCACTGACTGTGCCCCCGCCCCCTTTGTTATTACTAAGACAAATGAAATAGGAGCAATGTTTCAGTTTTGATTCTTCACTGACTTCTCATGTTTGATATCATAGATTTTGTAGATTTTTGGAGTGACTTTATTGCTATTTGGTAGCTTTACTTGGGCTACCTGATATCGGGGGTTTCCTTTGTCGGATTTATTTTAGCTATGAACCTTTTCCATAATTTCTTGTGGTCCTTCTGATACTCTGGGTGACAGCTTGGTGATTTTTGAGTAATTTTCTAGATACTTCAATGCAATGTATTGCTTAACCTACTGAATTTCTCCCCAATTATTCTTCATGATTTGATTATATGAATCTGATCAAATTAGCCAAAAAAAAAGCACTTTACTTTGAATTAAATACGACTATGTGAAAACATTTAGTTTGGGGCTGAATGATATTATGCATGAGGACATTCTACTTGAAGGCCAAGCCTTGGTCCATGTTTGGGCAGATGTAGAGACAGGTTGTGGTGGGTGAATGCTCGCCTCAGCTCGTGGCTGAGGCAAGGTCCGGTCAGTGTCTGTGGCTGCTGGAGCCCGAGGCCTCTGTCATTAGAACATATAACGCAGGGCTAGTCATTTGGAAAGGCTCCAGATCGTGCTCTTCAAAACCCTTTTAGATAATTTGCTACATATTCACCCCCCCCCACTCCCCTTCTTCGCTCCGCCTGTCAGCAATGAGTGGCTGCTCCAAACTAATACCTCCCCCTTCCTCTAATCCCGCCCTTGACCTCAAAGCACTTGCCCCCTGTTCTGCTCCTTCACCAACCTGGCCCCTATCCGTCTAGATCGGGGCCAGTCACTGGTGGCCGGTGGCTAGCTGATCCCCGGAGGGCTTGCAGCACCAGGACCCCAGCTGAGGAGCCGGGCAGCTGCCAACAACCAGCCGCTTCAACCCCGACTGTCCGGATGATTGCGTTTGTCAAGCCGCCACTCCGTGTCAGGCCAGCGCGGGCCTGATCACCGCCAATTAGGGGTTAAAGCTCTGTGGGGGGAGGGTTGGGTCGGCCTGGCAGTGCCATTCGGTTTTGAATCCGGTGAGAAATCAGGGGGATGTGCCTCTCTTTGCATCATCACTGCAGCCCCGTCTTTGCTGAGACTAAAAAGGTGGGATGTGTCATTGTTGTGTAACCACGTCCCCTATTTGAACTCTCAAGTCCTGTCTGAGATGTTTAAAGGCTTAGAAAAGTTGGCGACACAGTGGCGAACAAGTTGCACGTAACTATCAGCAATCTTCAACTACAGCAAATGAGCCAAAACCCACAGGACGGAAAACACCAAAAAATACAAATCTGACAAAACCACATACTAGATTTCAATAATTAAAAATCGGAATCTCTCTTCATATTTTAGATAATTTTAATCAATTCCAAGTTGACCCTTTTAGGTAATTTAAATGAAAATTATTTGTTTTCCATGTAAAAGTACAATATTAAAAGGGACAAATAATCACCTTGAGAACAATTGTTCCTTTTGCAATTCCCAAACCAGGACAGAAACATATAATTGGCAAAACCTTTGGCTATCTGCCTGGAAAATAAAGAAAAAACATAAACAATCTACTGTACATTCCAACTTATAAGTAGACATTTCTTTGCCAGAGCAGTGCCATATATATGTAGATGGCACTAACCTCTAAACCACCGAGAAGAAATATCCTCATCTGACAGTCTGAATATGCAGTATTTACCCAACAATATTGTTAATGACATTGAAAAATCTGTAAATTCATAGTTGTATACATATAGATTAATTTAGTCACTTTTATTAGATGAGACAAGATCCTCCTAAATCTAGAGAAGACCGTCATCCAAAGATGCAGATCAAGTTTATCCATTATTTGTCACGCTGTACAAACCAAGTTTAGGGCTCTTGCTCTCTCTAGTGGCCTTAATGCAAAACTGCACACATTATGGCAACATCTGGTAATCACATACAATGAGCCTTTTCTAGATGTAGCTCCATTGATCTGCAAGCTGGGGAGAACATGAAGTAAATTATTTATATATGAGTATATATATTTCCTTTTTTATACCTTGAGATGCACCTTGATGTTTAATTATATGTTACGCAAGTAGATGACAGATAATAGATTCAAAATAATAACAATAAAATAATAATAATTGCAGTATTAGTAAATCAAGTTTCCATCTTCAACTTTCCACACAACTACCTCCCTTATAAATCAATCTAGCATATTTCAGGGAGCACAGACATGACCAAATTAAGAAAAAAAATCCCTGAATAAAACAAAACTTGAGAGGAACACCCAATAAGAGAAAAGACACTTTATAATATTTCGGTTCTCGGAATGCATTCTTCTTCGTCGAAACCTAATGTGACAGCGGTATGACACTAAGGTCTATAGGTTGGACTACTCCTCTCTGACAGCTGCATCTCATAGTTTGATTCTAGTTTCTTCTATTTGTGATTTTTCTTACTCCAGAGGGTCCAGAGAAGTACCCTGCGAGCGCTTCTGCTCTTTAGCATGGATAATGACAATCGTCTTCTGTTGCCTCTCACAGACTCTTCAGCCTTCATGACATGGGAAGTGCTTGATGACTGGTGTGGTGTCAACCTCGGACACAGGCTCTCAGCCTCTCGTCCAACCTGCCGTTCTGTGTGTTACGTGACCAGGCTAAGTTCCCATTTGGGGCTACAGAGGTGCTACCTTGTGGTCCTGGGACTTGGCCGAGGGGGCAGGCCTTCGCCCGGTTTCTGCTCCGGCCTCTTGGATGACAGGCTGGGTTTATCGGCAGGGTGCTGGCCTTTACCCAAGAGGATGTTCTCCCAGGCAGGAAAGGACTGTTCAACATACACCCAGTATCTCATCTGAAAGAAAAGAATTAAAGCTACTTTGAATTTTCAGAATGCAAATAAATTTTCACAAATTGATTTTTCTGCAGTTCAGAGTAATTACAAAGATGTATGTATTACAACAGTTCAAGTGCAAGTGAAAGCTGAATAAAAAGCAGTTTGTCATTCACTTACACTAGATAAATGGTAAAACACTAAGGAGTGCTAAATCCTATTGGGCATTGATTTATACTTTAGTGCCATGATACAGATTCAACCATAAAATTAGAAATATATGCTTAAAGAAATATGTAAACTCATTCGGTAAAGGCATCATAAATTGTCTTCTTTAAAAAGGATGGAGTCTTTTTTCTATCGTCATTAATAAATAAATGGTTATGAATGAGGCAACAATATATGCTGAATTACATATTATCTGTGCAATATTGCATTATGGGATAGAGTGTTATGTACTAGCAACTGTGGTTATATGTTGGAATATATTGACAGTAATGGCAGTCACCGATATAAAACTGAAAAAAAAAAAAAATAAGATGGCTAATAATAAGATTGCTAATAATCCAAGATTGAGACAACAAACTGATATGATTCCAGACACATAGAAGATTAACTTTCTGATATCCATTACAATTTATACACAATACAGTTCTCTGTTAATGTAAAAACACAGAATCAAAAGGAGACCAAACATCCCAACTAAGACAGATTGCTCCTTTAAAAACACATTACCCCCTCCCCGAGTCAAATTTGGGGGTAGATCTGTATGTTTGCTCATTACTGACTCAGAATCATTAGAATTACTTATTAGACATTGTCTCTAAAAGTCATCTTTTGCAAATGTAAAGCTCAAATTTTCCTCAATTTTTTGCCACAAATCATTTCAAAAGCCTCATCTTTTAAAAAGGGTTTCTGAAAAGAAAATTTAAGCTGCCGAAAAACATCCCCTCAGTTACCTGTAAAGCAAGATGGCTTGGCTCAGGAAGCTGCGTCATTCTAAGATGCTCCTCAATCTTCTCTAGATCCTGCACAGAACAAATAACAGATTCAAAAGAAAAACACGTTATTAGTTATTTTCTTTTTTAATGACTTCCTATATATGGCATCAGGCAAAGAACTGTTGCCATGGTCTCATGTCAAAGCTAGCAGATGATGTGGTATTTGATCATTGGAACCAAAATCATGGAGTCTTACACCTCAACATCACATTGCAACGCAGCCTACAACATGGATTAGAACGAGTCTCAAAGTTCACCTTCAAGGAATCGAAGACATTTTAGGATTATTATCTGTGACATGCACTGGATCATAGTCGAGTGCGGGAGGGTTCTTGGCAGGGTCAAACACAGTGCCGTAAGATAGCAGATCACATGAACGCTTGTGTTACTACATCTAACAATATAGTCAACTTCAAAATTAGCGATCTCTTAATACCGTGTGCGAAATCATCCGTTAAGGTAGCTCAGAGAAGATGCAAAAGGATGGTGGTTGGTTCCTGCATCCTCACCTGCATCAGAGTAGCGTTCCTGTGTTGAGCGGCCTCACACTTCCTCACGTGCTCTTCAGTCTTGAGTCTGTGCTGCTCCATGCGCTTCTCAATCTGCTGCATCCTCTTTAACCTGAGCAACATCCGGGTAACATCCGTGACCCACAGACCTCAAAAAATTGTCACTCCATTTACTGAACTTTTGTAGTGCCATATGCTGCTTACTGTGTGGAAGTCTGGGTATAAGAATATAAAACAATTACAAAACCAATTTCCATATTACAAATAAGAGCAATGACGATTATCACCCAGGCAAGTTATTATGAACCGACAAATTATTCATAGACTTGCAGACCTTAAAATTCAAAGTTCAGGTGGAATTTAAAACTGCTTAGTGATTTTTAAAGTAAATATCAACGTGCTTCCAGATTGGGTCCAGAGGGTGTTTTAAATCCGAGCCAGCAAATATGAACTATGTTTACAAAAAACAAACAAATGCAAAATAAAGATGTGTATCAATTAAAGAAATCAATATATGGAATATTTTGGAAATAGACATGAGAACATGAAACACGAAACACACTTCATAGATTCAAAAAGTCATTTACAAATAATATTGCTGATTAATACAAAACTGAATTCTGAACACCGGTGAGAGTGCTTGAAAACTGCCTACTGTATGTATACTTTACACATTTTTTTTATTTTCTTGATTTTTAAAAAATGAGTTGCCATAGGAGGAGTAAGTAAAATAAGCTACAGCCCACAGCTATTTGGTAAGGTAAAGTTCTTTTGAGGTTTTTCTAAGAATTATTATAAAAATCTTATAAGTATACATTCATTAATTTGAAAAGACCCAAATCAACTTTCTAAACTAAACTCAACTAAACTAACATACGTACATGTCACTGTTAATAAGTGGAAATCATAACGTTCTTTTCTCTTTGAAGCTCAATATTTAGCTAACAAACCAACACTTGCGTGTACATGTTAAAGTATAATTACAATGGATTCGGATAATTGGGTATAAAAAAAGACACATTTTAAGGTGAATGTTTCTAAACTAACACGTCAAGAGAAAATATTAATTACGGGATTAAATACCAATTCTGACGTTATTTTTACGCTTACAATTCCTCATGTTTTGCTTTAAGGCCGTCTCCGGGGGGGATATCGCCGGTATTTAAAAAACTCATCCGTATATACTGGCATCTTGCTAAGTGTACTCCATGAACGTTTTCTTACTTTGTATTAAAATGATAACGAAAGCAGGCTAACTACTGCTATCTTCTGGTCTGGAGGGGTATTACGTGAAAGAAAACGAAACTTGACCTAAAGGTCCATAATAGTAATGTTTTTTTACACTTTGTAGAGCTGAGAGTGATACGCTTAACCTGAAACATTCAATGACAGTATAACTGAATACGATGATTGTATGAATAGATGTTTGTAAACAATGAAATGCCAGGTAATGGATGATAATACATGGCAGTGAAAATACTGTTGAAACAAGTGAGAAAAACAACAACAACAAAAAACATCAAGAGAAACTTATTGAATAAATCCAGAAATGACAAAACAATACATGAAAGTGAAATCACAAAGATGAAATCCAAGTGGATGAATGATTTTTAAATTAAAAAAAAGTACATTATTCCAAGACAGGGATAATCTAAACAGAAGATTTCATGAGGAACATGAAAAGACCATCAAAATGGACTGTTTTTAATATGTACAGCATGTGATATATTTTCCTTTTTTTCATGTCGTGGATTTTAGCCGTTGGCGGCGCTATGGTGCAGCAATTACCACCTCCACCTCGCAGCAAGAAGATCTCTGATTTGATTCCAAAAGGGGGCCTTTTTGAGTTTGCATTATCTCCCTGTTTCTGCTTGGGTTTCCTTCAGTTTCCTTCAACTGATTAAAACAGGCAGCAGGACGATCAGAGGCCCTAACATTGCCAAGATGCATGAATATACGCTCTATATGTTGTCCAGTGACAACATATAGACAGGCAACCAGTCAAAGACTTACCTTGCTTCTTGTCTAATAACAGCTTGGATAGGCTACTATGCAAATAGTTTAGATGATGGATGGATGGAGGCATTATTTTTGAAGTTTATTATTTGTATGATATGCAATTTGTTGTAGTACACTGAATTTTCAGTAGATGGAGGCAGAAGATTGATGATATTCTGCTCACCCTTGGTATTTTTCTGTCTGTTTTACAGACCTGCGTGTCATGAAACAGCTTAAAATGGGCAAATATCAAAATCCTTGTTGTTTGTGTTCTTGTTTTGTATTAGACACAGATATATCTGGAAGCTAGGAGGAAACTGCCATGCATTGGTTTTTTAGTTATTGTTGAAAATTGTTTTTTACATCACCAAAGCCGATCAATAGTTCCCTTATTTGAAGTTTATGTTGTAATCAAACGTGTGCAACTGACCTTGCACTTTTAATTATGTGCAACACTTCTTCAAACAACGAAATCCAATATATATACAACATATCCAAGGGTGTCGGGAGTAAATATATCCAATATGCCTTTTTTTTAACCATATATGTGCAGTTCTTTTTTCTGCACCTTACTCAAGTGCTTCCATTGTGGATCATGTTAGGCGGGTGCAGTTAATTATGTCCCTATTGGTTTGAGTCTACTATCAAACATACTATCTATACTACACACAACATACTATCCATACGTGTATGGGGATATAAATTATCAGGAAAAAAATTGAACGAGGGCAGATATGATAATCCAGTGAAGATCATATCAAATATTATTTGAAGAAAGTGTTTCTTTAAATGTATCTGTGTTTGTTTAAGCATAAGGTCTTTCATGCTGTCATGTATTCACAGTGTGCCCTGTTCTAATTCCTTTCACCCCACATGGTTGACCTTTGTGCATAAATATTGACACATCATATTGATTGTATATATTATAAAAAAAAAAGTCCCTCCTCTCACTATTTTTGATTGGAAACTGCAGCCGTCCAACTCATGGTTGGTGGGTTTATACCAGTGTGCATGTTTTCCATGGTTATACAAATATAAATACAAATAGACTGATTTCTAATTAAGTTTGCTTGTGACTGTGAGGTCGCTTCTATCATCATACTATTACCTAAATTCAGTCTATATTGTTTAGCAAAATTTTATGATCTCTGATAAAACAACTAGATTAAATTTCATAGAATTCACACCAAATACTTAAAAAAACTTAATGCTTCTCGATGAAACATTACACTCCCTGAATATACCAGGAAGTAATGGCATTAAAATATACCCAGTGATTATATTAATTTGAATGGGGTAGATTTCTAGAATTCAATGAGAAAACATTGTGGTTGTTTAAGGGGCTGCAGGGGTCTAGGTGCAGTTTGACATTTTTTATTCATGATATTCCATGAATATCAAAGAATAGCCATAAACCTTCAATAGAATTTGTCTTATATTGAAATCTGATTAGGGAACCATAAAATGTCCTGACTTCAGACCAATAGGGAACAATGAGTAATTTTACTATAATGCTATCGGAAAGTTTAGACCATTCTTTCTGATTAAAGTAATAGTCATACTTCCTTTTTTTAATTCTTTTAGAACATTGACTAATTGACGTACTTGCAGCCACAACCTAGACAGCAGCCGTTATTTTGCGTCATCGCACTTCTGTCCTCAAGTTTCCTTTGTCTAAATCAGAATAACATTTATGTGAATGTCCACCATTTTTTCCCAGAATTAGTGGCAAATTGCTATATTGATAATGACATCGAGTCAGTTCTCGGCTTTCATCGACACCGAGCTTCTGGATATTGTCCAATAATTTCGGAAATATGGGCTGGGCATGATTCCCAGGTCAAACCAACACTGTTTGGTCGACGTGGATTGTTTCAGAGCCGGAGTCTTTATCTGACAAAATAACACATGGTGGCAGGGGGGGAAATTCTCATCCAGTTAAACTGCCCATTTCACGCGTTTCATTTAAAACAAAAAAATACTAATGTGCAAATGCGACTCTGGGAACGTCAGGTGAATTCATACACCGCTGTTTGATCCGATCCCACGTGAGAAGAAAATAGACAAAAAAAAATATAAATATATACAACACAGAAGAGTTTCAGAAAGTTACATCAAAACCCATATTTTATTTGATGTATAGCAATACCATTTACATATTAAATAACACTATAATAGAATGCTTTGATATAGCTTTCAACGAAACAAACAAAGAAGAAAAAGAAGTTATCCATCTTTTTGTCTTATTTCATGTTACAAAAGAGGGAGCAACAGCCACCTTTCCAAAAGCAGGGCAACAGATAGGAAATCATAGTGACTCTAGAGAGCTTTTCTATTGTGCAAGTGTGACAACAGAATCATAGCATCCAGAGGGGGTTGTTGTAACATCACAATCACTGCCTGGTGGCTCACGAAGGCCGTTAAGCTTTGGAACTAGAATGTGATGAAGACCAGAAGCCGGACGCACAGGATCCACCACAAAACAGCAACGGCATGAGTTGAGAGGATCGCGTAGACCCACACGAGTGTGTCCGATTCATGGGACGCGTAATTCAGGAAAGGTTTTTGTATTGCAAAATATCTGAGGACAAAAGCGAAGTGCCGTATGATGTGATTTCAAAAATGGAAACGATGAAACATTTCCTCTGACACAGTCAATACATACACAGTTCTCGGAGAAGGGCTGGGTTACAGAGGCAACAAAATATATACATTTCTTATTCACAGTACAGCTCTGTGTGTATATGTGTGTCTGCGTGTGTGTGTGTGTGTATTTGTGTGAGTGCGCGCGCTTCCAAGGCAACACAACAACTTTTCATTCTGTGTGATCATAATAATCAAAATCACTTGGAAATGGCGCAGGAACAACAAAAACAGAAAACAGTTAATCTCACCACATCAGTGGTTTCACTCGCAGTTACAAGAACATCAATATCATTTTTTCTAAAAGAGTGACACACAAATTCATGTTTGACCAGCAATTGGAAACTACTTATGATGGTGGGAAACAAATCCAGAGGCCGTAATGTTCAGTGTCAGCCGCAATCATGACATCACGATTTGCCCGCTGAGGCCAAATGAAGCCAAAACATCCCAGAGAGAACGGGACACCAAGACCTGATGTGTCCCCTGCCGGACCTGCAGAAAACAGGACCGCCTCTCTAGTTCTCTCCCTCTCTACACCATTAGTTACTAACTTAAAGTTTTTTTTTTTTTTTTAATTTCTTGTTTAACTTACCTTTAAGTCCAAGGACTCTCATTTTGGGATATTTCAACATTTCAGGTGACTGTTTATGACATGAAGGGTTCGAGTCCTTTTAATAAAAGAGTCTTGCCAGCAGTTTTAATGAAGGTCCAACTGCCACTATTTATGGGTTTTTGCCTTTTGCTCTTTTGATTGCATTGGTAGGTCCTTGCTGCACCAAAAGACAGCTGCAGAGGGTTAAGTGCTAAAGGTATTAATTCCCTAATTTCATCTTTGTAAACAAGAGTCATCCATAGGATACTGATCAGCAGATGATGGCACGGAGACCTTTTTTTTCCAAACTTTCTCAATCACTAACAGTAGATTTCCCCCACAAATCTGTTTTTTTTTTTTTTTTTTAACTCTCCCCACTGTTCTGTAATTCCCCAGACACTTATCTTTAATTCTGTAAATTTAGTCTGCAGAAATCTTCCTGGCTGGGGCCTTTAAGATGTTTTGGCTTCACTTTCGGTATCATTCATGTGTCTGGACTTGACATGTCAATGGTTACACTTTTTTTTTTTTTTTTATCAATCTAATATTAGTTTTCAAGATGTCTGAGAAGCTGTGTTGTGCAAAACCACCTGCTGTGAATGGATCGTTCGGATAATGCGTTACTTGAAATTGAAAAAAAGAATTTAAAAAAAAGCCAGAGTTACATGACATCTTTAAGAGCTGTTTCCTAAGTGTTTAAGTGTGGACTCCTGAAGCCCCCGTACAAAGAATATAATACAAGAAGAGGAGACTGATGTCTTTTGTACTTATTGTTAGATGACGAGGTTAGACTTTGCATAAGGACACTGATATAAGTGATGGGTGGTTGGCTTGGAGGTTGGGGTGGGCTGGGGTCAGAGGGGGCATCCATTCAAGTGGGAGACAGAAAACCTGCCCATCTCTTTACTGCAAGGGTAGGATTGAAGTCTTTGGTAAAAGTCTTTTTTTTTTGTTTTTTAAGAGAAGGAAATCAAAATACATTTGTCCCCGTTTGACACCTTATCTGTTTTGTGCTGTGTAGGGAAAAAAAATGCTTTCATATTTCCATTCAGAATTCAAAATCACAAGTTTTCATTTCACGCCATTGATCACAGAGGTACAGAACGTCAGCAAAATCAGCAATTCAGTAAGAACATCCTCACGTCAAAAACATTTTTGGAAATGTATGTTTATGTATGTGTGTGTGTTTGTATGTGTGTTTACCGCAGCTAAAGCTTCAGGTTCTGCTCTTCGCGTGTAGGCCACAAAACCAGAAATATAAACACGGCACTGGAGATCGATGTGTGAAAGTGAAGGCCAGGGAGGGTTGGCATCATTCTGTTGGCGAGCACGCATGTAGAACGGGCCTCCGGCTATTTCCTTTTCTCCTAAATGTGTTTGAATATATTATTTCTATCCACTCCTGACAAGTGAATAAACAGATCCTGTATTTTCCTCTACTGTAATGTAATTCAATAAACATGGGTAGTTTTGTATTTCAAGTGCGAGTCATAATTCAAAGTTAAATTAAACACAAGCGGTATGAGGTGAAAATAAAGACATTAGTGGTCTCCTTGATTAAAATCATTTATAAAAGGTACACATTTTGCTAAGCACTTGTTCATTTTTGTTGAACAACTTATATCACTATGGCTTCTATTTTCTTCTTTGTGATAGTCTGTTCCACCTACTTTCTAAATAGCTGTTTTGTGAATGGGAATATGTATCCTTGGAAAGCACTTGATATACCTGTATGGTTTCTAATAGCGTTGCAGAAGGTTAGCCAATAAGAAACAATCTCTTCAGGGTTATTTGACATGAGGTCTGGATGAAAAGCGAGAGAACCCGATGTCATTGAAGCCTCTTTGTGAACATATCATGGCTTCAAATCTCTCCAGGATCCTCTTTTGAGTTAAAAATAAAGTAAAGTTTTGTTGAGAAGAAGGTCGTGTTCACTAGACTTCAGATGATATATGGTGGATATACATATTTTTTTATTTTGTGAGTCAAGTCTAACTTTTCAGTTATAAAATGTGTTTTTTTCCCCCTGTTGCACTCCCTTTAAGTATGTTTGCTATAAAAGTGATAACACCTACATTAGTCAGATCCAAACAATAAATGCTGTTAGCGTTGCTCTATCTGTTAAAAGCATCATAAATCTGTTTAAATTTTTCAAATTTGATCATCACGTCGAACACCCCATTTATCCGTCTGTATCTCACGGCAACAGCCATAGTTGATCCGGAAATGAAGAGATGTAGAATAGAGCAACATCAAATCTAAGAAACCTAAATTTAGCAGTTGCAAAAGTTATAAACTGGCATGTAGATTTAATAAGTGCACCGGCTCAAACGCAAAGGTTTGAGAATGATAAAAAAAATTCCCATTGTTGAAAAATACACTGACGCGCGTACCTGTATACAATAGGTAAACTTCTCTTACCTGATTTTCTTTCTTCCATGTACAATGGACAAAAAGCTACAATATATCATCTTGACTTCTATCTCTTCGACTCAGAACTAAACATTATCTAAGTGCCTGTTTCTCCAGGCAACAAAAGCATAGATTAGATAATAAGATTACAAGTGAAAAGATTCACACTGAGTACCAAACCCTGTTTAGGCCTCTTAAACCTGTTGCATAGAGCTTGTTGCTGAGTGCACTGTTCCCTCGCAGATCCTAATTCCCTAAAGCAAAATGGAACTTGCTGTGTTATGCTGGGTTCCGTGTTCTTAATCCGTGCTCGCCTGTCAGAAGGAACCTATGACCTGCAGAACTATTTCCTTGATAGATGGAGTGGCCTGAGATTGCATCATCATCATCTGTTATCATATGTAGAGAAAAAAAAAGAAAAGAAAAAAACCATAAAAAAAATCAACAGGGCATGTTTGTGAGCATGAGTTTGGATGAGTATAGCAGCATACAGCAACATGGAGGCGAGAGAGTGCGGTTCAGATGAATACTGGAGTGGTATACTATTGTACGTGGTAGGAATCAAGCAGCCTGAGGCGGGAGGCCAAGAAGAACATGTAGAAAAATCACAAAGTTATTATGATAAGGATATATTTATATATGTATACATACAGTATTTCCATATATTAAAAATTATATTATGAATTGTACAAACAAATAAAGATAAAAGTTCACAGTAGCCGCTGTTACACCACACTGGTATCCTATCATGGGTGGTACTCACAAAAAAAAAAAAAAAAAAAAAAAAAAGAAAACAAGGCAAAGAAATAGACGGGAAGAGACTCCTTAATGAAACAGAAACAAGAACAAACAAACAAGCGCTATGTGTCTGTGGCAATGTGTACTGGGATCGTACTCCGTATGATGAATGAGTGGTACAATGAGCTTAGGTGAGTGGTTTAGCTGCAGTGGGACAGCGATGTTACCGAGGAGTTTGTGCCGCCCTCCATCCACTGTCTTAAATCAGCTCTTAGGTCAGTGGCAGGCAGAATAATGTCCCTCACAGACGCAAATGGTTTAGTCGGGCTGATGCTGTGGAATGTCAAAACAATCAGAGCTCGAGTGGAGAAAAGCCAAGTGAGTCAGCTTTAGTATAGGCAGTAACACTGACATTATATAGTGCAAACAAGAAAAGACAGAAAAAGTGTTTCTCGTTGCCTACCGTCGCCGTCGTGAAACTTAAAAACGCAGGTGCAAACCCTTCAGCAGGAGAACATTAAGACATAAAATGGCGAAAAAAATAAATATCAAAAACTTTTTATCAGTGTAAAAAAGTAATCAGGTTATTCATTTTAACCAAGAGTCTGGCAGAAAAGGCCTCAAAAAGTCTTGTCCACAATTGTTCTTTCACAAAGTTAAATGCCTCCTCAGAGGGTTTGTGGACCTCGCGGGGGTGGGACGGGGATGTTGGGACCCACATGAGACCCTCAGCGCTCCCCTCACACCAGTGACTCCATGCTCTCTGCCTGGTCGGACATGGATGACGTGGTCCCGTTACTGTTCCTGGCCAGAGGACTCAACCCGTTCTCTGTGCTGCTGACAAGGCTGAGCAGAGCTTGGTATAGGAACTGGTACTGATCCTGTGGAGGGGTCACAGAATGGGTCGGGTTGCAAAAACAGGTAAAAAGAGAGAAATATTGAACCGGATCTGGTGCCTCCATATGTTGCACAAGTTTTTTTTGTGTGTGTCTTTAATGTTTTTAAACAACTTTGGCCTTTGTATTCCAGATTCCAGGTATATTACTACGTTTGCCATTCTTATCAAACACCCCTGGACCCTGTCGGACAACGTACATGTTATTGTGCTGCCTTCAATAGACGCTGTCTCATAACACGGACTGCTTTTGTTCGGTCATTGATGTTCTATCCTATTCTATTCTACGGATTTCTTTGCATTCCAGTTTTTAGATGAATTGGGGCAGATCCTGTCCAGAATTTGCTGGATGCAGTTGTCAGACTCACAGTGTGTGTAAAGACTCCTGGCCTCATGAGGTTGATCATCTTGGCCACTTGATAGACATCAGTGATACCCTCATGTTCCAGCTGCTGAGACAGGGTGGTGAGGGCACACAGCATGCCGGCAGACACCGCTCCGAACCTGAAAAACAAGGGCGTGTTAGAAAAAAAATAAACAGAATACAATCACCTCATTTCTCCTCCATCGATCCAAATGCATAGTGTTCTTCTTTTACTGTGAACGTTTTTTTTTTTTTTTTTAAATTTACAACAATGACCTACGGTGTATAATAAAACACCATCTTATATATTGTTTATAGCTACAGAAGGACGAAAGCTCCCGAGCTGCACACTTCATTAAGATCTTATCAGTACTGCAATATTAGTGTAATAACCATCATTTTAAGGAGGTTAAATGTGCCATAAGAAACAAATCGTTGTCATTCAGGGACAAACCGTGTGCTTGGGTGCGTGGTGGGAGAGAGAAACAGAACAGCACTGATATAACATTGCATAGGTAGACCTATCAAAGAGCAATTAACTTCATTATGAAACAGTCAGGAATAACAACACGGAACAATGTAGTTACAAAATTATGGGGTGCATTGAAGGGCCTCCGACATATGACAGCGCTGTCATTTAAGTAATGTATCACACATTCGTTTGATGACAGATGTGCTGAAACAGAATATACTGCACCATCTTCTATCCATTATTTCTATAGAAAATAATGGGGGGTCAATCGTGTCATTATCATCAAGGTTAGAGTGGTTGGTAATTATAGAAGGATTGCAGAGAAAGTCTTTGAAAAATACATTTAGAAGGACTTATGTTCCTCTGCTGAATTCCGTAATAGCAGAAACTCATGGAGACTGAACTCTGCTTGAGCCTGAGAATCTACCACTGGATGCAGGACTCTACCGACGCAGATTCAGAGGAACAGCAACTCAGCCGGGGAAAGGAGACTGTCATAGATCAGCGATAGTCCCTCCGAGATTAAAGATTTATCAGCGAGTGAATCCACCTGAGGATGACAGCTCAACCCGGTAAGGCTCCCTAGAGAACGGCGGGTAGCCTTCACCGCATAAAGGGTCTCCTGTTCCATTAGCCGGCCTGTCAGAGGCACCACAGAAACCACTGCTAACAACCCACGCCTGGCTGGATAATGAACGGGCAGACAATTTAGACGGGGTTTAATTCTGAATCTCTCAGGTTGCTTTGAGCTGGCTGCGCCATAGCAACCAGATGAAGTGCTCAATTAGTCACTTTTCTTCTCCAGGATGCGACAAGCCATCTTCATTACACTAATAAATAAACATGAGCAGAGCTGCTGGATTAGAGTCGTTGGAGAACAGTAATGTGTGTCAATATTTAAGACGTGTTCATTATGTTTAATTGGGCAGTTTGCTGGGGTGCCTGTGGGGTGGAAGGTGGGGGCTGGGGCTGTCACAAAAAATGAAGACGGCTGTTTGTAGGGAAGATAATATGCGTCATTCTATATTTTCTCTCCTTTTATCCAACAGTCTTACTGTCAGGGTAGATGTAGTGGGGCAGTTCTTGTCCACATCATTTTTTGACACATTTGCCTTCGGGCGGATTGCGGAGGCTTTCCCTGGGGTTTTGGTGGAATATCTAAAAGCTATTTTCTCAAGGCTTAGTTTCAAGTTGTTTGTTTATAATGACGATGCTGGCTATAAAGTTGCTGATCTATATTCTAAAGTAAAGATTTGTGTTGTGGACCTCCGTGGGATCTTGAGAAAACAAGCATTTTAGGTGGTTCTCTTCCTGAGGACATCTAATAAACAGATCTCTTGAGTGTTCAGACACAGGCAATCTGATCCAACAAGAAAAATCGACAATGTACGTAAAAATAAGTGCATTTAGAATGTGTTTAATGATTTCTTTGTCTACCTCAAAGTTGGGTTCATTTGGTAATATTTTTTATTATGCACTCAAGGGAAACCGGCTTTGAATTCTTGTCTGTTTTTGAAAATGACTTATTTTAAGAAAAGATCAGCGATACTTTGTCATATGTCCTCTGGCAAAAGGCTTTAAATAAAAACATTATATAAGTACTCTGGTGAAATTCAACTCCACATTTTTCTGAGTAAGAAAATCCTAAAACTCCTTCTACTTGATACTATTAGCTTAAGAGTAAAACATAATTTTAAACAATCATCCAGAGGGAGTGCCTACTGATATAGTCTTGTCCCACGCTCAATATTGGATCATACGCTTGAAAAGTTTTAAGGTGTCACAAATTCTGCAAATGTACCCTTTTCACTATCCTATTTACATGATGAATATTTATTAACCTTTGATAAACACATTGAAAAAATAAAACTAAAATCTCTCACGTGTCAAACTCAGCTGAAACATACAACTGCATCGAAGAGAAGAAAAATATATTTTTCGCTGAAGGGCGTCTTCAATATCATTTCAGTACCGACCAAAGTGCATCAAGTTTTAAATGTTGTCCCTGAAATGCTTTCACTTATTCAATGATCACGTATGTTGCATCAGACTTAGTTAATAAGCATATGATTCAGGACAAAACATTTAAATCCCCTGGCTGGTGAAGCAGCGACAACTAACCCAGATCCTTAAAAACCCTGAAACTCCCTCCAATCTCCCCTGAAGCTTGATTTATAAATCTGGGCTGCAGCTTCTTCACATGCAAAGAGAATTTAAATGCGTTGTCCTCATTCATATAACTTTATGTGGGCGCTAAACTTTTTTTAAATCAAGCTTGAATGCATCTGTCTGAGGTTGTTTTAGTTCAACTATTCCTGACTATTTCACAAGTACACAACAACTACTGTCACTTTCACTGCTAGCAGTATCGACAAATGAACCATTTAGCAACAAAGCGTCAAAACAGAGCGGAGGGATCGGACTGACTCGTCATGGATGATGGTAGGTCCGTCACGGATGGCTGCCTCCTCCTTGATGACATTGATGAGCTCGAAGGCGCTGCTGATTGGGGCGTCAGGGTTCGGCCACTTGGGGCACTGAAAGTGACGTACCTCTAATACGTAGTCATCCTGGTAGTCAGAGAGACAGACAGCAGCAGAGACAAGTGCAAAGGTTCAGACATTTTGCTTCGATACAACTTTGTCTGTGATAAGAATGAGGCCAGAGAGGAGTTCTTCGTTGCTTACAGAGCTGCAAAGTTTACCTTCCACACTATTTCTCCCTGTCTTCACATACTTTGTTTTACAGGAGCACTGTTTCGAGGATCCTTGTCAGAATGTTGACTAGTTGTCAGAAAGTTTTAGTTAATCCCTTGTGAAAATATCCATGGAACAGAGACTGAAAACAGATAATCAAAAATATCGTGATAAACTAATAAAAGAGAACAGGAAGGGGTTCTGGAGCATCCGATGCATTGGTGGCTTGGGTGATCAGGACCATGAGGGATTTCATTTTACAGAGAGAAATAAT